>NW_027136316.1:1383370-1727337 GCF_039906515.1 Pseudorca crassidens
TACAGCCTAAAGTTTAACCTAAATTTTACAGTGAAGTTTTTGCCTGAAAGTTGTAAGGAATTTGAAACAAAAATAGACTGTGTAAAGGCACGACAAAAAATCCTTGGTGACTGGGATTTATTAACTTTAAATAAAATTTATACACAAAAAATTAGACACAATTATTTACATACTGATCAGCATAATAAGTGAGGGATAGAAATAAAATATGAAATTGGATATGCTTATAGCAGCGTTACCTGATTCTGGAAAGCTTTTTTGCACTGTTATTATACAGCAATGGAAAAACCAAAAGAAAGAAAAAAGGAAATGGTGGTAATTCAAAGTCTTACTGTTACATGAGAACGGCAAGTTGCAAAGCAACAGGAATTATTTATTTAACAGAACTGAAAATGAATCTACGTTATTTGTGTGTAAATGCAGATTTGAAAAAAAATATTTAAAGGTTGGGGAAATTATAGAAATAAACATCACACATCTTGACAGGGATGAAAGGGAAATGTTTTTTTTTTTTTCGGGGGGTGGTTTGGGCCCTGCAACATGGCTATACGCTGGGGTCTTACTCCCCCAGGGTCCTTGGCAGTGAAAGCACGAGTCCTAACCATGAGACCACAAGGGAATTATTTCCCTAAAGTAGGGTAAATTTGAACTAAAATGTGCACTGCTTGTATTAAAACACAGCAACAGTAACTGTGCATGTGGCATTATAAAACTAGCTTGTCGTAAAGCCTAGCCAATGCATTTCGGAGTCAAGCAACAGGTAGGTTTATTCTGTGGATGAGAATAGATCTTTATGTAAGGATTAAAAACAGAACACACACGAAGCACAATTAACGAAACCCTGGCTGCACACTGTTTTCTACTCTAGTCACTAGAACATTTCTTGAGCACTCGCTGGGCTGAAGTCAGCCGGAAATCAGTTAGTTGCCCAAGGCAAGTCAGAATTTATGTCAGGCTCATAGAAAAGACAGATGAGTTTATTAGTTTGGCTACTAGGGTCTCTCAGTGGAAGAAAAGGTACATTTTAGTCTCAAAACTTGTTTGGGGACTTCCCTGGTGGGGCAGTGGTTGAGAGTCTGCCTGCCGATGCAGGGGACACGGGTTCGTGCCCCGGTCCGGGAAGATCCCACATGCCGCGGAGCGGCTGGGCCCGTGAGCCACGGACGCTGAGCCTGAGCGTCCAGAGCCTGTGCTCCGCAACGAGAGAGGTCACAACAGTGAGAGGCCAGCGTACCGCAAAAACAACAACAACAACAAAGAAACAAACAAAAAAAGCTTGTTTGGGCCTGTTTTCTCAGGAATTGCTACATGAAAAACAACCCACACCAACATTAAAAAACACCTTTTTTGCATACCTGGTAGCTTCTGCCAATTTAGAGATTTCTCTTTTTCTGCCATGTGTCCAATGCCATATAAAATAAAGGAGGCCGAGCGGGCAGCAGGCAACGCCCCCGCGGCGCTGAGCAGCCGAGCATCCGTGCTGGCAGCAGCAGCTCAGGTCGCCCTGGGGTTCGGTCCTGACCAAGAGTGAGAGAGTCAAGGAACATTTCCGCTCCGGGTCCCTAAGGGCATTTTATTCCTGGATAATCTGGATCTACAGAAAGCAAGGGATGGCCTTATATTGTTTTCTACATCACCCACAATTTTAAATAATTTGCAAATTTCTTATATTTTGCAACCAGAGATTTGGCATTCTGGGGACAGAATATAAATATTACTACCTAACTCAGTGTAAATACAGTATAATTAGAAAGACGTGTGAGACTAATTTACCTTGATATCCTAGTTACTCTGGCTCTCAGTAGACAAGGTTCAGACTATATACACTGGACATTTCTACAGATTGGACAACAAGTGACAACTTTACTCCATTAAAAAAAACAAAAAACAAATCCTTCAGTTCCCTACTGTTTTGTTTGTTTGGTTTTTAAGCACCTGGTCACACTTGCCATGGAAGAACAAATATTTATATACATTAGTGCATTAAGTACAAGCACATTAGCTTGGATGGGTAGTTTTAGAAGAGCACAAAGCCATCTAAAATGATGTCTATGAAATATTTACAATTAACCACAGAAACAGGCCCTGCCATCTAAAAATATACCTGAGACCAGCCCTGAATTTTTTTCTCCTGTGATCCTGTTCAGACAGACAGACTTGATAAGTTCGGATTTCTTATGTAGAAAAAGAAACTAAAAGAGAAACAAAAGACTTAACCTAGCAGCTCACAAGTGGGAAACAAACTACTATTTATTAAAATATTTGGTAACACTCATAGTGCAGGCTCGAATGCTCTCAATTTGAAGTACTTCACAGAATGCTTTTACACGTTTTCAACGACCAGTCTCCCCCAATCCTCGAAAGTTTACTTTTATTCGGTACAGTTAACAATTAGTATGTGTTGAAATTACTGTAGCTGTGTGTCCTGGTACAATTCACAAGAATAACTAAAGACTAGAAATGTTGATAAAATATTCTGGAGAGGCTGCACCCAGAGCATTTAATCTTATATGAACAAAAGCCTGTGCAGAAACACATTTTATACGTGATTTCAGGGAGGCCCCAGGCTCCCTGGGCTCGCTAATCCCCTCAGATTAAGAGCTCCTTGGCTGGGAGGTAACAGAAGACTAAGGCGTCCCTACTTACCTTCCCATTCAGACCTCTGGTCCCATCACAGCCACACTGGTGGGAAGCAAGGTGGACGCTCGGGCATACTCTGTCCCAGCTGCACGGCGATCAGACATGTTGTAAGGAGTGTCATCATAGGGAAGAACGAATTTCATTCCACAGTGGATGTTTTAACCTCTGTGTTCTATTGCCTTCGCTTTGAGTTAAGAATGTTGCCTCTAGCCTGATATAGGCAGCATAGCTCATTCTCAAGGCTCTACCTTTAAGGGGATAACACTTTTCATCCATAAAGAGATAAAAGTTGCAGAACAGACAACATTTCTTTGTTGGAGGTTTACAGGAACACCGTGACCTGAACTTCGTGGACAAAGGATTTTCCTGCACCAAGAAGTTTTCAACAACCAACCTCGACCCCCTCACCTGGCCTTTCAAAATGTTTCACTGAAAGCCTTTGGGGAGTTTGGGCTTTTGTTGGGTACAAGCCACCCATCTCCTTGCGTGGCCCTGCAATACACCTTTCTCTGCTACAAACACTGGCATTCCACTTGCTTGGCCTCACTGGGCATCGAGCACAGGAACTTGTGTTTGGTAACAGGAGAAGACGTGTCACACCGCACCTCTGCTTCATACATTCGGCTAGGCTTTGTGTGATGGCTCAGAAGGAGATTTAGACAAAACACAAAGAACAGCACCAGCTCACTTCACCAATCCACATGGGAATAAACGCCAATATTTACTGATCTTTTGGTATTCCAAACTATGTTGCCATGCATAACGTTGGCCTATGGTTTTCCACTGCTAGAAAATTTATAGGATAAGTTTCCAAGGGATGTGTAACCTGGACTTTATCTAACTGAAAGAACACTTGATAAAATGTTACTATGCAAAGATAGTGAGTTGCTGAATCCTTCTGAGGAAACTAGCAATGAGACTTCTGCTTTCTTTAAACTGTAACCTCTCTATCAGACCTCATCTCCACCTGTGTTTAAAAATATTCCCCAATCTTGTCTACCTTCAGAAAACCTCCATAATCTGCTCTTCTTCTGAGCACTGCCCTTTATTCTCACCCAATCACAGCCTGACCTGGTACACACCTCCTGTCTCTACCTTGCCCTCTGCCCATCATTGCTCATCTCACTCCATTAGAGCTGGACTCCACATGCCAGATAACCTCCGGTGTATAGAGAAATGGATCATGGATGATTCTGAACCATGGAGCCTGGGAGCCCAGGAGAGATGGGACATCCACAGGGGTTGTAGCTGAGGAGAAGAAGAGGGAGAGGAATGAGGTTTCATGCATGGTAATTATTCAGGGGAACATGCTACAGAGCCCAGATTCGGGGACAGGTTAAGTCAGGTTGCAAATTACTGGGAGCTGGTGTCCAGTAATGATGGTTGAACTGGGAGGCAGGGGCTCCAAAGGGAAGAGCGAGGGGGGAGGCTGCTGGGAGTGACGGGCAGAGCACACACTGGACCACGATGCATCAGAGAAGCAGGAAGGCATAATAAACATCCCAAAGGAAGGACCGAATATCATGGCAATGAGCATGTGACTGTAGTGACATGTGTCACAGAAGGGTGGAGAAGAATGGAAAAGAGGTAACAGGAAGGGAGATTAGATGTCATTGATAAACTCAGACAGGTGTTTCACGACAGGCCAAGGGCAGAAGACAGAGCATAGGATACACTGAAGGATGCATAAAAATCAATAAATACAAAACATGCCTGTTCAAATCGAGAATTTGTTGAAATGCTCTTTCAAAGAATATAGGAGTAAAATTGCAGGTGAAAGGATATTGATCCTTAGGTGATGGCTGAAATGAATGATTCCCCCACCTTAAAAGGGATCCCGCCAGGAACATGATGTGCAGAGGCAAGCCAGGAGGTCACATGACACTGGTGAAATGATGGGACAGGGGACACATGTGTCAGGTGGAGACCCTGGGCCTTCTCTGGAGGAGGGGATTCTTGCAGACACCACATGCCCGTGAGCTGAGAACGTCAAGTGGGAGATAGCTGAGTCAGTAAGAGTTACTTCAGCTGAATTGTGTTTGTAAGTGTGCAGATAAAGCACAATACGAATGATCCTGGAAACAGGGCAAGGAGTGTGCAGCTCTGCGCGGCTGCCTACCACCAGACACAGCCTGCTGGCTTAGAATGAGCCCCTTCACCCCTGAACTCTTCTTACTTTTCCATCTTTTCTTTCTCTGTTTTAAAGCTACACGTTCCTTAAACTGTCCAAGCAATTTCCTGGTGACTGTCTTACACAGAAGTAGAAATTCTAAGGTCTGGTTCCCTTGTAGACTTTCTATGTGACCTTCAGAAAGATGAAATTTTTCTTTGAGACAATAGTTCTGCAAATTTATAAATGAATTCATTTTCGCTCATGCTGAGCAAGACTGTTGAACTTGGCCTTCAGTCTCCTGTGTTAGAAATTGGCTCAGTGATGTCAGAAAAGCCCTGCTGATTTCAGACCCTGTGATCTTGCTGGTGCCTCGCCTACTGCATCCAGCCCAATATGATTTCTGGACCCTCTGTCTTCCCCCTTTGTGGGCACAGGACATCTAATGTGCACTAGGAATGTAGAGGAGCGTTCACATCAGCAGCAAATCTCAGACCACAGACTCCCAGCCTGAGCCAGGCCCTGACTCGGCCCACCCCTCCCTCCCTCCCCATATGCCATCATTTATGCCCCTCTCTCAGGACAATGGAGCCACAGTGTTTTCTCACCATTCGGCTTTGGACCCATCTCCAACTTACTGACCTTGCTCTTCCCTCTGCCTAGGATACGCTTGCCCTAGACCTGCAAAGGGCTGGTGGCTTCTGCTCACCTGGATGGAGGCTTAGATGTTAGCTCCTCAGAAAAGCCTCAGGGCCCCCCTCGTCTAACACTGGCCCCTCCCCAGACCATTGCATATTAGTGTTTTCTCTTTGCCCATCACATCTTAAATGCCATCTGTAATGAAGGAGGCTGAGTCAGCAGCAGACAACGCCCCGCTGTGGTGAGACTGGCCTGCTGTCCCGGCAGCAGCGGCCTGGGCGCTCTGGGCTTCGGTCATCGCCAGTTTTGTTTTCTTGGTAGAGCTCTTCAAAGTTATTTTTCTTAGACTTTCACTTACAGGAGTCTGTGTACTCCACCCAGCAACTTGAGAGCAGGGTCTCTATTGTGTCCCCAGTGTGTACAGTTCTCAGAAAATGTGCTGAAGAATGAACTCAAGGGACCTTAAGGTCCCATTCGTCCAGGCCTCTCAGTGACGGAGGAGTTAAGTGAGCTGCTATAGTCTCTCAGCTGGTCACCTCCAGCCAATCCAGAGATGCTCACTGCACGTTTCAGAACAGAAACAACTGCTAATGACTACACAAAAACATGAGTGCTGAGATCCAGGAAAAAATATTCTGTACCATATCAACTGTGGGAAAGTGTATTACAAATAGCAGAAATGTGTAGATGGTGAAGTATCTTGAGAAATGTTGAATGCAAACTTTGGTAACAAGCAACAAGTAATAAAGCATCCCCAGTTCAGTGGGTCAGTGCTTGGACATATGTAAGCACTACTGAGCGAGCGTGTGTTTCTCAAAACAATGAAACCTTG
The DNA here is from genome assembly GCF_039906515.1 of Pseudorca crassidens. Lineage (NCBI taxonomy): Eukaryota > Metazoa > Chordata > Mammalia > Artiodactyla > Delphinidae > Pseudorca > Pseudorca crassidens. The sequence continues at coordinate 1,389,592 of NW_027136316.1, forward strand.
TACTCAGTAAGAATGGGCCAGTTTTCCTTCAATACATTCATTATTGATCAGTTAGTGACTTTCTGTCTTTATGAAGTTGTAAATATACTTAGAAACACTGGGGTTAATCAGGAACTAACTTAGAATGGTAACTAACAAGTAGAACACAAATGATGTTAACTGTTATATTAGTGTTCAAATATGTATGCATATGTCAAGGATGAATGGGCACGAGAATAAACACATGATTTGTGATTAAACTCTGATTCTTCGATTAATTCTATTGCTGTTAAATGTCATTTAATATTTTCCTCATAACTGAAAAGAGAATTAATTTAATCTTAACAAGAGTGCTAGTCCTGAAGAACTGTGTGTATCTGGACAGGAACATTCCAAGAATTCAGAGGCAGGCATAGGTTCGTTTTTGTTTTTCCACCAAAAACCAGTCGATATCTCCATGACTATGTATGAAGGTGGAAGATGATTGCAGACATGGTACGAGTCCCACTTTCAGAATGTGTTCAAACACCAGGGGCGTGTACAATCATTCACAGAGAGACAATGCCCAGCCCCCAGAGATCCATGGGTATGGCTACCCTCCAGAGGTTTCTGTCAAGTGTTGATATATTGTACAATTATAAGATGTTTGCAACTAGTCTACAATGATAATTTGCACTTGATAAAATAAAATCCATGTTTATAACATTGTCAATTATAGGACTCTGAAAGATTATATATTTTCAGAATGATTGCATTATTACAAATGTTTTACAGAATTCTGAACCCTTAGAAAGCTATTCTGCAAGACGCAAGTAGAAGAACGCTAGATTTCCTTTCCTAAGAGCAAGGTTTACTGTTAACTACATTGTAAAATAACTACTTTTAAATTTAATTGTTTGAATTCTAAACTGTGTTTTTGAAAATCAGTATCTTTTATAAGAATAGAAAAATTTCTCTACAAGACTCTTAAAATTCCATTTACCAACTATTTTATTTGAGATTTAATGTGTTTCCATTTTAAATGATATTTGACAAAATGATATCTATTTTGATTATTTTATTGGGGTCCTAATTTTATTCTAATTTAATTTTAGATAATTCAAAACAATTCACAATAACTCGTTATTACCAGATAAATCAGCATTTCCCAGAATGTATTATAGGCTATATACACTATTGATAAATTTCAATTAAAATGTACTTATAAATACAAAAGAAAACTATAAACTGTCTTTATCTATGTGTTCTCATTATGCAGGAATGCATTTTAAGAAACAGTGCACCAAATGCAAGAGTATACCAGGAATTTGCATGAAAATGCTTTTTATTTAATGATAAAAAATAGTATGATTCTAATTAGTTATTTTTACTTTTATAAAATTTTCATAAGCATATGTAAATTATACAGTAATTGTGTCATCAATGTGACCATTTTTGTAGCTTTCTTTCCTCTGAGTGTAAATGGATCTTATTAAATCCTGACAGTTTTCTATCAATAAATTATTATTATTTTTTGATTTTCATGTTCAATAAACTTTGGCAAACGCTGCTACAGTTAAAAGAGATTCTCTAAACCAAAGGTCAAACTAGTTTTATGGTTTACTCTTCCCCAATCATAGAATTGGAAATGCTTGGCAGTTTCTGCAGTTGATGCTAATTCAGATGGGAGCTGTATTCCAGTTATGCTAATTTGTGGTGATTTCTTGGATGAGAGAAGTCAGCACATGAATTCCCTTCTCAGCCTAGTAATAATTGCACATTTGGTGGCTAGATTTATTATGAGATTCCTTAGAGTAATGTCATCAGTTTTACAGCTACCCAAGGGGCAGCTTGGGTCATCAGTTTTACAGCTATTTCAAGGGGCAAAATTCACCAAAAGTTTACCTGCTTATTAAGTATAACCCTCAGCATATAGTGGTAAGAAAATACTACTTTCTAGAGAAGGAGCTGCCAGACTTTTCTAAAGGGCCAGAGAATGAATATCTTAAAATTTGTCATACGACCTCTGCTTTATCCATCAAGTTTGCCATTGTAGCAGGAAAGCAGCACAGATAAAAGGTGAAAAAAGGAGCCGTGCTCCAATGAAACATTATAAACACTAAAATGCGAATGTCATATAATTCTCAAATGTTGCAAAATATTTAAATTTTTTTCAACATTTAAAAATACAAAAATCATTTTTAGCTTGCAAGTCCTACAGCACAGACTGGGGGCAGAATCTGGGCTCTTTCACATCAGAGATGAAGGATAAAAAAAAGGGCCGGCCTGGGCATGTGTAGTTGGCTCTTGCCTTGTTGACAAGTGCCAGCCGTAGGCTCAGGACACACAGCACAGGGGCCCAGCGCGTCCCGCTCCAGTTCTCTGGCCTCAGCCTGGAAGCCAGCAGAGCGAGAAGTGTAAGCACACCTGCCCCTCAACCTTAGCCCAGAGCCCAGGGCGGCACCTCTGGCTGCTCCAGCAGGCAAAGAGCTAGCCGGGAGCAGAGAAAGGGGGTGGGGCCAGATGGCAGGAAACCATACATCTCCTAAACAACAGGGGTCTGTAGGCAGACAAAGAAAAGCAGGAACTTCTGGACATACAGAAAACCATACATTTTGGGGTGAAAAGTGTCCTGGAGGCAAAGGAAGGTGGGAAAACTGGAATCTCAGGCCTCTAAATGTAACATTTTGCTCATTATGCCCTCATTACAATAAAATTAGCTTTGGAGATGAGAAGTTCCCATCATGCACCAGGGCCGGGAAACTTCCCACCAAAGCTAAATAAGGAGGAAACTCCCTTCTCCCCTCAGAAAGATGGAGCTGGGGTGAAAATCAGGAAGTGCGACCCCAAGCTCCAACCTCCCCAATCAATACTCCACCCCTTCAATTTCACGCCCCGTCCCGTCCCGTGTAAGCAGCCTGTCCAAGAGGCTCAGCGCCGCTGCTCACCCCCGTCGGCCCTCTGTGCCCCAGAAGTCCTCGCTGTGCCTTCTCCTTCTCCCTGTTGTCTCTGAATTCTTCCTGCGACAAGATGAGAACCTCCGGTGGTGAGAAGGCGGCTGTGGATCCACCGGCTCTTCCTGCAGCTGGGCCGGCGGGTCTGGGAGGAGCCCCTCGGTGCGTTCGGAGCCCAGGGCTCCCGGCCGTGGCCTCTCTACTCCGCTCCCCGGGCTTCCGGGCGGGGTAAGCGCTTCAGGTACTAGGAGCTCCGTTGCAGGGGCCCGGCCGGGAGCTGGAGAAGCGGCGGGAAAGGAGGGCCCGGCTCCCTGTCCGGAGCTTCCCGGAGGCCTCTGCCCACAGGCAGGGTGGCAGTGGTGGGGAGCGGGCGGGCGGCACCGCGCTCCTCGTCGAAGGCCTTCCGGCCCCAGGCTCGTCCCTCACGGGATCAAACCCGTACCAGCTTCCTGTACTCGGACCGTTGCTGAGCTGGGCTCCTCTTCCACCCTCTGGCCACTCGCTCCCCCCTGGGCCTCCGCCTCCGCCTCCGCTCCTGAGGGAACTCGGAGCCCTGAGATGGGCCAGAGGAGAGAGGGGCTCAGTGTCCGCTGTCCCAGCAGCTCCTACTTTCCCAAGAGGGGTCTCTTCAGTGGCAGGGGTCCGTCCAGGAGCTGATGGGGCCAGGCACCAGAAGTGAGGTGCTGTCCTCCCACATCCTGCAGGGTGAATCCAAGTCCCCCTAAAACAGAGTTCCCTCACTGAGTTTACAGATGATCTCTCTATCCAAAACTTTCTTCCTTTTCTTTGTCACCTCTGACCTCAATCCTGTGCTAACTGAACACTCATCAAGCAGAGTCAGGTGACTACACTTCTGTTGTGAACATCATCAGTGTACCAGTTGCTGTTGTAGATGTCATCTTTCACTCCAAACTCAGGTTGTTTCTCCAGGGCAAGATGAGCTCAAAGACCCCTGAGCCGGGGAACACCTGGCCTGAGAATCATAAACCAGAGACACCCTGACTTCTGAAGTTATGATGAACAAATGTCACATATAGTATGGGATTAACAGTTACACAATTCTGTTCATAAAAAAGGTAACAAACAAGGATTTACTGCATAGCACAGGAAACTATATTCAATATATTGTAATAACATATAATGGAAAATAATATATATATATATATATATATATATATATATATATATATATATATATATATATATATATATATATATATAACTGAATCAATTTGGTATACACCAGAAAGTAACACAATATTGTATCAATAAGTCAACTATACTTCGATTTGTTAAAAAAGGAAAAAAAAAAGAGTCACAGACATGTCAAATGATGATGATTAATGGCAGCCTCTTTTTTCTTCCCTTTAAAAAAGCCGCTAACTCAAAAGCCAAATTGGAGTGTATCTGTGGCTTGTCTCCCACTCCCTTGCTTGGAGATCTCTAAATAAACCCTTACTTTGATTACAACACCTGCTGTCACAGTTGGGCTTTCTGCACCTCAGTCACATGATCACTTACTCCATAAGAAGAGGACCTCAGGTTGGCAGTTCCAGGGCATGGAGTGTCATCGACGGAGATGGTCTCTGAAGGGTGCAGGTCTGGGGACCTCCCGACTCATAGTCATGTCCCCAGGGTCTCCATGATGTTTGAACTGCTGTCCCCACCCCCAGCAGGGCGGCGCAATGGGCTTCGGAGCGCCTGGGAGGAGCAGAGAGCTGTCGAGGCCCTCCTTGCTGTGCCCAGAGCATGTCCCTGTCCCCCGCCTTTGTAGCAGCCTCCGTGCACTAAATGAAAGCGGGCTTTAGTATCTGTAACTCATATTTTAGCTGTTCATTATATTCTGAAATGTTATAAAGAAACTCTTTAATTCTGCTGTCAATATAAATATTCACTAAATCAATGTATACTAGGAATAGAAAATAATTTTATTTGAACCAAACTGAGGTCTATAGCTGAGGAGAGATACATTCTAGAAGGACCTGAAATGTGTTCAGTCAGACAAGATTGGGGAGGCTTATAAAGGCAAAAACCTCAAAATGACATAAGTTGATTGTCAAGAATTATATGTATATATATATATATATATATATATATATATATATATGTATGTATTTTGATGTGATGTTAAATGGATTTGTTTCTTTCATTTCGCTTTCTGACCTTTCATTGTTAGTGTATAGTGTATAGAAACGCAGATTTCCATGTTTCAATTTTGTATCCTGCAAATTTACAGAATTCATTGATGAGCTCTAGTGGTTTTCTTGTAGCGTCTTTAGGCTTTTCTAGGAATAAACCTACCTAAGGACCCAAAAGCCCTGTACTCCAAAAACTATAAGACAGTGATGAAAGAAATCGAAGGTGACACAAACAGATGGAAAGATATACCATGGTCTTCGATTGGAAGAATCAACGTTGTTAAAATGACTATACTACCCAAGGCAATCTACAGCTTCAATACAATCCCTATCAAGTTATCAGTGGCATTTTTCACAGAACTAGAGCAAAAAATCTTAAAATTTGTATAGAAATAGAAAAGACCCTGAATAGTGAAAGCAATCTTGAGAAAGAAAAACAGAGCTCGAGGAATCAGGCTCCTTGACTTCACTGTATGCTACAATCATCAAAACAGTATGGTACTGGCACAAAAACAGAAATAGAGAACAGTGGAACAGGCTAGAAAGCCCAGAAATAAACCCACCCACCTATGGTCAATTAATCTATGACAAAGGAGGCAAGATTATAAGATGAAGGAAAGACAGTCTCTTCAATAAATTGGTACTTAGAGAACTGAATAGCTACATGTAAAAAAATATGAAATTACAATGTTCTCTAACACCATACACAAAAATAAACTAAAAATGGATTAAAGACCTAAATGTAAGATTGGATACTATAAAACTCTTAGAGGAAAATATAGACAGAACACTCTGACATAAATCAAAGCAATATCTTTTACTATCCATCTCCTAGTGTAATAGAAATAAAAACAAAAATAAACAAAAGGGAGCTAATTAAACAGAAAAGCTTGTGCACAGCAAAGGAAACCATAAACAAAATGAAAAGACAACCCACAGAATGGGAGAAAATATTTGCAAATGATGTAACTGACTAGGGATTAGCCTCCAAAATTTATAAACAGCTCATACGGCTCAATATCAAAAAAAAACAAACCACCTAATGAAAAGATGGGCAGAACACCTAAATAGACATTTCTCCAAAGAAGACATACAGGTGACAAAGAGACACCTGAAAAGATGTTCAACATGGTTAATTATTAGTGAAATGTAAATCAAAACTGCAATGAGACATCACCTCACACCAGTCAGAATGGCCAGCATCAAAATATGTTCAAACAATAAATACAGGAGACTGTGTGAAGAAAAGGGAATCCTCCTACACTCTTGGTGGGAATGTAAATTGGTACAGCCAAAAATGATACAAATAAATGTATTTACAAAACAGAAACAGACTCACAAACTTAGAAAATGAACTTATGGTTACCAGAGGGGAAGGGTTGGGGGGTACAGATTGGGAAGTTGGGATAGATACATACACACTGTTATATTTAAAAAGATCACCAACAAGGACCTACTGCATAGCACAGGGAACTCTGCTCAATATTCTGTAATAAGCTAAATGGGGAAAGAAATGTGAAAAAAATAGATACATGTATATGCATAACAGAATCACTTTGCTGTCCATCTGAAAGTAATACAATATTTTTAATCAACTATAAGGCAATATAAAATAAAAATTTATGAAAACGATTATAACTGGAGCTGGCAAGAGGTAAGGGTGCCTATTAAGAAAGGATTGATTGGTGTTTGAAATTGTTACATAGTTACAAGGGGAGACCTGGAGACATTAAAGTTGCACGTGGCAGCTGCCAGCAGATACAGTTTTGAGAATGGCTGTTGATGTCCTTGAGTCTGATACTGTAACAGGGAAGAACAACCTGACTTCATATTAGATCTGTTTTTTTTTTTTTTTTTTACTTTAAACTATATAACCTATTGTTTTTGCTTCAAGTTAAAAAAGTTGCCTATAGCCTGAAATATACAGGATAGCCCATCTCAATGCTCTGACCTTTAAGAGTATAACACTTTCCCATTCATAAAAAGATAAAAAGTTGCAGAACAGAGAATAACATTTCTTTTGTTGGAGGTTTACAAGAACATCGTGACCTGACCTTCGTGGACAAAGGATTCCTGCGCCAACAACCAACCTCACCCCTCCTTAAGCTTGCCCTTACACATGCTTAACTGAAACCCTTCAGGGAGTTTGGAGTGTTTTGAGCATGAGCCCTCCCATTCTCCTTTGCATGGCTCTGCAATAAACCCTGGTCTCACTCTGCATCAGGCACATGAACTTGTGTTCGCTAACAATACAGGTCAGAAAACTCAAGTTTTCACTAATAAAAGAATGTGTTTGAAACGTTGTCTACAGTGGCCGCCCGGTCCATTTCGAAAGCCTAAACCATAGTTGTTCCATTTGATTTTTAAATGCATTTTTATCTTTAATGCTTAATAGCAGATGTGCAGTGCATGTTGAATAGGCTACAAACAGGCTTTTTAGGATAGAATAAAGTTCAAGTCATGTATAAGCCAGAATGACTCCCCCATACCTTAATATATGAAAATTTCATCCATCAGTGTAAAACAATTTTTTTCAAGTTGTGCAGAAAGGGTAGTTTGGTCAACAGAATAATGGCTCCTCAGAAAGCCTATGGTCTAATTCCCCAACATACAAATATATTACCTCACACAGCTAAAGGAACTTGTGTGGGTGTGATTAAGTTAAGAATCTTGACTTGGAGAGGGTCTCCTGGATAAGTTTTGTGGGTGCAAAGCAATCACAAAGGTCTTCAGCTATGAAAGAGGAAGGACAGAGAGTCACAGCCAGAGAAGGAGGTGTGAGGACTGGGGCAGAGGTGGAAGTGCTGTGATTGCCGGCGGGGCCAGAAAGCGAGGAAATCATGTGGCCTCTACAAGCCGGTGAAGGCAGGGAACAGACACTGCAACAGATCCTCCAGAAGGAAGAGACCTGCTGACACTTTAAAGCTAGCACAGTCAGATCTATTTTGGATTGCTAACCTCCAGAAATGTAAGAGAAGGAACTTTTGGTAATTTGTTACATCAACAACAGAAAACTAATACAGGTATTTAAGTGTATCATTTTTATTTTTATAATTTTATTTATTTATTTATTTATTTATTTATTTATTTATTTATTTATTTATTTATTTATTTATTTTACTTTTGGTTGTGCCGGGTCTTCGTTGCTGCATGCGGGCTTCTCATTGCGGTGGCTTCTCTTGCTACGGAGCACAGATTATAGGCGCATGGGCTTCAGTAGTTGTGTCACGCGGGCTTTGTTGCTCTGTGGCATGTGAGATCTTCTCGGACAAGGGCTCGAGCCCATGTCCCCTTCATTGGCAGGTGGATTCTTAACCACTGCACCACCAGGGAAGCCCTAAGTGGATCTTTTTAAAAACAATGTATAACTCTGTTAGCGGAATGTCCTTGTATCTGGGTGTTAGAATGAGGAAGTGTCCCGCTGATAATGTTGCTCAGGAAATCAATGTAGGAGCCACCCTCCTAAGAGGGAGGGGGAGATGTGGGCAGATGTTGTGGATCCTCCTGATGGCAGGGGGCCTGTGAGAAGAGGAAGTTCAAGGGGCCAAACAGGGAGGGACTGTGGGCCTTGCTTAGAGCCTCTGTGGGCATCTCTGCTGAAAAACGAGGCCTTCCTGAGGTCTGTGCATTCGCACCTTAACCAGCAGCTGAGAACAGCCCCCAGAAGCTGATGGGTGAATAGAAGTGAACCAGGACTTCCCTGGTGGCCCAGTGGTTGGGAGTCCACCTGCCAGTGCAGGGGACGTGGGTTCGATCCCTGGTCCGGGAGGATCTCACATGCTGAAGAGCAGCTGAGCCCGTGAGCCACAGCTGTGGAGACCGGTGCACCTAGAGCCAGAGCACCGCAACGGGAGAAGCTGCTGCAGTGAGAGGCACACGTGCTGCAGAGAGGACCCAATGCAGACAAAAAAAAAAAAAAAAAAAAAAAAAAAAAAAATATATATATATATATATATAGAGAGAGAGAGAGAGAGAGAGAGAGAGAGAGAACCATGGGAATTAGCTAATTAACTAATTAATTATTAAAATGTTTCAGTTTTGTTTCTTCCTCTTCCTCATTACACTTGATAGAAAGTGACAGCTGTGTTTTATTTAATGCTATAACAATCTTTTATATATATATTTTATTATTATTATTTATTTTCTTATTTATTTTATTTTTGGCTGCATTGGGTCTTTGTTGTGGTACGCGGGCTTCTCATTGAGGCGGCTTCTCCTGTTGCAGAGCAAGGGCTCTAGGCTCTCACGCTTCAGCACTTGTGGCTCACGAGCTCAGTAGTTATGGTGCACGGGCTCAGTAGGTGTGGTCCACGGGCTTAGTTGCTCCACGGCACATGGGATCTTCCCAGACCAGAGCTGGATCCCATGTCCCCTGCATTGGCAGGCAGATTCTTAACCACTGAGCCACCAAGGAAGCCCTATATATTCTTTTCTTTTTCAAAAGATTAAGCAAAATATGTGGGAGACTTTTCACAGTTCCTACCCCAAACCTGAATTAAAGGTGCTTGTGTGAGTTGTGGCTCATCCATTTAGACATGAGGATGCTGCTAGGAAATGCACAAGCTGGTCCTGAATTACACAAACATTCCCGCCCTAGCTCTACCCCTTCCTATTTGTGTGACGTTGGACAGGCCACCTAACCAACTCTAGCCTCACTTTCCTTACTTCTAAAGCAGAGATGACCATACTACTATGTCATAGAGCTGTTTGGAGAGTTACATGAGATGATGTATTTATTAGCACTTATCTAAGATCATGCGGCAAACACAGTAACCCCAATGAATGATTGGAGATAATTGTGTCAATTGTCTAAATAGGCCCCAGGGTGGTCACTCTTAGTGCTGGATTCTGGTCCTGCTTTGGACCCTTTTCATCTCTCACGGTCTGTTTCTACCTCTCCATCCCCCTCGATCCACAATGGCCTAATGACTTCCAGCTGAAACTCTGTGTTCCCTTGTCTGTGGTTAGAGTGGTGGGTGGGAAGCAGCCTTCTGTGCCCACCTGAGCCCTTACATGCAAGATCTTGTTTAATTCGCTTAACATAATTGGTAATATTTTTATTATTTTCATATTTAATGAACGTGTTTTGTTGGGCAGAATATCTTGGTAAATTTTCCATGTTTACTAGAAAAAAATATTTTATTCTGCAATTATTAAGTGGAAAACTATAAATGTTCATTACTTCAAGATGAATAGTGTCACTCAGATCTTCTATATACTTACTGATTTCTTTTTTTCCTCTCGTCTAGATGCTATAACAACAAAGTTGAATTTTCATTATATATTTTCATTTTTTCAACCTCTTTGTGCACCATACACTTTTCTATTCTATCTTACAAGTTGACTGAAAGTATATAACTTCATTTATAGGATGTCACAGGCAATTATAAATTATGCTCATTAAAGTAGAATGAATATATTAAAAAGATAAACCAGTTTATTAACTGATTTATTAACAATTTTATTAACTAATTTATAATGTGGTTATTATTTGTCGTTTTAACATTAAAAACCCTAATTCTCTTCTGGGTGTCATTATTTATAAATGAGGGTAACCCAAGCCTTTATAAGAAGTTTATGAGATTTCTCTTCCTCATCTTGTCAATCAATGTTCCCAAGGAGAATTTTCAATTACTATAAAGAAAGAACAGAACATCAATTAGTGGCCAACTTCTGTTTTCCATTCAAAATATTGCTTGTACTTCAATCATAAATATTGACAATATTTACTTTGGTTGTTTCCTTTTGATTATTGATATACCTGAAAATTATATTGAGGGGTGACAGAACTCCTTATGTTTGAGATTTTTAGAAGTCTAAGGATAATACAAAAAAGTTAAAACTTACACTTTCACTGTGTTCCTCTGTTCATAGCCTGTGTGCCTGTAGGCACCAATATCCTCACACAGTGCTTGCATGTCTTTTCTTTAATCCCTTCAACTGACATCAATTTATAATCCAAACATTGTCAGAAAACAGTCATTAAATATAAATGAATAAATAAATAAATAACAGCTGTCAGACACTGAGGTGGAGGGAGGATCTGCACAGCTGTCACCTCATAGGCCAGAGAGGATTTCTGAGCTTCATCTTCAGGTAATTAGCCTCCCTTCCCCATGAGAAGGTGTCGGTAAGGTCCCCTCTAGGGAATGAGATCAGTGTGAGACTTGTAGAATGTGCAGGTGATGAGCAGGATAAAGAGTATTCCAGGCAGAAACGACAGGAGCAGGAGTTGGAAAGAGGCCGGTGTGTTCTAGGGTCTGAGAGGAGGTTGGCATCATCAGATGCAGGGAGAGATGGGGAGAGAGTCACAATGTGCGCGGCAGAGATGAGCAGGAGCCCCATGGGGCGGGGTGTTATCAAGGATCTGTGGATAATGGGTCCTCTGATTTTCATGATATTATTCTCATGTGTCTGTTTGAATGCTTATTTTCTATTGCTAAAAAAGAGAGACAGAGAAACAAAATTAAGGAAAAGAATATGGAAGATATATCTGCCCATACGCAAGAACACACAACACTCCGAGCCTGAAACCTGGGGGGTTGGTGAAAGAGCGAATCAGAAAATGAGAACCTTGCCCTCCCAGCATGCAGAAAAAGCAGCTAGTAAGACACCACAAATAGCCTCAATTCAACTAGTATTTAAGATCTTATCTGGGCAGGTCCCACGTTAGACACGGAGTGGCATTCCGAGTAGAGTGGCCACAATCCTGGTCTCTGGTAGAAATTGGGAGGGGACACCAGGGGAGGAACCTAGCAGAGGATGAGAGGAGAGAGAAGTAAGAGAAAACCTTCGGAATCTAGCATTGTTGTTGGAATGCAGATGCTCAAATACAGTAAAGTCTGAAGAAAGGATGCTTGGTGGGGACCAGGGAGGTGTGTGGACCTGTGCGTTTATGTTTAGGAGATGGGAACGTGCAGAGCACAGGTGAGAAATGTAGTTTCTAAAATTGAGATCCTCTGCACTTTTCTTACCCTGTGGCCCCCAAGCTTAGTGATAATTGTCTTTGTCTTCCCATTAGAATCACCAAGGGAGACGAAAAACATACGTCACAGAGGACTCCACCTCACAGACATAGAATGTAGAGCAGAATCTGCGGCAGTGGGACTGGATGGCCACATATGTAAAAATTTGCCTGAGATTTTTAAATTGCACGTCGAGCTGAGAACCACAGCCCTTGCCTGTGCATTGGAAGAAAGTCTAAATTGGTGGAGCTTAAATACTAAGTACTTTTTTAGATGTTCTAATTTCTCCCAAAATTTTAATAAAGAGACTCAAAATATACATTGTTGTCACTAACTGAAAGAACACCTTGGAGACTCAGGCTAAAAGTAGAAAGATCAGTTTGCATGTTTTAATGCCAATTGTATGAGAAAAAAACAACTTTAATAAATATATTTATTTTTGATGCATTAATTGAATTACCCAGAGGAAATGTGTAAAACTAGACAAATTTTATTCAAAAATATTTTGTTTATGATTGTAATCTGAAGATTGTCTGGGCCTTACCTCTGCAATAATAAAGTAATAAAAAACTAAGTTTTTATTGATCCTCCCAGCTCTCAAGTGCACTGGCCATGCCCAGCAGAGGCTCTCAGCTCTCATGGTGCGTGGGTCCTTACCCTCGCCAGCATCCCTTAGGATTCTCGGAGATGGGCTCTTACACCACACCTTAACCACTTTCATTGTCTACCCACGACCTGCTCTGACTTGACTGTCCCTCCAGCCTTGGTCGATGCTCGTTTCCGCTTTGTCAGCGCCATGCTTCTCCCGTCCGGAGCAATCTTCCAGGGAGCCCTTGCCTGGGGGCTGAACTCTGCCCTGACACTTGAGGTCCCCTCTCCTTTCCGGACATTGTTCTCACTGCTCCTGTCACGCTGCTCCAGACCCACCTCCCCAGCAATTCCTCCTGCTGCCTCACGTGCCTCTGGGGCTGGTGAGCCTGTCACACAGGGAGGCTGCTCAGAGCTGCTGGTTCAGCTCCTGCTGCTTCGTTTACCACCGACATCATCTATATCTGGAACTCCAGTTTCTGCACTGACCACACGGGCCACCGCGTCCTCTAAATCGCTCCCTAGTTTCTTCCCGGCTCTTATTTGAACATCACGCTCACTTCCACATTGTCACTAGGTCCACGATGTTTCTCTGTGTCGTGTCTCACAAAATGACAAGGCTCCAGGACTTTCCTTTTCCTGCTGAACTAAAAATATTTCCCCTTGCCTTTTTTTGCCTTTATTAGAGGGTCCCCTGGCATTACTGATAGCTTTATTCCCACTTCACATTTAGATTGTTTGGGTCAGCCTCATGTCAATTAACTGCCATCAGGTTTGTCTAGAGCCACTGAACACCTCTGGGCTTTGGCCTTGTTCCCAGGACTGTTCCATGAAATCGCACTCATTTCCTATGGGGGACTCTATCAGAGTCTCAGCAACCATGCTTCTTTTGTTCAGTTCCTGTCTACAGAGTCATCAACTATGCAAGGACAGTCTGAATCCTCATTGTGGACACAGGGCTAGGATGTGGCGTTTAGGCAAAACTTAATTCAGAGCCGCCATTCACCCCACTTGAGAGCCCCTGTCCCCTGGAAAGCGTTCTGCTACATCTATAGTAACTAGCTTTGAATTATTTTACTTTGCCTTTTTTTATCCCTAAAATCATTTCACAATTTATAATGCTTGGGACATTATTTATTTAGAATATCTTTTAATTTCAAAGTGAAATTAGATCAACATCTTCACTTTATGGTTTGGGGAAAAAAAATCTGAATTCCACGGAGGTTAAGTTTCAATTCAAGTAATTTTTGCCTGAGCATAAGCAAGAATTTTATGTTGGTCACTGATAAATTCTAAGGTCAATATAATATAAAATGGTTTTGATTCTGAAGGAATTCACACCCTAGTAGGGGAAAGACAAATACCAGTAACACAATGTAGAATAGGCTATGAAATGAAGCACAGAGGACAGTGATTAATTTTGTCAAGGGTCAAGGGAGGTGATGAAAGTGTTGGAAGAAGTGATAGTTTTTTAAAAAAAGAAGTTATAGTTTAATTGAGACTTGATGAGTAAGGGACACTGTAGAGGAATGGAGGGAGTGTGAAAAGCAGAATGAATCTCTTGAGAAGAGAGTCATTGTGGAAAGAATTCTGCACAATGGAATAATTGGTCACAGTGAGTCCCCGGGTAAGCAGGGTGGTCATGAGAAGCCTGAGAGACAGGGAGCCCTAGACAGCCAACGAGCATCAGACTGTTCTCTGGGCCTCAGTGTCTGCAATAGGGGGGCAGTATGGTCAACCTCGTGGTTCAGAAGAGCAGCCTCATAACCATGTGAGGGGTATATTGAATCAGGATAGAGAGGAAGAAAGCAGAGTGGTTATGAGTGTGTTGGAATATTATTAGGAAAAATAATGCAGTTTTGCAGGAGGGAATTAAATGATATTTTGAAGGAAAAATTCTTAAGAATTATCTGTGGTCCTAGAATCCAGGTCTGAAACTATCTCTCCAAAATTCCACCATTTTGCCTCTTCCTAATGTTTTTTTTTTTCTATAATGATAGTGGTCTGTGTGTGTAGAGAAATTACCCTTCTAGGCCACATGGTAAATATCTCATATCCATGATCTCCTCTAATCTTCTCTATAGCCCTGTGGATTAGGTCATACCACCATTGCTTTAAAATGAGGAAATTCAGACTTTGAGAGGTTAAGTTAATGTGTCCTGTGTCACAGAAGAAGAGAAAGTCAGAGCTGGGGGCGACGAGATAGCCTACAATAACCTGGGTAGCTACTATTATTATGTAACAAACAATATAAGTGAAGTAAAACTACCTCAAAAATGATATTCTTATATACCTTACAGCTCTGCCTTGGTAAAACCCTGCCACTCAAGCAAAATATACAGCTTTATTTATCAAAAATGTCCAGTGTGGACAATAAATATTGACTTTCTTGTTTACGCATCTGGTAAGTGACCATTCACCAGCTCTGCGAGTGGTCTTTCATGGTCCCTTTGCACAGATGACTTGCCCCAGGAGCATGTAAAGATTTCCAACAAAAGGGATTTCGCTCACTGACCCTCCTGCCCTCAGGAGGGTTTGGGTCATTCTCCAGGTCCTCTTTCTCTACTTCCATGCCATCTCCTTAACCCACTTCCTCTGATTCCAGTGATGCAGGTTGGTGCATGATCCAGTATTTCTTATCTTCATCTCTCAGCTGAACTGGCCTTAGAAATTCCTCTTCCTGTTTGTGCATATGGTGAAGTTCCAACCCAGATAACATGAGGAACGCAAAGATGATACATATCCATGTGCCCACAAAGAGCTTGCAGTACAGTGGGGACGAGAGCCACGTGGCTGCTAACATTGCAGAGTCAAGAGACTTCCTATCACAGGAGGCTTATAAGTAAAGGTGTAAATATACACAAAACCGACCGTTGTTAATTCCCCTTCAGAACAAATTTGGTTATGAATAGATTAAAACATGATTGTTTACTCTAGAGCAGAAAAATCCATGTGTGTGAAACTACATCATTTATATTATTATATCACTACGGCTCCTGCTAGGAGAGAGCCTGAAGCAGGAAATCTATGGCAGAACAATGGAAAGGGTGATCACGATTAATGAGTCTAGTTTTGCTTCAGCCCATTTTTAGGCTCAGCAATAAATTTTGCTTTGGGGATGTGTGTGATATCCAGGGATGTGTAAAATAATTTTTCATATTCTCTTACTTCCAACAAATAATCAGTATTCAAGAAAGGGAAGAACTCGAAATTTTAAATCTATGATTCAGACACTTGCCATTACCATGAATTCCAGGGAAACGTCCACCCTGGTAGAATCTGCCTAATTGAGCAGAAAAGCTACAAGGCTCCTGTCTCCTCTCTGCCTTCAAGTCTGTGTGAAATATCAAGTGAACTGTCCATGGGTACCTTTATATTATGCTCACCTTAGATCGTGTCCCCATATGTCCCAGTGCTCTGAGGCAAGGAGTGCAGAGAGATGAATCTAGGGAAGCAATCGAGTCTCCCCTCAGCCACCAGGATGACCTAGGCTGTCCACACAATCACACCTGTCCTCTGCCCCTCGAACATCTGGCCAGGAGTTTTAGGTGCAGGGATCCTGTTCATCATGTCAGCCCTGAGTGACACCAAAGATCAGGGAAAACAAAAGACTGAAAGGGAAGCAATCCAAGTGAGGGGAATCACACCATGATGAGCTTATTACAGTTTGTCTTCACTTGCTAGAAAAGGATTAAAACTGAGCCCTGTGTGGTTAACAGAAACTGGCGCCCAGCAGATTTCTTGATCTTGTGTCACCCCTCTGCTTGTAGCCTGCCTTCACTGAGCAAGCTCACTTTAACTATTTTGTGGCAATTTGCATACCCTCCAAGATGCACACCGAGATGAAAGATGTGGCCCCAGTTATTTTCAGGAACTTGGAGTCAGCTTTGTCTAACTCAAGTTTGAGCTGGATAAGACTTGTTGGGACCACTGCCCCCAAACCTGGGCATGTGCAGGTGTCCCATGAATGACCGTTTCAGGTCAGAGGACGAGAAATTCCACCCTCAGACCATGCTAAGTGCCTCCACATTTGAACGTACCTCCCACAAGGAAGCACGTTGCTCAGATATATCTCTGCAGAACACTAATTACCTCACTTTTCCCTACTTCCAGTCGCCTTTCTCCAGGCCTAAGGCCACCCAGGTCCTTTATCCCGCAAATATCTCAAGTCCCTGGCCTTCAAGGAGGGGGATCTGAGACTTGTTCTCTCGTTGTCTCTCTTGGCTGGCTTGTGAACAAAGCCTTTCATTGCTGCAAATATCAGTGTCTCATGCTTTGCTTTGCTGTGCATCAGATGCACAGACATTTTTTGGTAAAGGAACAAGAGTGTTCTTGTCTTGATTTTGATCAAAACATCTTTAATCTGGGAGTGGATTGGAAAGGGGTACCACTTAACTTCCCTTTTGGATTAAGCTGTACCACTGATGTAGATTTACTTTGAAGAAGTCTGAAATTCTGTATATGAAGATGTATAGTGGCTAGTTATTAGAATCACTCCATATTACATTTTTTTAAATCCAAAAGGGAAGCATGTACCCTCCCAGTGTCTATGCACAAACAGTGCACTTCCCTGCTCAACATCCGGAGCCCCCAGCAGATCTGAGTGTCAGGTAGAGACCGGAAGGAAAGGAAGCCAGTGTGCTGGGTGCTGATGGTGGTTATTGACAGACACCATCAGAGGGCTTCCCACTCAGCAGCTGTAGGCTGTCATGAGTGGGAAATAGTGAGAAGAGGTCTCTTATGTGATGGTCAGAGAATTAACCATGAGAGAGTGAGAAAAAGTGACATTTGCAGGTCTGAGCATGAGCTGTGAAAGCGCCAAAAGGAAAGTGCTTGGAAAGGGCCATGCGACAAGGGACAGTCTCAGAGCAGCAGCAATGGTGCAGAAGCAGGAGGTCCCTCTGAAAGAGGTGATCTTTGGAGGCTTGTGGTAAAACACCGTATGCTGCGAAATATTAGGCTTGTGGAAACCAGTATAGTAAAAAGGAATCAGAAGACATATTAGGAAGAAAAATGATCTGTACTGCGTAGCTGCACCTAACCATGGCAGCCATACAGGCCACTCTCTAAATAACAATTGAAGTCACCACCCACATGCCTCTTACCACCTCCTCACTTATAAATGCCAAGATATGAGGGTGGGTGAAGCTGGGTTTAAAGTCAGGGGAGCAGCCCTAATATATCAGGCATCCAAGTGGCTAATACAGGCTTCTGAAAGAGTCTGAAATATCTGGTTTCTTTCCTGGATCTGTACATAAATGATACTTCTGTTAGAGTTGCCCTTGAACTTGTCTTTCACATGTCCACTCACCCATCCATAAACTACAGTTCACACTATCTCTCAGGCCAGCAATGGCAATCAAAATGGAACCTATTCACAAAGTCCTCGGAGGTTCATGGTGTTGGAACAAAAAGACCCACGTGGTCATCCACTCTCATGATTCCATTCCTGCTCTTCCTGTTGCCGTTACCTGGGTCACACACGAGCCAGACCACCAGCCATAACGTGCACATGTGGGATGGAGGTCACTTTCAGTTCATGGAAGCTACATATTTAATGGTGGTTATAACAGGTATTCCAAATGTCATCTCAGGCACTGGCCTAGTTTGATTTCTTTTTTCAGAAAGTGGAGCATGGACCAACTGTACCTACCCCACTTATCCCTGTTTTTCTTTAATCTCCATATTTCTGTTTAACAAAAACTAAAATCTAAAGAAAGAAGTTAAGATAGAGTACAGTACAGAGAAGCGACACCAAAGTACTGTGTCACAGGATGTACGTATTTGCACTTGGATGAGTGTCACCACTGTCCTCTCTCAGCCAAAGACAGGCACTGGGGGCTCTTCCTTCATTAACCTGATGCCTCCTGAGTGTCAAGTGTCCCCCTGCCTGTTTGCAGGCACATTGCATGTGTTGTGCCGGGTTAATAAGGGATTGTCCACACAGGGCGATCCCCACAGGCTCAGCAGCAACTCAAGCACAAACCTGGACCCCAAGTGACTCATATCTGGGGCTCTTTCTCAGACCCAACAACCCAGACACTCCCGTTTAGTTTAAAGACTAAACATAAAAATTATTTTCATGACATCCTTCCCGAGTAAACTTGTGAGCCCATCCAGATGCATTCTGTCCCTTAGGTGACCCTCTCCCCGTCCCAAAGGGTGTGGAATAGAATCATTTCTTCATTCCCCGCCTATCCCCAGTTTTCTTAGTTTCCCAGAAGGGTCTGCTTCTTCCCAGCACAGACCAGCCCTCTCCCCAGTCTCCATAAGAGGGCTCAGGCCTCAGCCATCAGTTCAGGCAGAATGTCCCTCCTGCAGAAGCACCACAGGTGACCTGACAGGATTAGGACATGAGCAGCTGCCACTAATGCTGGGAGAAACCCGTGGAACCCCTCCCCGGCTACACCTACTGCCAAGCCTCGCTACCCCAACAGTCTTTATCCTGAAGCCCGACGTCTGTGCACAGCAGCTGCCTGGAAGGGAAGAGGTGCCCAGAGGGGAGCAGAGCCCTATCCTGTCCCAGCAGCTCTCACTTCTCTCTTTCACTTCCCACCGTCAGCCATGGACTCTATTTCCTGTCTTCATATGGATCCCATGCCCTCCTTCAGAGAGTCCTTCTGCTGAGTGCCCAGCCGCCATTGAGCCTCACCTGCCACAGTGGACTTCCCGTCCCCTCAGAAAACAGATTCTGTTCTTTAAAACAATTTGAGTTCAAAAAAATTGTTAATGACATTTTATTCCAGTTTTTTCCTTCTTCTTCCATCTTGTGTCTGACTTTGCAAACCACTGGAATGTTTATAACACTCCAGGTCACTGAAAAGGGAGAATTTTCAGTTAGGGTTCAAAGAGGATCAGGGAAGGGATGGTCAGGGCTTCTGCTGGATGGTCCAGGAGACACGAGCAGAGAAGTTACCCAGCACCACCGGAAACCTCAAAGACCAGGACAGCCAATGTGCCCCTGAGCAATGGTGGCCGGTGCTCAGTCATTGGCAGCAGAGGGTCTACGGGTCTCAGTGGGGTTTCCTGATGCCCACACCCTGCTGATGAGGGATGATTTCTCGCCACGACGATTCTCATCCCCCATCAGTAAACCAGCCAGGTCCCCTCATCCCTGAAACCACAAACCCTCCAAGAGCAGCCCTCTGTCCACCCTATTTTCCTCTCTCAGCCAGAATGAATCTTGTCTCCTCTCCTGAGACAGGGTGCTCTGTGTCATTCTCCTCCTCTTTCCTCCTATTGCTGGGCAGGTTATCACTGTGCTGCTCTTCTATCAGAGTGTCCTCATTCTTATTTTCTAGGGCCTTGTCTTCATTCAGTGAATTTCACCTCTTCCAAATGAAAGGGATTACTTTTCAAAACAACTATTTCCAGTCTGGACTTAAATAGCTTACTTTGAAAATATAAAAGCGGAACATCGGACCATTCTTTCTCTTTGCATTCTTGTGATAAAAACCTAATCATTTTTGAGGCAACATGGGTACCTCTTACTAACTAAAGAGAGGGTTATATTGAAGAAAATAATAAAAGGAAAAATAGAGAAAATTATTTCATGATATCTCTCTATGTCTGTTTAAAATCTAATATACAAAAAATCAAAGGAGTCCCCACAAAGGGTAATCTCCAAATGCAGCATTTTACTTTGGGAGAATAGGATCAAACGCTCTAGGAAGTTTCCAGTGTGCAGCTCTTTGTAACTCATGCATTAAGCCAACAATGCAGGTAAACATGGTAATTCAGAAATGAGTAATAACTAAAGCTTGCTCCGATACTGTCAGCAAGGCAGACTTTTTGTATCGTGTGATGTTTGACTGAGTTCCTATAATCCTAAGTGTTATGGAGCTAGACACTATCAACCTTCCATTTTTCCTGGATGTAATACTGAAACCATGTCCCTTTCTGGGTTAACAGAAAGTAGTGACTAAGAGAAATCCTTGAGCTTGTGTTACAGAACAACGGATAAGGGAATAGCGTGTTGAAGAACTGCCTCTGCTGATTGAACACACTTTAGTTGTATTTTCCCTGTCTCTCTTTAATTCCATACACTCCAAGCTTCACGTAACCTAGGTAATATACAACAAAACACTTTAACCACCGCTGTAGATAACGCCTCCAACTATGGGTCATTATAGTAACTGGGAGGTTTAAGTTGTTTTCCAGGAATTTCGAGTTGGTTCCTGTTCAGTGCAATCCAAAATAGATTGGTTGGGACCCACCACCCCTACAACTGGGTCTGCCCAGGGGTCTGATGAGTGACCATTTGATGTCAGAGGGCCTAAACCTCCAATCTCAGATTATGCTGACTGCCTCCATTTATGAACATGCATCTCATAGAAGCCTGTGATCCAGATATACCTGGGGAGAACACTGATGACCTCACATTTTCCCCACCGCCAATCACCTTTCCTCATGCCTAAAGTCGCCCTGCTTCTTTATCCTGTAAATATCCTGAGCCCTCACCTTCGGGGAGGTGGATCTGAGATTTGTTCTCCTATCTCCTCACTTGGCTGCTTCATGAATAAACCCTTCCCTGCTGCAAACTTGGCGTCTCAGTGTTTGGCTTGCTGTGCGTCAGGCAAGTGAACCTGGTTCGGCAACAATATCTATTTTAAAATTTCAGATTTAGGGCTTCCCTTGTGGCGCAATGGTTGAGAGTCCACCTGCAGATGCAGGGGACGCGGGCTCGTACTCTGGTCCAGGAAGATCCCACATGGCACGGAGCGGCTGGGCCCGTGAGCCATGGCCGCTGAGCCTGCGCCTCCGGAGACTGTAGTCCGCAACGGGAGAGGTCACAGCAGTGAGAGGCCCGTGTACCGCAAAATAAATAAATAAAATAAAATAAAATAAAATTCAGATTTATTGAGGTGGAATTGACATAAAATTGACATAAAATTGTAAGATATTCAAACTGTAAGATATTCAAACTGTAAGATATTCGAACTGTACTTTAGACAAACTGTATTTATCTAAAATATGTATAAATGTGAAAAGATGTCCCCCCCCGCCTAGTGAATTAACACATCCGTCGCCTCACATATTTATTTTTGTGTGTGTGTCAGAGAACATTTAGGTTTCAACCTCTTGCAAATTTCACTTCCAAAAACAGTGTTATTGACCATAGTCACCGTGGTTTACATTAGATCCTCAGACGTTAGCCATCTTATGGTTGAATTCTTGTTCCCTTTTACCACTCCCTCCCTCTTTACCCTAACCTGGAAACCACCATTCTTTTCTCTATTTCTATGAGTTTGGCTTCTCATGGTTGTAATATCTGAGGGATGTAAGCAAATA
Organism: Pseudorca crassidens; assembly: GCF_039906515.1. Lineage (NCBI taxonomy): Eukaryota > Metazoa > Chordata > Mammalia > Artiodactyla > Delphinidae > Pseudorca > Pseudorca crassidens. The sequence continues at coordinate 1,411,486 of NW_027136316.1, forward strand.
CAAAGTTGCTTTCACAAGGTCATCCCTTCAATTGTGCATTATCTTCCATGTTATGTAAAAACATCCTCAACCAACAATGGATCAGGTCATGTCCTGAGAGCACTTACAGAGTGGAAAGCATTACTTTGGGAATTGATCAAGGGATTAATCAGTTTCACAATTTAGAGCAACCTAATTTGACATCACACAAAAATGGATTTATTTATTGTTAGAAGGTTGATGTTAAACCAAACCCATACAACTGGTGTATAAACCTAGTCACCAAGGGAAATCAGATATTTACAGGTACAGATGGGATACAATTTTTCAGGATAACATGGGTGTCTTTTGAGACTGTGATCAAAAAGACTAGCCTCCAGCCATGACCCTTCTGGTATAAACAGCCAAAGCAGCCCATCACCATGGTAATAAACATTCCAAATACGGCAACTATAGATGAAAGAAGGCTCTGATGACAAGATTTATTTTTAAGTATAGAACTACAAGAACAGTGATGCCAGAGCTGTGGTTTTATTTCGCTGTGTTTGTTTTCAGTTATGTGGCTGAGATATAATAAGAAAACTTGTATAGAATCAATCTTTAATAAATCAGGCAGGCTTGTTTAATCTTCTCATCTCTTGATCATTAGGACAAGACCAAAGTGAAAATCCTGCACATGGTGAAGTATATGGAACACTTAATAATCAATTCATCACAGAAGAAAACATTTTAAACCAGGAAGCACAAATGTGCAAAATCAACAATAGTAAGCAGATTTAGCTAAGGATGAGACTACCAAGGATTCACCATCAGTAAGTGGATGAGCTTTTTATTCTGATCTCTCTGGTGAGAATATGGATTCCTCCTGCAAATGTCTGGCAGTTGTGCAAGAGGTGGGCTCAACCTAGGCATGTCACTCACGCTGCTAAATGGGTAGAGATGAGCAATTTCAGAGAGCTTATGGATGGAAGTAGGGACACTTCACTGCAATGAGAAGAGAGAGAGAGTATGTGTATCAATTATGTGACTTATAGGTCAACCAGGAAGAGATTTTTTGTCTCCCAGAAATGGAAGCTTGAACCATCCAATTAGGAATCTCCTGATCAGCACTAGTTAGGTCATCTGCCCAAAAGGCCCCTCCCATCCACTACAAGAAAGGAACCTTGCAATTAGGAACCACCTAGCTGCCTAGTGTAACTTTCTTGTCTCTGCTCCCTTCCACCTGTAAAACCTCTTGTCTTCTTTAGCTCTTGGAACTCCTTTTTGTCTGCTAGACCGGATGGTGCCAGATTCAAGAATCACTGAATAAAGACAATAGGATGTTTAACATTTGCTCTGTTGAATTTTGTTTTTTAACCCTTTGAAAAGTTGTCAACTGATTTGCCAAGATATAGAGCATCAAATTACATAAGTATAAGTATGTGTAAGAAAAGATCTGTAAAATAGCTACATGTTAAGGGTAAATTGATCCGCTGAAGCACGTTTTCATCAATGAAGGGTCAGCATAGGTCCTGGGAAGAAACGGAGTGTGAAATTTGGCCTCGTGGGGAATGATGACAAAGACACAGGAAGCAGAGAGAAAAGCAACCCTGTGTTGACCGCAAATTCCCAGAACAGTGTCCTGCTTGAAACAAAGAGGCTTTTATTTGGGGTTTGTTAGGACTGCAGCCCAGAAGACACACATCCAAGGAACACTTGAACTGTGTTCCCGCAGACTACAGAATGGGGAAAGTGTATAAATCCAAAATCCTGCAAGGTTACATAAATGCTTTGTCCAGAAGTAGGACTGAAGTTGCCAAGAATTAAGAGGCTTGTTAAGCAAGGATTGGTTTGGGTTCAAAATAAATATATAGTTTTGAAGGAGGGTAATTTTGAAATTCCAGGGTTGCAACTGGCAGCTGCTGGCAGACATTGTTTGGAAAATGGATAGTGGTGGCCTTGAGTTTGATACACCTCCAAAAATTCAAGTTCTCAGTGATGCAGGGATGTATGTAAAGCCACATCGACAATGGCCACTCAACTCTATATGGATGCCTGAAGCATAGTTACTCTATTCTGATTTTTAAATGGTCTTAGGCATGTCATTAACTACAAGTAAGCACTGAAACCCCCCTGTTTACAAGACAGCTAGCATGCATCTGTGTTCATCTTCGTCAGGTGTTCCTCTGGTAGATGACTGCCATTTCACTCTGGCCACAACTGGAAACAAAACTCAACACTGAAGAGAGAACAACATTGACAACGTCTGAAAGAGGGAAGGAGAGGGGAACTAGGCAAGACCAAGAGTGCAGGCCAAGATGGAGAAAAATGAAGACCCAGTGAAGCTACTGTTGTAGGTATTCTTCCCGTGAGATAAAGAAAATCCATCTCTGTACCCAGTCTAGTCATCAGGATGCCCTTTGTAAAGTGTCTCTAATTTCACACTGGAAATATAAAATCCATAATAAGATGACACTGTAAGCCTACCATGGCCAAGACACTGTGGACTTTTACAGGCAATTTCTTATTTAATCATCAAGACAATATTATCATGTCAATTTTACACATAAGGGCACTGAGGCGTGGGTGTGTGTGTGTGTGAGAGACATGCCCTGAGTCACAGCTCCCACGAGGCAGAGCTGAGAGACACCCCAGGTCTGTCTGTAATTTTATGATGAGTTATCAGGTGGAGCACGAGTTCAGTCAAAACTTAGGTCTTTATACAAAAAAAGTCAAAAAACAAAGTAAAAGTAAGTATTTATGTGAGATTTTTGAAGCAATGGCATTAGTTGCGGATTTCATTCACAAGGGCTGTAGTATTACTAAGTCATATGCTGTCCTGCTGCACAAGTGCTTTCCCCTTCGTGACTGGTGGGCGGCAGGCGGGCTGAGGCTGCAGCGTCCCCTGCGGGACCCTGGCCTGACCTCTGCTGTCCGAGGGCCCCTCTCCCGTCCTCTCCACTTCTCACCTCTTCTGCTGTGACTCCTTCAACCACCCCATCCCCAGGTGGTCTGTACTCCGCCCCTTCTGCCTGTTGCTTCTCTTTCTTCACTTGCTTTCCTCTTGCGGTGCCATCGCTGCCTTTGGTCCCCACTCGAGACCCAGTTTTCAAATTTTCTTTCTATCTGCGCTGAAGGCTGTTCTTCTCCTGGGGTCTGGTCTTCTCTTGGCATCCTGGGCCTCTAGGGAACCAATTCTCACTAAGGGAACACAGCAGGAGGCTGTGACCTGATATTCATTTACCAGACCCTTCATCATGGTGAAAAGCAGAAGTAGCCATTACTAGACTTTGTTTAGCAGTAGCTCTAAACCTATTACACCAGCTTCCTACCAGGCCAAGATGAGGTCAGAAGAAATTGATTCCATCACCCCTTTGCACTCATTTGTTCATTATTCAATATTTACTGAGGACTGACCATTCTTATAACTAAGAATACCAAATCAAACCAAACCAACCAACAAACAAACACCCTTCCATCCCAAATTTTCTCTGTAACAAACTCATCCTTTCATGGTGTGATAGAAAGTAAAGGACCATCACAATGCAGTGGAGGTCCTTGCTTTGTGTAGGAGTCACAAGGACGTTCCAGTTTTTCCCTGAAAAACAGGAAGGTTCCCCATCAGGTAGGGGATGGGGTAACCTGAAGGGCAGAGCTTGTGAAAATGAACCAGGATTCTGGCGTCCTCTCCTCCTCATGCACATGCACACGCTCTGACCACACCGGCCACCGCACCATCTTAGAAACCTCTGAGCACCCTCTGTCGCAGAGAATTTTCCATTTTCTTCTGTGGCTTGATGAAACTTGCTACTACTCCAGCAATAAATGGCTCTTTCCTTCTCTGTCTTCATAGCCTTTACTCAAATGTCCCCTCTTTAGAGAAAGATTCCACACCACCCATGGAAAATATCAGTCCCATTCTCTCTGTCCCCTTGTCCTGTTCTACCTTTTCTTGTAGCTCCTACAGCCTCCAGAGATGGGATCTTAATCCCAAGTGCGGGCTGTAGGTGAAGGGAGATGGGAAGAGAGGGTGGGGTGGCATCTTCTCCCCACAGGCTTCGTTGCAGGATGAGCTACTTTCCTTCAGAAACAATGCAGACATATCAACTCCAGGTAAATTGAAATTCAAAGTGAAAGACAAAAACCAAAATCTTTAGGCACCTACATAAGGAATATTCTTATGATATCAGGGAAATGAAGAACTTCTTAAAAATTCACACAAAGTGGAAGACATTAAAGAAGAAGATTGATAAATACTATCATGTTATGATTAAGAACTGATCATTAAAATGCAACATAAAAAGAAGGAAGACATGAGTTAAGTGACAGGTGCAATCATTATAAACAACTTTTAGAAATCAACAATAAATGATGTCAAAAAGACATTGACAGGAATTTCAGAGAAGGTAAAATATGGATGTCCAGTGAAGATTTTCAGAGATGGTCACTCTCATTGGTAATAAATTAAATGCATACTAAAATCACAGTTAAACACTTTTCCACATTCCACAGTTGGGCAAAGGTTTATAAATGGCAATAACAACATTGTCTCACATGTGGCATAACAGGAAGTGTCATTCTAGTTTAATAGGAATATCAGCTGTGATTATATTGTACAGCTAGTTGAGTACATTTCTGAAGTCTTATCAATTGTTACCCAAGACACACAGCAGACACATGTGAACCAGTTCCATAATAGTAATATTAGGAAATATTCAAATATTCATTCCAAATAGATTAGATAGATTTTGGTATATTTAAAGTATAGACTATTAAATAACAGAAATAAATCACGTGCATGCAGCAACATGGATAAATCTCAGAAAACAACACTGGAAACAAAATAAAAATTACTTTCCAAACAGATAATCACTGTGATTTTACTTATATAAAGGACCAAAGGAGGAAAAGCCAAAGAGTTGTTTAGGAATTCATATGCATGTGAGTCTCTCTAATGAAAGCCAGGGAATGTCAGAGAGTTGAGAGGCACAGAAGAATTAGAATGTTTTATTTTTTATAAGTGGGTGGGGAGACTATGAGTACTTTTTACTATACATTATATTACTTATGCAGTTTCTTTACATATTTCTCAATAAATAATATATCACATGACAAAATAAATTACAAGTGGCATTTATATACAAAATTTGATATAGTAAACTCCAAGAAGAAAATAAAAATATTTCTATGATCTTGAGGCAAGGAAGACATTTATAAACTGTTATGAACTGAACTGTGTCCCCCAAATTCATAGGTTGAAGCTCTAACACCCAGTATGTCAGAATGTGGATGGACTTGCAGATGGGCCTTTAAAGAGGTGAACCAATTAAAATAAGGCTGTTAGGGTGACCCTAATCCAATCTGTCTCCGTCCCTGGTCCCTGTAAGAAGAGGAAATTCGTCCCAACAAAGGACACAGGGCTGTGTGCACCACAGGAAAACAATGTGAGGACACACTGCGGAGGCCACCATCTGCAAAGCTAGAGGAGAGGACTCAGGAGAAACCACAACGCATGACATTTTGACCTTGGACATCCAGCCTCCAGAACTTTGAGGAAATATATTTCTGTTCTTTAAGGGCCTCCACCCCCAGCAGGCTGTGGTACCTGATATGGCAACTGCAAGAAAATGATACATAAGCATTATCCTGATTGCCAAACTATGTAGAAACACCTTAAAGGGTTTTACTACACAACATTGTTCAAGTCTTATAGGTCAAGAAATAAGAGGAGAACTACAAAGTCAAAATGTTATTTATAACATGGTTAACGGATGTCTGATAGTCCTGATAAATAATTCCTACAAATATATAATGGTATAAACATTGTAGGAGAAAAATTGGCAAGATACATAAGTGGGAAAATTCAAATGAAGAAATACAAAAGGTTACTAGAAAACAGGAAAGGAAAACAACCTATCTGTATAAATTTAGACTGAAATATTTTCCTTTCTCTGAAGAGAAAAGAATCTTTTTATATAATATCTTACCCGCTAACAAAGATTCTAGCTTTCATCCATTACGATCTGCATCTCTTCGATTTTTTTCTGCTTGGCCCTTTTGCAGTATATGCAAATCAAAAGCCTTTAAAATGGTTTCTGTTTGACATAGAAATTTCTGTGCTCATTTCTGGGAAATTATAACAAACACATAATTAGGTATAATATTTTAACTATCAGAATGCTTACTCTAAAATGAGAAATAATCTTAAATGCTGAACAATAAGAATTTTCGTGAAGCAAATCTAGTAACTTCTATATCAGGCAAATATTTAAAATGGAAAGAAAATGGAAAATGAGAGATCCTCTCTTACAGGTAGATTTTTTGGGTTGTGAGTTACAGGTGAATTTAAATAGCTCGTTTCGTGATTCTCAATATTTTTAAAGGTTGCTACAATAAATATAAAGTATTTTGGTAATAAGAGAAATCTGTTACCAGAATTTGAAGACTACTTCAAAAGAAACACCAGTACAATCACTGAGCTCTGAGTAGCACAGGAGGTGAATTTCCTGTGGTTGTGAGGGCCCAGGAATCACACTTGCCTGGAGTTAAATCTTGGTCACTCACTCATTCACTCTGTGATCCTGGCCAAGTTAGTAGAGCACCAAATTTCAGTTCTGTGTTCTCGAAAATCAGGAGAATATTTGTGTTGCCTCAGTGCTTTGTTATGGGGATTAAATAAGATCCTGAAATTAAGGGTTCAGGTAGGCACAGAAGAAGGGTGCTTCCTGCCCACCCTCCAACCACATACAAGGGAAAGTGGAGTTTCAGCTGGAAGTCATTATGTCCGTGAGGATCAAGGGGGATGGAGAAGTAGAAACAAGTCAGGAGCAAGGAGAAGGGTCCAAAGCAGGACCAGAATCCAATGCTAAGACTGACCACCCTTTGGCCCATTTAGACAAGTAACATATTTATCTCAAATCATTCATAGGGCTTATCGGGGATTGCTACAAGCCCTGAGATATGTGCTAATACACACATTACTTCATGTAATTCTCCACACAGCTATATGACGTGATAGTATTGTCATCACTGCTTTAGAAGTAAGGACAGTAAGCCATCGTCCCTGCTTCCATATGGACACCGGTGCTCAGCTTCTGGTTAGGTGCAGATGCAGAGACCTCAGGAAAGCCTCTCCGCATCTCCCTGTCCCACTCAGAGGCCCTCAGACCTCTTCAGTCAGGTGCTGGGCACACAGCTGCTCCCCTTGGTGCCCTGAGGCTCCCCTGGCCATGATCCACTCTTTCCTCACAGTAGAGGGACTTCTGAAATGATTTTCTTGAGGACACATTTTCAGTGTCACCCCTCCTCATTCAAACCGGCAATACAAGGAAATTTCACTAACCAGTGTTATAATAAACCTGCTTAAAAAAAAAAAAGATACACTTCCCTACCTGTATTTGTTTCTTATTGCTGATATAACAAATTACACAAGTACCTTCTCTTACAGTCCTGGAATCAGATGTCCAAAATGGGTGTCACTGTGCGGACATCAGGTGTGAACGGTGCTGTGTTCCTTCTGGAGGCTCTGGGGGAATGTCTGTTCCTTCACCAGGTTCTAGAAGCCGCCACACTCCTTGCTTGTGGCCCCAGCACCCACTTCACTCCTGCCTCAGTCACGTCCTCCCATCTCCTGCACCTGTGACCCTCTTAACTCTCTCTTTCACTTCCGGGGACCTATGTGATCACAGTGCACCCAAACAAATAACCCAGGAGGTTCTCCGCAGCTCAAGATGCTTAACTTAACCACCCTACACAAGTCCCTTTTGCCAGGTGACTTTACATCTTCATACTGGGGATTAGGGCCTGGACAACTTGAGGGGCCATGTTTCTGTTGGCCACACTACCCTTCTTCATCACTTGAAAGAACATTATTTTACATAATTGAAAATTTTCTTCACAACATTTTAGAATACAACTAAGTACTAAAATATGAGTTACAGATAATCAAACAATGAGGGTAATCAGCGTGGGTCATAATAGATGGATACAGAATAATGCTTTGTTAGTTTATCACCAGCAAGAAGCAAGGCGTGCACACTATACGGGTGACAGCCTGTTAGGGCAGCTTCGTGGAGGACGAGGTGGTGGAGGCCAGGTGGGGTGTGCACAGCCATGGGTGAGCCAGGAGTGGACCCTGGGAAACACAGGTACAGAATCCAATGCACAGCTAGGCCCGCTGGGAAGTTTAGGCAGGAGGAACCCAAGATATTGGGGTGGGGGCTGGGTGGGCAGGGTGCAGCTGTGGGTGTGGGTGCCCCTGAGATGCTGACGCTGCTCACTTCAGTTTTTTGCGCAAGTAACCCACCCTCTTTAAAACCTAGTCTCACCCTGGTGTCCTGATGTAGAGTCCATTCAACACAAAACACAACGCAACATAGTATTTGGACCACAGAGTGACTTCCCGACCATTGAGCTCAAGGAGAAGTACAGGAAAAAACAAAGGCCTTGAGTGAAGAACGGTGAACCCACTTTGATTTGAGGGCACACAGGGTGGAACAAGGGCAGAGAGCAGGGACGCGCTCCTGGCAGGTGCCCATGGCCTAGAGCATGTGTCCCCAGGTGGCCTTCACTTCTCAGACCAGAATTCACCCAGACCCTCCGGAGCTCACGTCTCTGCCCCGACGGTTGGCGGAGAGCGCGGGGGACCTCCTTCCAAAAGCATCTCAGGACCCGAGCATGGGGTCTGGTGGGGTACCTGGAATGGGAGTCCGTGCCCCCCGAGTTTGGGGGAGGAAGGAAGGATGAGAGGGAGGGCTCCACGCTCTGGGGCCACGGGGCGGACAGTTTGACTGCTTCCTCGGGCGGAGAAACAGTCGGTGTCGCGCGGGGTCCCTTCAACGCCCCACAAGCTCCGACCCAGAGGGGTCGGTGCCTGGCTGCGCTGTCCCCACATGTCCAGGTCCGGGGGCGTAAGGGGACCCTGGGGTGCAGCCGCGAGTCTGGAAGCCCCGGGACCTGCCCTTCGGAGACTCCGCGGACACCTGACACCAGGCGCCCTGGAGTTGCCTCCCCGGGTCCCCTGCGCGGAGGCCAGCGAGGCCAGCGAATCACATCCAAGGCCCCAAACCCACGGTAGATCCCCGTCCCGGGAAGGCGCGGCCTCAGCCGGGTCAGAAGGAGCTGCTTCCCGAGCTCTTACCGCGCTCCTTCCATGACCTGCCGGCCCAGCGACAGCACGAGCCTTTGATCCCGGCCTCCCGTCTAAGTCTGGGGGCGCAGGGACGCTGCCACTTCCCGCTCCACCTGCCTGCGGACCAGTTGCCCAGGGAGCAGGAGGATGGGACGATCTGGCCCCTCCGCTGTCTGGGGCACCAAGTCCACGCCGCATCCCGCGTGTCCCTTCTCTGACCTTTGTCTCTGGTGTGAACGGGCCCAGGTTTCCATCCTGGTAATAACGGTTCTATAAAATTATTTTGTAGAAGGCGTTCGGTCCCCTGCCAAAACAAGGCGGTTCATGAATCGAAATGCCAGTCATCCTTAAGCTTTGGCTGTTAGTCTCAAGAGCTGGTCACAGCCTCAACCACCTTTGGGTGCACAGAGCGCAAAACAGCTGCCACGCTCCACTGGCCATTAGCCGTCAGAGAAGCAGGACTCAGTGGCCGGACTCCACGTCCAGGGGTGGGGCGGGAAAGGCAGCTTTATGTCCCTCTGGGAGACACTGTACGTACTGGTGACTTGACGGATGAGGAACTGTACCCAGCAAGTAGCTACTGCTCGGAACTATTGGGGGCTCTGCATGCAGCAGGCCATGGGGCACAGGGACAGGAGAGTTTCACTCACTGCCGGTGGCTGGGTATGCCGAGATGAGGAGGCCATGCATGGGGGGCTGGGGCATCTTCAGGAGGATTCGATGGGGAGCCTTTGGTAATTTGGTATTTGTTTTGTTTTAATATTTTTTGGCCTGTGTCAAATGCAATCAGTTTATTTTGGAATGTTGACCTCTAAAAATTGTCAGTTCCACTGTGGCTCTATAGATCAGGTCATGGCATCCTGCATCCCGTTCGCCAAATTCTGCCCAAGCCTGTGCTGATAGAACCTGCAAGTTAAGAAATGTTTTTATAACTTAAATGTTAAGATATTAAAACAAAAAATTGTGAGACATGAGAATTATATGACCGTCAAATTTCAGTTTCTATAAATAAATAAAGTTTTTTTGGAGCACAGCCACGCTCACTCATTTACCTTATATCTGTGACTGCTTTCCTGCTGCAATAACAGAATTGAGTAGATGCAACACAGGTCATGTGACAAAGCCTAAAAGATTTACTATCTGCCCTTTAGAACATTGTGCCAGACCTGGGTTAGGAAAGTAGTATTTTTTAACACTACATGTTGGAGTTTTACCTAAAGAGCCCATAAACGTAGGAAATTTTGCCATGTGAAATAAACCTTTTTTTTTGGTAAATATAAAACTGGTTATATTATTCTCAGTAATCTTGGTTAGAATAAACACTAAGACACAAAAGGTACAATTTTTACTGCTCTGTGGAGGGAATCCACTTGCTGCTTTCCCTGATCCAAGAATAAAATCACAAACCCCTTTTACTGAAATAGAGCTTCCATCTGGATGAGCTTCAACTATAAAAACTACCAGGTATTTTCTGAGTATCAAAAACGGGGCATCAAAACCCACAAATCTATTTAGTTTGAACTTTAGTTTGGAGACATCTCTTTGGACTGTGGCAGTGTTTGCCAGAGTTCATTGAATATGTACATATTTTAAAAGAATAAGGGGGAGGATTCAAGATGGCAGTGTGGGAAGATGCAGAGTTAGTGTCTCCCCACAACTAAGGTGACTTCCAGCCGCTGGTGGGGAACTCAGAACCCCAAGGAGACGAGAGGAACCCCAGAGTGAACTGGTAGGACATACAGGAACTTAAGGGGGAGGAGAAGTGTAAGCCAGATAAGATCGGTGCCCCTGAGGATGGGGATATCAGGAGAGGCAGGTGGGAGGGACTCTCCGGGAAAAGCAAGAGAGGAGTGGAGGGCGATCACCTGACCCACTTGGGCAAGAGAGCTTGCTGAGCTCCTAAGCCTGTTTCCCCCCTTCCAAAGCCCCATCCAGGCTGTATGGGTCCTGGGGGCATAAGAGGGAGGCCAGGGATATCAGGAGAGGTAGGCCGTAGGTGCCCTCCAGGAATGGGGGAGGAGAGGTGAGGAGAGGATGGCGTTTGCCCTACCCAATCGAGCACTGGAAGCCTGATGGACCCCCAGGTGAGGTCCCCTGACCTCTGAGAGTAGGGATGGGAAGCACGAGTGGGTCCCTTCCATTCCTTCAGTGTAAGCCCCAGCATATTTATATTAAAAAAATCTTCCAACAAGCAAAAGTCAAGGACCAGCTGGCTTCACAGGGAAATTCTATCAAATTCTATTGAATTCTATCGAATACTATTTAAAGGAGAGCTAACACCGATCTTTCTCAAACTCTTCCAAAAAATTGCAGAGGGAGAAACACTCCCAAATTCACTGTATGAAGCCACCATCACCCTGATACCAAACAAAACCAGAAAAGATATCACAAAGAAAGAAAATACAGGGCAATATCACTGATGAACATAGATGCAAAAATCCTCAACAAAATACTAGCATACAGAATCCAACAGCATGTTAAAAGGATCAGACACCATGATCAAGTGGGATTTGTCCCAGGGATTCTTCAATATACGCAAATAAAACAATCTGATACACCACATTAAGAAATTAAGGAATAAATACCATACAATCATCTCAATCGATGCAGAAAAAGCTTTTGAAAAAATTCAAAACTGATTTATGATAAAAACTCTCCAGGAAATGAGCATAGAGGGAAGCTACCTCACCATAATAAAGGCCATATATGACAAACCCACCACAAGCCTCATACTCAATGGTGAAATACTGAAAGCATTTCTACCAGGATCAGGAATAAGACAAGGATGTCCACTCTCACCACTCTTATTCAACATAGTTTTGGGAGTCCTAACTATGGCAATGAGAGAAGAAAAAGAAATAAAATGAATCCAAATTGGAAAAGAAGAAGTAGAATTTTCACTATTTGCCTATAACATGATACTACACATAGAAAATCCTAAAGATGTCACCAGAAAACTACTAGAACTAATCATTGTATTTGGTATGGTTGCAGGATACAAAATTAATGCACAGAAATCTCTGGCAATCCTATACATCAACAACAAAAAATCAGAAATGAAAATTCAGGAAACACTCCCATTTACCATTGCAACAAAAAGAATAAAATACCTAGGAATAAACCTGCCTAAGAAGGTGAAAGACTTGTACTCAGAAAACTATAAAACACTGATGAAAGAAATCAAAGGTGACATAAACAGATGGAAAATATACCATATTATTGGATTGGAAGAATCAATACTGTGAAAATGACTATACTACCCAAAGCAATGTACAGATTCAATGCAATCCCTATCAAAGTACCAATGGCATTCTTCACAGAATTAGAACAAAAAAAATTGCAATTCGTATAGAAAGAAAAAAAGACCCTGAATAGCCAAAGCAATCTTGAGAAAGAAAAACAGAGCTGGAGGAATCATGCTCCCTGACCTCAAACTATACCACAAAGCTACAATAATCAAGACAGTATGGTATTTGCACAAAAACAGAAATATAGATCCATGGTACAGGATGGTACAGATACCCACAAACATATGGGCACCTAATTTATGACAAAGGGAGCAAGAACATACAATGGGGAAAAGACAGCCTCTTCAATAATTGGTGCTGGGAAAACTAGACAGGCAAATGTAAAAGAATGAAATTAGAATACTCCCTAACAACATACACAAAAATAAACTCCAAATGGTTTAAAGACTTAAAAATGTAAGACCAGACACTATAAAACACTTAGAGGAAAATGTAGGAAAAACACTCTTTGACATAAACCACAGCAACATCTTTTTTGACCCACCTACTAGAGTAACAGAAATAAAAACAAAAATAAACAAATCGGATTTAATTAAACTTAAAACTTTTGCACAGCAAATGAAACCATAAACAAGACAAAAAGACAATCCGCAGAATGGGAGAAAATATTTGCAAATGAAGCAACAGACAAAGGGTTAGTCTCCAAAATATACAAACAGCTCATGGAGCTCAATATCAAAAAAAGCAAACAATGCAATTAAAAAATGGGCAGAAGACCTAAACAGACATTTCACCAAGGAAGACATACAGATGGCCAAGAGGCAAATGAAAAGATGTTCAACATCACAAATTATTAGAGAAATGCAAATCAAAACTACAATGAGGTATCACCTTATGCCAATCAGAATGGCCATTATCAAAAAAGCTAGAAACAATAAATTCTGGAAAGGGTGTGGTGAAAAGGGAACCCTCCCACACTGTTGGTGGGAATGTAAATTGATACAACCACTATGGAAAACAGTATAGAGGTTCCTTAAAAAAATAAAAATAGAACTACCATATGATCCAGCAATCCCACTACTGAACATATACCCTGAGAAAACCATAATTCAAAAAGAGACATGCACCACAATGTTAATTGCAGCGATATTTACAATAGCCAGGACATGTAAGCAATCTAAATGTCCATCGACAGATGAGTGGATATGGCAGATGTGGCATATATATACAATGGAATATTACTCAGCCATAAAAAGAAATGAAATTGAGTTATTTGTAGTGAGGTGGATGCACATAGTCTGTCATATAGACTGAAGTAAGTCAGAGAGAGGAAAAAAAATACCGTATGCTAACGCATATATATGGAATCTGAAAAAACAAAAAAGGTACTGATGAACATAGTTGCAGGGCATGAATAAATAGGTAGATATAGAGAATGGACTTGATGACACAGGCTGGGGGGCAAAGTGAACGTAGCATCGACGTATTTACACTACCAAATGTAAAACAGTTGGCTGGTGGGATGCAGCAGCATAGCACACGGAGATCGGCTAGATGTTTGTGATGACCTAGAGGGGTGGGATAGGGAGGATGGGAGGGAGCCTCAAGAGGGAGGGGAAATGGGGATATGTGTATGCATATGGCTGACTCGCTTTGTTGTGCAACAGAAACTAGCACAGTATTGCGAAGTAAGTATACTCTAATAAAGATGTATTTTTTTAAAAAAGATATGACTTTAAGTGTGATCACAGATTTAATTTTCCAGGTATACTGAAAAAAACCTGAGTAGTGAAATTGCACTAAGGATGACAATAGCAACGAACTTCATTTTTATTTTATCTGCACATTGCACAAGAACTCTTAACCCTGTACATCACTGCTTTTTAGAAGAGAAATTTCTTTCATTATAGGATCCTTTTTTTAAAATAAATAAATTTATTTATATTTTTTAGAAAAGAATACTTTATTGATAGAAAACTATCAGGAGTTAATGAGTTCTAATTTACACTTGGGAGTAAAGCAAACTCTAAAAATGGTCACATTGATGAAATAATGAATACATAATTTAATATGCTACTGAAAACTTAAGAAAAATAACCAAAGTCTAGAACTACATAATTTTCGGTTATTAAATACAAAAGCATTTTCATGCAACTTCCAGAGATTCTTGCATGTCGTATAACATTTCTTTCTTAAAAGTGCATTCTTGCATAATAATAACAGAAACAAAATACATTTTGTTTTTTTATTATGTATTTATCAATACATTTCATTTCAAATTTATCAATAATGTATATAGCTTATAGCACATTTCAGGATATGTCTATATGACAATACTGTGTTATTTGGAGTGTTTTGGATTCTCTAAAATTAAGCTAAGAGAAAATTAGGAGCCCAAAATAATGATTTAAATAGAGATCCTCTTGTACAGTATTCTTGAAAATGGTGCCCCATGGATGTTCAAATAAAATGGCAGATAAATGAATTTTAAGGCACATGTGCAGCAGATTTTCTATTCTAATAAAAGCCATTATTGATTTTCAAAACTTTATTTTCGAATCCAAACAATTAATTTTAAAAAATACTTATTTCATGATCCAGTAAACAGGAAACCTGGCTCTTAGGAAAAGAAATCTAGCTTTACTCTTTCTAAATCTTGCAGTGCAACTTTACAGAAGTTCAGAATATTAGACAATATTTTTAATAACCCAGCCTTTCTGAAAATATACAGCCTAGTCAAGGATCCAGAACTGACAATGTTTTAAATGTCAACTTTATTTTTTAAAGTGCCAACTTTTCTTTGTAAACTAGTAGCAAAATTTTGGAATTATACAATGGGCAAACCCTTATTTACATTTAGTTTTTAATATCAGTAGTTTTATTTTGCAGGGTAATTTAATTTACTGTATTAAGAAGAAGAAGTCTATGAAAGTAAGGCCATAGTATTATTTACCCTTCAGTCCTCATACCAGTTCAAATTCTGAAATATTGGGGTTCTCAGAAAATAGTTGTTAATAAATGAAAATTTGATTAAGGAATGAATAAGGTGATTTAGATGATCTTTCTCCTGAATGACACATTTATGTGGTTGATTCCAGAGTCACATTTTCCCGTAGGATCACATGGATGCTATAGTCTCTCCTGTGTGTTTGTGTGTGTATGCCTTAATTTTTATTTTTAGCACCAGTGGAAGTCCTACAACTTGCTATTTCCATTGAACAGTCCATCATCAACACCTTTCCAAGTCAACACCTTTACACCTATAGATTTACTTCATTTAAAAATATCAAAAACTAAATACAAATTAATAATATTGCATTGTGTAGACATACTAGAATTTCCTTACCTGATCCCTCTTAATGGCTATGTTTACTGAATGTTCCGTTTTTATATTAAATATTTCTGATATCAGTAATCTTATTACACATGTATTTGCACAAATGTTGCTCACACACCGGTTTCTTATCATTGGACTTTTCTTGTGGAATATGTAAAGATGAATTTGTGGTCAAGTTTATCATTCATTTCTTGGATGATTTTTGCACTTCTAAAAAACATGCAAAAAAAAATGCTTTACAAGGACTCCATTTTGAAACCACAGAATAAAAATCATTCATACATGTTTTCTACGTGTACTTTCATGGCTTCAGTTTTAGAGTCCACGCAGCCCAAGTCCCCGCAAAATCCCTAAGTGCTCCCAGGAGCAGGGACCCGCCCGAGCGCTGTGGGCCGCTAGTACGCCCGCCCGGCCGGGAATCGCGTGGGGAGCGCTTCTCCGCGGCAGCCTCCCGGCGACCTCTTCCCAGTCCCCCGCCCTCTTCTTCTGTGGCCGGGGTCGCTTCCCGCGGTACTGATACAGGAGCTAGCGCCGAGACGGACGCCCCGGGACGAAATCGGGCATTTGGGCGGCCCGCGCTGTACCCTCGCCGGCCGGCAATCGGGATCCATGCCTCAGACTTTCCCGGACGCTTTGCGACCGTCCCTTCCATCCGGAGCTTCAGTGCCCATTGCGAGGGCTGGGACTCAGCCGCCGTGCCCGAGGCAGAGTTCCGGGAGACCGGCGACGCTGGCGGCGACTGTTTCGGTGGCGCCGGGAGGTGGGCAGTTCATGTTGTCGCCAGAGATTGGCCGAGCAGGTCTATAGCTTCTGAGGCTGGCGCTGAGCTCTGGGAAGGTTTGGGTATACTGGATGGGTCGACCAGCACGCCGTGGTTCCCCTCGGGTAACGGGGACCACGGGGCTGTTTTGTGTGAACAGGAGAGTGTGTCCGTGCCTGGCCTCCTCCTCCGTGTGTCCCGTTGGTCGTACATTCTCATATTTTCCAACTCTCCTGGAGGTTGGGAGCAACACGGATGTACGCAGACATCACAAACCCTAACCCTAACCCTAACCCTAACCCTAACCCTAACCCTCACCCTCCCTTTTTGACCTTCAATGAGCCTTTCTGCATGTGTGTATTTGGGAAGGTTTCCTTGACTTCGAGAATGAGGAATATGTGCTCTTTTATCTCTTATCTGGGCAGGGCCCAGCCTCCTCTCTCACTCCTGATATTTTGGAGTATCTGTCCACAGGGCAGAAACTCCAGCTGTTCACCCTGGGACCCATCTATCCCCTGCCTCATAGGGATGATGCAGGGGTTTAGACCACAGACTTCAATCCTAAAATCTCTTACATTGGAAGTGGCAGTTCCAGGACTCTGGAGAGCTACTCTGCTGGACCTCCAATGGCAGACCCTGGCCACTTTCATACAGTGCTTCACCACCCAGGCCCTCTCCTGGGCCATCATGCCCAGATCTCCGAGGCAGGTGGTGATGACGCACTTGGCCACACTGTTGAACTGGGTGACAGTGGCATGGATGGTTGGTGCCATGTGCTCATTTCCAAATGTGTTTTCTGGGACCAGATGGAGCCCAGGCACTGAGCGGGAGCCACCTTCTTGAACACGTCCTGGGGAGCAGGGGGAACGTCACATGGGTCTGCCACACACCATCTTTGCATACCAGACAGGGGCGTCACTGACAGTGGGAGCTCAGAAGTGGAGGATGTAGCCCAGCCTGCCCATCTCCACTAACTGCCAGCTCCACAAGGCAGCTCAATTCTGCCCAAACCAAGGGAGCATCTTCCACCCACCCCGGTCACCCTTCTGCTCTAATTCCTTGTTCAAATGCACATTCCTCTGTACAGCTACAACCAGGGGCTTTGTCTGTTTCTGTCCCTTGAGGTTAAGTGCACTTCAGGTGTGTAATAGGTGTTGAGGCTGCTGAGTCTCTGGGAAGATTGGGGGCTGACCCGGGTACCTGGCTGCACACAGTGAGCTCTCCTCCCCCAAGCAATGGACCAGGCTCTGCCTGATGTTCTGCCTGTTCTACCTCTTTTAATCTGCACAGCCACTGTGTGGGAAGTCCTCTCATCGTCCATCTCTACTGATCTCAGGTGGAAAGTGAATTTGCCCAGGTTACGTGGTTGATAAGTGGTGGAGCTGGGGATCTGCACCCTGATCATAGGAGTCCAGACCATGGAAAGGCAGGTGTGGGGCCCCAGGCCCACCATGAGCGCCCACCTACTCCGCACGCCCATCAGAGCCAATGGTCCTGGTGCAGCTGTCTCTAGCACTGCGTTGACCCATCTTCTGACCCTTCAGCAAGCAAGAACCTTGGAGCTGGCACTAGAGCAGGATAAAGAGAAAGGTTCACCCACGTAACTGACTCCCTGTGCCTTCCCCCAAACAGAAACATCTACTGTCTTTAAAAGGAATACCCAGCCCCTAAACCCTAACGCAGAGAATCTTCCCTGCCTGCAGTCCCTCTTACCCTCTGGCTTTGTCTCTGTGGACTCTAAAATCTCCTTCTGGACCAGGAAAATGGGGCATTGTGTTTCATGTCTGAGGCAGGCAAACTGACCTGCATATAGGCCAACTTTAGCCTAAAAAAGGGGCAGAGCAGGGGCTGCCAGGTGAGCTGCAGGTACTAACACAACCAGGTGCCTAAGATGAGAGACAGAGCGTGGGGGGTCACGTGTGGAACAGAGCCGGATGCCTGCCTCACTCAATGCTGTGCAACGGAAGCACCCTCCTTTGGCTCTTGGACCCAGATGATGGCCTCAGCCCACTTCCAACCCCACTGTGGTTATCCTTGTACTGGAAGGCCTGAGCCCGACAGAGATTGTGTGAGTCTGGTCTTCTTACTGACACTCTTCTCTCCAAGGTCATGGGCACAGCATACTCCACCCTTCATGCACATGAGCATCAGGACTGAGCTTGAGAGAGCTTTGTGAACATGTTGCTCACCTCACCTCTTCTGGTCCCCAGTTATGTGTGCCAGAGGAGGTAGATGTAGGGAGGGCAGGTGGCGTGAGATGGGGCTATGGAGGGGATGAATCTCTCGGGGACCAACTCAACCCCTCTGATTCCCAGGGAGGTTGGGACCCTATCCACAGCTTTCTGACTCATTTGCTTCTTTGGGGTAAACCTCCAGACATAAGCATTCCTATGGGAACTGAAAGGTGTGTGAGCTCCAGTGTTCTGCCTGTCCTTGCCTAGCACAGCCTCCAGACTCCCACTCTGTGCTGAGGCCTAGCACAGTGGTATTTGGGTCGACAGAGGAGCCTGTGAGTCCAAGACCACTCAGAGTTTTAGTTGGTCCTGTGGTTCATATTTGTGTTGTAATATGGGAGGAGCACCCATATCCAGAGGCAGCCATGAGGGCATCACTTCTAATGCAGTCTGGACATGACTACTTAAGATGTCTAGAGAGATGATCTGAAACTCAGTTTATAATTTAGCCCCAGGGATTGTGTCTGTTTTATTCTTTAAATTTAGTGTCTAGGAAAATGCCTGCATGTACTGGGTACTTAATCTATATTGCTGAATGAGTGAATGCCAACCAGAACCATCCCAGGTATCTGGGTGGACCTTGAGCTCCTCTGCCTGCTACCAGAAATTCCTAATCTGTCCACACCAAGGACTAGGTCCAGAACAAGATGGATGCAAACACAAAGTTTCTTTGCAAATAGGAAATCAGGGTGATTTTCATGTGCTTTTCCAAACTCACAAAGACCACAGGCCGGTGCTGGATGAGGCAGAGAGTTTCTTCACTGGGGAGAGAGAAATATATATGTGAAGACACACAGCATGGCCAGCAGCCTTCTCTTCAGAGCCAGCCACCAGGCAAGCATCTACCGTGACTTGCTACAGTAACACTAGGAGGTTCATACTTTTATCCACGTACTTGTGAGAAGAGCAAAGTGAAGCTCAGAGAGGTGCGGTGACATTCCAAAGACACACAGAAAAAGGTGGGGCACTCCCCACCATGCTGTGGCTGGGGCAGCCCTCACCTATGAAACTGATCATGCAGGACCTGCTGGGCAGTAGTGAAGGCCTGATTGGAGTACAGGAACAGCGTGGTGTAGGTGATGTTTCTACCTGGGAAAACTGGCACCAGGGAATCTCTCTGATTCTTCCTTGTGCCTGTTTTGAGGGGCAGCATTATTCAGGCATCTTCTGGGGACAGGGTTGTCTCTTTTCACACCGTGTAGACAAGGAAGGACATATACACAATGGCAACACCATAAATCACCAGTAGGATCAGGATCTGGAGTTCAGACCAGAAACTCCTAGTATCTCACGAACTGGTGCAAGAGGAGGACCTGAGTGTCCACCCCGAAAATGTTTCTATGTTTAAAAGTACAATTTAAGCAGAGGGGGGTAATAGACCGTTGACGCCTTCAAAGCATTCTGTTATCTGAGGAACACCAGCACCTCCCTGTTTTAAGTGCATCATCCCATTTAGTCATCAGTAAACACCACTGTAGACATGAGAAAATAGACGGTTGGGAATTACAAACAAGTACTCAAGATCATGCAGGTCAAACAGGGAACTGCCCAAAGCACGGGCTGCATGACATTCCCTCTAAGCTGCCTGAGGCTTGGTCTGCTCTTCATGTGGAGCAGAAGGCCCTGGAAAACCACATTCCTCAGAGGACCCCAGGCACTTACCAGATTCATGTTTGGGTTCTAGGCCAACTCTGATCACCTGTAAGTCTTGGGATTTGAGACTCCTCTGCAGCTGTTCTGACTGAAGACCAGAATTTGATGTTGTTGGCGGCCTGCCCCTTGCCTCGAAACGTGGAAGAGTTGAACCCATTGACCAGCTCCACAAAGATCTCTGGATGGAACTGTGCAAAGAACTGTCTGGTAGGTGGGCCAGGAGTGATCAGGAGTCTACCTGAACATTGCCACAGCGAGAGTCCCCATGAGAATTTCTATTCCTCAGTTCAGGAACAGAGAGGCATCTGTCAAATCCCCCAGTCCCCCAGCCAGGGGAGAGAGCAGATGAAAGCTCTAGGGATCAGGTTTAACATGTGTGCAGATGATCTTGGTCTCGAGCCCTCACCTCTCATCAGGCCAGCCACGAACTGGGGTTTGGGCATGACAGACCCCCCAGGCTGCTGACACCTGACAACCTGCTCCTGCCCTGGAAGGATGTACCCCTCATCCCCTGGCCCCACCACACCCTTCACACACAAACAATGCTGGACTGCCCTCTGTTACCTTTCAGTGCCTCCTGCCAAATGGCCAGCGGTATCGGTGATGAGGGCTGAGCAATGTCCACAGCAACCAAAAAGTCCCTCAGCCCAGAGCCTCTGAAAAGTGGGGAACAACAGGAGAATAGATTATTCTCTTGAGAGTCTCCCGTCAAGTGAGCTCTTGGGGGGCTCTCCCTATAATGTGGTTGCCTTGTTACCAGTGTTTAAGTTCTGTTGGGACCTCTCACCAAGGAAGTGAGGTCACTTATTCAAGATTTTATTACCTGGGATCCTCCTTTCAATCAAATCTACCCAAATCCGCTTCTATGCTGTTAACTGCTCCACCCCCCCATGTCATCCTCTTTTTTGTACACAATGAGGTGACACAACCCTGGCCACAGCTGTCTGGAAATGTAACTAGGGTCCTAAATTTCAGGAGATAGAACTGAAAGCAGTCCCTTTTCTCACCAGTTCTGTGTCCTGGAAAACACCCTGCTCCTCTCAGCTGTTCCTCAGTCTTCCAACCTGCACAGTGGAGATAGGGCTAGAATGTCCTTTCTCGGAGCATCACCATGTGCATTGAGATAATATCTATAACAGCTGTGGCTAGTGTCACGTGTGTCTAAGGCACAAAGGAGAGACTGGAAAATTACAAGAAGGGGTGGGACACAGCATAAAATAACTCAAAAGACGTCTGAGTCTCAGGAAGGTGATATTGGAACTGTCACTTCCCCTTTTGGCCTCATTTTTAGGTCAGCAGCATGAGGGAGTTGAAATTAATGGAAATTCACACATTGTCACCCTTTGGAGTAAAACTGTTGAGTTTCCTGTTATAACTTGAATGAGACTCAAGTGACTCAAATTGGCCTGTGTGGTGGGCAGCCTCCACATGGCACCCAGTGACCCCTTCTTTGCTATACATACCCCTGTGTAACTACTAAGTGGTTAGCAAATACCCCAATCAGTAGATTTTAGCCGAAGTGATGGAATGTGATGCGTACGCTTTAATTTCAAAAATCGCTCACCTTCCTTTTATTCCCTCTCTAATTTTCCACTTCTCTCTCTCTTATCCGTGAATTGAGGAATCAAGCATAGATGTTTTGAGCTGTCATATAAAGAGCCTCACAAAGGAGAGAATCGAGGCATTGCCCAAGTCAACACATAGAACGGAACTCAAACTCCAAATCCAACCTGCATCCTGAAACCTGTGAGTAAAGTTGGGACCAAATCCTCTGTCACTTGAGTCTCAGTTGAGGCTGCAGCCCCAGCCTGTGAGACACCTTGATGCAGAGGAGTCCATTAAGCTCTGCCCGTATTTATTACCCACAAAAATTGCGAGCTATTAAATATATGTAATTTTAAATGCAAGGTTTGGGGTAAATTTTAGAAAGAAACAGAAACCTAACAGTCTAGCAGACCCCAGGATATGGCCCTGACTTCCTGACTCCCCCTAACCCCCGCAGTTTTTTCTCCAGTTCTACTCATCACTTTCTAACATCTCTGGTCCACTCACCTCTGCCTACAGGTTTCTGCAGCAGTGGTGACTTCTCCCTGACATGCTGCTCCCAGATGTGTGAGGGTTGGTTTGCTGTTGTCATTCTGGTCCCCGTAACTGTCACTCCAGTGAGGCCTCTGAGACCCTCCTACCCAGGGACTCCCCAAACCTCCCTCAGAGCACAGTCTTCATTTCCAGTCTCACATTGGCTCTTTTCTTTCATATGTCTTGCTCCTGTACTTTTGGCCATCTCTGCTCCAGGCTGTGACCTCCTGGAAACTAGGGAACTCTTGGTCACTTTGTGCCCCACACAAGGACACCTGGCAGAGAAGGAGTGCATGGTGCATAGTTGCTGAAGGAATATGTGTGACTATCTTGGCGCCCTCCTCCTTTTTAAGCAGTTGGACTGTGGAGGTGAATGCTACTGACAAGAGTTTAAAGTTGTATGTGTAACAGGGGGGACCACAAAGCCCTCTATGTGGCCCTCAGTGGGCATCAGTGATGCAAAAGCCCGTCTGCTCCTAGGTGACCAGCACTACAACTGTGGTCCTGGGCCTGTACACCCCTCAAAAACTGGTACCTTTATTTGGGTGTCCTCAACACAGAAGCTCTTCAGAGTCACAGGGGCATAGAGTAGAACATACAGGCTCCAGGGCAGTGCAGTGAAAGTGGCCCCAGAAGCTTCCTTTTCCCCACCGTTTTGTCCATCACTGTGGTGTCTCTTTGCTCGTCAGGGATGACTTCAGCCAAAACAATGATATCCCCCCATCCAAATGAGGACCACGAGGCCCCAACTAAGACTGGTCTTCTTCCTAGAACCCTGTCTCTGGGTCTGAGGCTGTGCCTCCTTGTGCTCACAAGGCCTCGTTTCCCAGCTAATCCCTCCTCTGCAGGACCTCCGTGAAGTGGAAAGCATTTTGCCAAACTCTCAGAACACAGTGGTCAGTGGTGGAGAACCAAGTTTCTCAGCAGTCTTTCCAAGCATGCAGAACACTTGCAATCCGCCACGGCAAGCACACAATTTGTAGAGAAAGAAAGCCCTTCTCCCCTGCAGCACTGTCTACACTGGGGAATGGGGTGTGTGCTCAGCCGGGTTCTAGAAGATCAGAATGGTGGACTGTAAGACCCCAGGCCCTGTCCGCTGGAGAACACTAGGGAGATGGCCCACGCCCAGGCAGGACTATGGGAACTTGGAGAATCCCCCTCATTCTTTCGACCTCTGGACACACTGCCAGAGGGGTGGACGCCCCTGATCCATGGCAGAGCTGTCTCCAACATTTTCTTGCTCTCTTCAACACTTACATATTGTTTTCTCTTCCTTAACCACCCTCGCATCATCCCCAGATGTTAACCCTATTTCTATTTGTACATATATATGTCTGCATGGAGATGCGGAGAGAGTAATGGCCCAAACTGAGCCGAGTTGGCAGGAATTCACCAGGATCTTAAGGGCTCTTTTTCAAACCAAGCATGATGGGAGGGACTGAGTATTGGCTTAGGGAGCTGGATTCCTCACTTTTATTCCGGTCTCTGCTCACATATGGTGTCCTAGACAAGTCCCTGACTCTTTCTGGGCTTCGGTTTTCAAATTATATAAAGAGGGTTTCGATGCAGAGATGCATAGGCACGTGCACAGCCAGACAGGTCCTCAGGCTCCAGCAACAGTACATGGGTTGTTGGCGTGAGTGAGCTCAGGCAGGCACAGGTACACAGGCCTCCTAACATGGGCAGATGCAGGCGGACATGTAGCAGGAGTGACCAGAATACCTGTCTATGTCCTAGCACAAGCAAGAGACAGGGCGCCTGTACCCCACCTCCCTGCACCAGCATGAACACTGGAAGAAGGGCTCTCCTCAAAGGTGAGCTCTGTCTGATGCCCCCACCTGCTGTGTCTAAAAGGTCCACATTCTCTGGAGCCCTAAGCACAAATATCATTCACAGTGGAGTGGTTCCCAGCCAGTAAATTGGGGATGGAAGTGATATTTTCTTTGTAGAGGCTCAGGCCCTGGAAACACGCTCCCTGATTTGCCATACATTTTCCCTTTACAACTGAGTGGAATAAACCCAAGGAACATACCCGTAGTTGAAAGCACATGTTGTTGTTGGACAATCCACAAATCGAAGGTTGCTGGGTCCCTGAATCTCTTATTGGAAGAAAATCAACAAGCAGAATCATTTGCTATTTCAAAGCCTTTGTTGAGCTGTTATATGATGTGAGTGTAAGTTTATGAAAGGTTCAAACAACTGATATTTTCATGTATATCTGTTAAGCAGCTAATTTTAAAGTCTGTAACAAAAGTATGTTCTGAAGAAATTTTTAAAGGAAAAATTACTTTCCAAAGTCTGAAAACAGAAAATCCCACGTGAAGTTCTGAAAGGATAAGTTTTAAAATGTAATTCATGAGTTTGTTTATTTAAGGAACTGATTTTGAATTTTGTAAATTATTTTGGATATTAGAAATGTGTATCTTAAATACATTATCATTTTGTTTTCTGATATTTTATATTTAACGTATTTTACATTACTTTCTTGTGCATAAAAATATAATTGAATAAAGGTGGTCATAAGCAGAATGTTTTTTCTTGTTTCCTTATTTTTTGAGGATTTGCTAAATGAGGGAAAACACAGTTTGATTCCCTCCCTGACAAGCTCCAAGGTATGTCAGCTGTATTCCACTGCTTCAGATAGCTAACGATTTCTTGGAATTAACTGTGGACTCCTATTCTCAAATGAGGAAAAGTTCATAGATTTTCTACTCTCATCTTCTGTTTCAGTTATTTGTGATTGTGATCAACCCTGTATATTACTATAGAGAATTTTATTCCAAGCAGAGCAGCTGTCCTCTGTGTCTAACAGGTTGAAGATCCAGTGGAGAATCTGATGGTGGAAATTGGTGGCTCTTTTCTAGGGACCTGAAATGGATACTGTCATTGTAGTATAGAATAGAGGTTATTATCATTTTTGGGGGGATGACCTAAAAACCAGATGACATGACTCCAAAGAGTGGGGCACATCCCAGGCAAGAGAGAGGGCATGGCTGGATCAGAGCATCACCAGTGCCATCAGCAGAGAGGCTGGGGCACTGAGATTTTGAGTAACTTAGCATCCTGGCTGGGAGGGGCCCCATGTTCTCCAATTATTTTGAGCATCCTACACTTCCCCCAAGGGCCTGCAGGGGGGGCATGAAGCCACTATTTCACAGGCGATGGGGCGCATGCTCAACTGCACCCGGACTTGAGGGGCGGTCTTCCCTGAGGACGGAGTGGAGGCGCCATGGCGGTTGCGGCCCCGCGTGTGGGGCTGGCTGGTCTGCGGGAGGAAAACGTTCCCCGCCCGTGCCCCGGCCGGTGCAAAGGGGCTGTGCCCGTTCCTCGACGCTCCGCGTCTTCTTTCCGGCCGCCCCTCGCGGTGTATCCCCACCTTCTCAGGTAACGTTCGATGTCGCTTGTTGTCCCTCGGATCCGGTCTCCGAGGGGCCGGCGGCGTGGAGGCTGTTCCCGGCGGGGCGTCTGTTCCGGACGCGGGGCGGTTGGCGGGAGGAGCTCCGCCCAAGGCGTGTCCTCGCGGGCGGCGCGGCTGAGCCCCGGACCCTCGGGCCGCGGGGAAGGAGCTGGGGCGCCGGCGACCAGGAGAGTTCACCCTCGCGGACAGACTCTGCTGCGTTTCCTCAGACGCCCCCGGATGGTTGTAAAAATGTCCCTATTTTTTAGCGGCCAAGAGAAATGTTTCCGCCCCTTGTTCTCAACCGCACGGAATTATCCACTTATTCCTTTGTTCAAAGACCTTAACTAACAGACTATACACGGATGATGTGCAGGTAACGTGGATCTAATTGAAAACGTATTGAAAGAGTAAAAAATCAGGGCTTCCCTGGTGGCGCGGTGGTTGAGAGTCCGCCTGCCGACGCAGGGGACACGGGTTCGTGCCCCAGTCCGGGAAGATCCCACATGCCGCGGAGCGGCTGGGCCCGTGAGCCATGGCCCTAAACCTGCGCGTCCGGAGCCTGTGCTCCGCAACGGGAGAGGCCACAAACGTGAGAGTCCCGCGTAGCGCGAAAAAAAAAAAAAAAAGTAAAAACAACAGTGTAGTAAAACACACTATGTTAAGTTTTATAGTTTAAACATGGCAGAATCAGAATTTATTGTATTTTACTTTTCCGTCTTAAAGGAATAAAATTATTTGGAGCGTATTGTCACCTATGGATCGGCACTTGCCGTCTACCTCGACAAGGATTAAATCAGGTGCTGGTGCAGCTGCTGCAGCCGCTGACCTTCAACACCCCCTGAAAGGAGTTCAGGGTGGAGAGCGGAAATGACGTGCTCTGTGCTCGGGGGAAGCTGGCAGGACAGCTCTTCAGAGAGTTAGATACTTTCAGGAGCTGATTTTATGAGCCCAGTTCTTGTATCTCCTCGTGTCTAGAGAAGCATGAAATCCTTCATGGTGACGTCACTAGCCGGAGCCTGCATGAGATGAGCAGAAACCTTCTGCAAAAATTATATGTGCTCGATTGCGTGTACTCCCCCTTCACCAAAATTACATATACACAGACCTTCCCCCTGCCTCTTTGGAACAGTTTCTTGGAGCTATCTGAGATTCTGTCTCCCAGGATATAGTCTTTATTTTTCCCCCAATAAAACTTAACTCACAAGTTTCATGTTGTGCTATTTTCTTTACGTCACCAATATTTATTATTTATTTATTTTTACAAATAATTCTTTTTAAAATTTATTTAACTTATTTTATTTTTGAGTGCATTGGGTCTTCGTTGTTGCATGGGCTTTCTCTAGTTGTGGCGAGCGGAGGCCACTCTTTGTTGTGGCGCGCGGCTTCTCATTGCGGTGGCTTCTCTTGTTGCAGAGCACAGACTCTAGGTGCGTGGGCTTCAATAGTTGTGGCTCGCAGGCTCTAGAGCGCAGGCTCAGTAGTTGTGGCTCACGGACATAGTTGTTCCGCTGTATGTAGGATCTACCCTGACCCGGGCTCAAACCCGTGTCCTCTGCATTGGGGGGTGGATTCTTAACCACTGCACCACCAGGGAAGCCCCACAATGAGCAATATTTAAGATGTAGTTCTTAGCTTTTTTCTCATTTTCAAGTCAAAATATTGTTGTGTTTGTAATTTTCTCATAATACAGTGACAGTCTTAAATATTTATACACATAAGCTCATTGAAAAATCTTCTGCAATATTCCAATGTGACTAGTATTATTAAAAGTCATAATATTCATGTCAATACCAAATTTTTATAAGAATGTAATTTAAAAAATCGTGAATCACTTTTAGAAGTTCCAGGCACAGTGACGATTTTTAAAATACCAACCATTGCATACTTCATAAGATCATTTAAGATGAAATATATTAAAACTTAAAACTTCAACAGAATACTTAAAAGGTAAGACAGGGGCTGCTTTTTGTAAATTAAATACATTCATAGCAAATAAATTTTCTGCTAATAGAGAATATGAAGGTTTTTAGCTTAATGTTGTATAGCTCCATTCAAAAGATGAAATTAGGATATCTATAATCTTATTTATTTTCAGCCTCTTTACCATAAGAATTGATATTTCTATCTGTAGAATCTTCGTAGCTTATTCATTTACTTTTTATTTTGGTTTATTTTCTACAACAGAAAGAGTATTCCTATGTCTTGTTAAAGTTTTTATTCTCCTAACCTAGTTCAAGGTTACTTTCTGACATTGGTTGTAAACAAGGGGAGAGGCCTTATAATAAGCATGCGATTTTTCCTATAGTCAAGATGTTTTTCTTGGACGACTTTCTTTACAATTTCCACTTTGCTCACAATATTATCCCATTGTGACAACTGCATAAAAATTTGTAATCTATTTATACCTAGATGCTTCTTATTTCACCACAGTGTATTTGCTAATATGATTTTACATTCAATATTAATATAACTTAGTTGCTTTTATTCATATATGCTAACATGTTTTATATAGGTGCACACATATATGAATATTTGCTACATGCCATTCATTTGCATAGAATGATAGCTGATTGTATCTGATCTTTCTGACTGACAATTGGATAGACTTATGTGTGTTTAAAGTACTACTTAGAACAGACATTAAATATCACATCGTCTCATTATACAGTATTTTAAAGGTCATATGTTAAATTGTGGGAGCAGAAATTTTGTCCATTAAGGTTAAGAAATGATCAGGTCACAATTTTGGCATCGTCATACTCAGTGGAGGAACATGGCTTCTACGTCTTCGTACATGTGCCACAGTTACACCTGTATAATATCTGTGAGCATGAGCATTTTTATGTCAACATTATCTTTTCCCAATATACTCGTAATTAGCTGAGGTATATCATATCTAGTTTTTCCTTTTACTTCAGTACAATCAATAAAGCTTTCTTTTGCAGTGATGGCATTTTTTTCTTTTTTAACATGAAGGTACATTGTCATCTGACATATTTGTACATGATGGGCTACTGCTCGTGTACAAAGCAAAGTACTTTCATTTCATATTTTCATCTGTATTCCAGATCTAACCTGATTTCTTAGGAGCATTAGATACTTTTTTAAACTGTATTAAACACATAAGAACAGATCACTTTTTATCTTTACCTACCTCATGAGCTAAATGGATATAGACATTATAATAACATGTAAGTCTGACAAAATTGGGAAGCATTCCAGGGTTTGAGCTTCAAGTAATTTTATGTAATTTCTAAGAGGTAATTTATTTCTGGCACATTATATGACAACATCTACAATCACTTACAAGTTTGTGTGCTATTTGGGCTTTCTGATATTGTCACTTTCAGCTATCCCCTAGGAACTGAGTTTGAATTTCTTTTTTTTCTTTTTGCGGTACGCGGGCCTCCCACTGCTGTGGCCTCTCCCGTTGCGGAGCACAGCCTCCGGAAGAGCATGCTCAGCGGCCATGGCTCTCGGGTCCAGCCGCTCCGTGGCATGTGGGATCCTCCCGGACCGGGGCACGAACACGCGTCCCCTGCATCGGCAGGCAGACTCCCAACCACTGTGCCACAAGGGAAGCCCTGAATATTTTAAAAAACACTTCTGATTAGAAAATATCAGGATGAAACATTGAATTTTTGTGGTCACAACTCAGTTCTCATTATTCTAATGTAATATTTGAGTTGGCACATAATTTGATTTTTTGTTCCATTAGTATGAAATGTAAGCATGGAAACAAAATTTTTTAAAAGCATTCTTGGAATAAATGAACCAGTCACAATGAATTATTAGTTATTTTATTTTTATTTTATAAATGGGCTGTTTGAATATGTTCAGCCATGAAGTGACATGTAGACTCACTTCTGAGTCCTGACAGACATCTCTGGTGAGTGACTTCTTAGAAAGTGACTCAGGATACAGCCATACCAGTAAAATGACAGCAGCCAAAAGAAAAAAAAACTCCCAAATAACATAATATATAATAAATGATTATACACATGTGCATTCTTAATTTAACATAAAATATGTAAAATTGGTGTTATTGGAAATTTTCTACTATCATGGGTAATTTCCTACTCTGTGTTATAAATTCTATTTAACAAGATGAAACAGTACAACTAGGTGACGGGAAATTAATAGTAATTACTGGTAGGACAATTTAAAAATAATATGTGTTAGAAAAAAATAAAAATTTGTTTAATACATTTTCATTTAAAAATTGTTTCAGATTTATAGAAAATTTGCAAGAATAGTGCAGGATTTCACAAGTAGCCCAGACTCAGTTTCCTCTCTTATTACACTTTCATGTCATTAGGGTACATTTTTACAATTAATGAACTAGTGTTGACACCTGATTATTAACTATAACCCACACTTTTTTCAAATTTTCGTAGACTTACCTTTTTCTCTTCTAGGATTGCATTCAGGATATCTCACCCTCATTCCATTTAGCTGCCATTTCTCTTTAGGACACTGTTAGTTGTTATAGTTTCTGAGACATTTCTTGCTTTTGATGACCTTGACAGTCTCGAATTGGGATTTACCTGTTGTTTCCCTCGTGATTAGCCTGGGGTTATGTGTTTCACTTCATATCAAGGGCACATGCTCTGCAGATGACTTACTACTGTTGATGTTGCCCTTGATCACCTGGCTGAGGTAGAGTTTGTCAAGTTCCTCACTGTAACATCAATCTTTACTCCCTTCCATTCAGTGTGTACCGTTTGGAAGGATGTCACTCCGTGCAGGACACATTTAGGGAGTTGGGAAGTTATGCTCCACCTTTCTGATAGTTAAACATCTGTATCTATTATTTGGGATTTTGCCTGAGCGATTCCTACACTCCCATATTTATGTATCTGTTTTTTCCAGAAAAAATAGCCAGTAAGTTTATGAAATGATGCTCCATCTCAGAAGGATCAGAGAGATGCTGGGTCCAAACACCTGTGCCTTGAATACTGTCCAGCACATAGTCTTGCTCAGTAAATACCTGTGAATAAGACTTAAAAGATATGAGGGAGGGCATACATAGTGTGCATAGGTGGCAAAAGCAGATTCCAGGCAGAGGGGAAAGCAAGGTAAAATGCTGTAAAGAAGGAACATGGCTGGCTTGTTTGAGGAAAGTTGGGAATGCTGGGTGGTTGAAGTTAAGTGAGCAAGGGATAGAGCCCTTGGTGTTGTCAACAGATTGTCGGCCATTTAAAGGGCATTGGCTTTTACTCTGTGTGAAATAAAGGACCAGTGAATGGTTGTAAGCAGAGGAGGGCTATCATCTGACTTCCTCTGGCTGCTGTCCTACCAACTGACTGAAGGGGCAAAAGCAGAATTGGGGCGCCAATTAGGAGACTGCTGTAGTAACCAAGGTGGGAGCTCAGGCACGTTGTTAGCCCTGGTGATGGGGACCAGTGGTCAGATTTTCGTTGTGGTTTTGCAGGTAGACCTGGGGCCAGCTACATGGATATGACACAAGGTTCTTCACTCAGAAATGCCCATGTTCTTGTATCCATCTTGAAATTCTTTTTTTTTTCTCCTCCAGACTTATTGAGACATAATTGATATACAGCACTGTATAAGTTTAAGATGTACAGTGTGATGATTTGATACAGATATATAGTGTGAAATGATTACCACAATAAGGATTCTTCCATAAACTCACATCATTAACTTTTTTGTGTGGTAAAATTTTTGAGATCTACTCCCTTAGCAACTTTCAAATATATAATACAGCATTGTTAGTTATGGCCACCATAATGTATGTTAAAGTTCCCAGAACTTACTCATCTTAAAACTGAAAGTTTATACTCTTTGATGCAACGTATGATTTGCAGATATTCTCTCCTAATCTCTATGTAGACTATATATATATATATATATATATATATATATATATATAAAGCTTTTTAGTTTGATATAATCCCATCTGTTGGTTTTTACTTTTCTGGCTTATGCTTTTGGGATCATATCCCAAAATTATTGCCCAAACCAGTGTTAAGTAGATTCTTCTTTGTGTTTTCTTTTGGACTTTTATAGTGTCTGGTCTTATGTTTCAGTCTTCAAATTAATATTTGTGAGTGGTATAAGATACGTGTCCAGTTTCATTTTTCTGTATGTGGTTTTCCAGTTTTCCCAACAGAATTTGGTGAAGACACTATCCTTTCCCCATTCAAAATTGCATTAAAACGAATAAATATTTAGAAATAAACTTAACGAAGGAAATGAGAAATTTGTCCTTTGAAAACTACAAGACTTTGATCAAAAAAAATTGAAGAAGACAAAACAAGTGGAAAGATATACAGTACTGTGTTCTGTGATCAGAAGAATTATTGTTGTTAAAATGTCCATACTACCCAAAGGCTTCTATAGGTTTGACGCAATCTCTATCAGAATTCCAACAGCATCGTTTACAGATATAGAGAAATCAATTTTAATATTTTGTACGTGACTGCAGAGACCGCAAATAACCAGAGCAATCCTGAGAAAGAACAAATTGGGAGTCATCACACTTCCTGATTTAAAATTATATTACAGGGGCTTCCTTGGTGGTGCAGTGGTTAGGAATCCGCCTGCCAATACAGGGGACACAATTTCAAGCCCTGGTCTGGGAGGATCCCACATACCACGGAGCAACTAAGCCAGTGCACCACAATTACTGAGACTGTGCTCTAGACACCACGAACCACAACTACTTAACCCACGTGCCACAACTACTGAAGCCCACGTGCCTAAACCACATGCTCTGCAACAAGAGAAGCCACAACAATGAGAAGCCCGTACACCACACAGAAGAGTAGTACCCGCTCGCTGAAACTAGAGAAAGCCCACGCGCAACAACAAAGACCCAGTACAACCAAAAATAAGTGAATAAATAAATAAATTTATTTTAAACAAAAAGAAACAATATTACAATCCTTTAGTTACACGACACTATGATATTGGCACTAAAATACACACATAGACTAAAGGAACAGAATAGAGAGCCCAGAAGTAAACCCCAGTGTATAAGTAAATAATATTTGAGATGGCAATAAAGCACACTCACTGGGCAGGATAGTCTCTTCAACAAATGGTACTGGGAAAACTGGATACTACTTATAATTTTGGGGGGAACCTCCATACTGTTTTTCATAGTGGCTGTTTTAATTTACATCTCTACCAACAATGCACAAGGATTTTCTTTCCTCCATGTTCTTTCAAACACTTGTAATCTGTTGTGTTTTGGCTGTAGGCATTCTAACAAGAGTGAGATGATCTCGTGATTTTGATTTTCATTTCCCTGATGATTAAAGACATTGAACACTTTTTCATATATCTGTTGGACATTTGTATGTCTTCTTTGGAAAATATATCTATTCAGATCCTTTCTCCATTTTTAACCAGTTGTTTTTTGTTTTGTTTTGCTTTTGTGTGTGGTTTTATTTTTTTCTGTGCAGAAGGTTTTTTAGGTTTTCTTAGTCCCAGTCTATTTTTGCTTTTGCTTTGTTGCCTGTCCTTTGGGGTCATAACCAGAAAATCACTATTCCCAAGACCAAGGTCAAGGAGATTTTCCCCCAGGAATTTTTTAGGTGTTTTATGGTTTCAAGTCATACATGTTTGTCTTTAATCTCTTTTGAGTTAATTTTTGTGAGTAGTGTGAGATAGGGGTCCAATTGAATTCTTTTACATTCATTAGACTGTACCAGTTTACATTTCCACCAAATATGCACACAAGTTGCCTTTTCTTCACATTCTCACAAACATTTGTTTTTTCTTCTCATTTTTAGAATAGCCATTCTAACAGGTGTGAGCTGATGTATCATTGTGGTTTTGATGATTATTGATGTTGAGCATCTGTTCATGTACCTGTTGGCCATCTGTATGTCTTTTTTGGGGAAAAATGTCTTTTCAAGTCCTTTAGCCCATTTTTTATTTAATTTTTGGCTGCTATTATTTTATGTTACTTCTTATATATTTTGAATATTAGCCCCTTATCAAAAAAATGGTTTGCACATATGTTCTCCAGTTCTATAGATGCTTTTTAGTTTGCTGATTGTTCATTTTGCTATGCAAAGTTTTTCGTTTGTTTGTTTGCTGTTCCACTTTTTTTTTTTTTTTGCTTTTGTGGCTCCCATATTTGGTATTATATCCGAAAAATATTTGCCAAAACTATATTGAGGAACTTGTTCTTTATGCTTTCTTCAAGTAGTTTTACAGCTTTAGGTCTTATATTTAAGCCTTCAGTCCAATTTGAGTTAATTTTTGTGAGTGGTACAAGAAAGGGGTCCAATTGTATTCTTCTGTAGGTTGTTATCCAGTTTATTTCCAACACCATTTATCGAAGAGACTGTATTTCCCCTACTGCATCTCCTTGGCTCCCTTGTCAAATATTTGTTAACAGTAAATGACTGGTTTTATTTCAGTGCTCTTGATTCTGTTTCATTGGATTAAGTCTCTATTTTTTGCCAGAATCTATTGTTTTGATTACTATAGCTTTGTAATAAAGTTTGAAGTTAGGAATTGTGATGCCATTAGATTTGTTCTTCTTTGACCAGGTTGATTTGGCTATTAGTGGTGTTTTGTGGTTCCATACAAATTTTAGGGTTGTTTTCTCTTTCTGTGAAAAAATCATTGGAATATTGATAGAGATTGCACTGAATGTATAGACAGCTTTGGGTAGTATAGATATTTTTACAATATTCTTCTGTTTCATAACCATGGAAATGTTCTTCATTTATTTGTATCTTCAGTTTTTTCACCAGTGTTTTGTCATTTTCAGTGTATGGATATTTTACTTACTTGGTTTAATTTATTCCTAAATGTTTTATTTATTTCTGAAGCCATTTTAAATATGATTGCTTTTTACATTTCTTT
Source organism: Pseudorca crassidens (assembly GCF_039906515.1). Taxonomy (NCBI): domain Eukaryota; kingdom Metazoa; phylum Chordata; class Mammalia; order Artiodactyla; family Delphinidae; genus Pseudorca; species Pseudorca crassidens. The sequence continues at coordinate 1,446,132 of NW_027136316.1, forward strand.
TTCAAATTGTTGTTAGTATATAGAAGTACAATTGCTCTTCACATGTTGATTTTGTATCTTGCAACTTGACTGAATTTGTCTATAATTAGTAATAAATTTTTTTGGAATCTTTGGGATTTTCTCTATATAAGATTATATTAAATGCAAACAGAAATAGCTTTACTTCATCCTTTTCAATTTGTATTTCTTTTATTTAGTTTTCTTGCCTAACCGCTCTGGCTATGACTTCCAGTATTATGCTGAAAAGGAGTGGTGAGAGTGCACAAAACTTATTTTGTTTATATTTTTAGCAGAAAACCTTTCAAGCTTTCACCATTGATTTTAATGTCTGCTGTGAATTTGTTCAATATGACTTTTATTGTGTTGAGGTACGTTCTACGTATAGCAATTTGTTGAGTATTTTTTATCATGGAAGGTTCTTTAATTATTTCATATTCTCTTTCTGTATCTATTGAGATAACCATCTGATTTTCATATTTCATTCTCAATGTGGTGCATCACATGTTTGAATTACATAGGTTGAATTACCCTTGCATTCTGGGGATAAATTCCACTTGATCATGGTGTATGATCCTTTCAATATACTGTTGAATTTTGTTTGCTAGTATTTCACTGAGAATTTTTGCATCTATATTAGTAATATTTGACAGTTTTTTTTTCTTGTAATGTTCTTATCTAGCTTTGGTATCAGGATAATGCTGGACTCATCAAACGAGTTTGGGAATGTACCTCAAAGTTTTTTTTAGAAAACTTTGACATGGAGTTGTTTTAATTCGATTTAAATGTTTGGTTGAATTTCCCAATGGAAATTGGAAAATTTCCATCTGGTCCTAGCCTGTTCTTTTGTTTGTTTGTTTGTTTGTTTTTTGTAAATCTTTTATTACTGATACAATCTTTTCACTCATCATTGGTCTGTTTGGTTTGTCTATTTCCTCATGATTCAGTTTTGGTATTTTTTATGTTGCTAGGAATTCATTTCTTCTAGGGTATCAAACTTGACGGTATATATGTGTTGATGGTCACCTCTCATGAGCTGTGGTATTTTTGTTGCATCAGTTGTAATGTCTCCTTTTTCATTTCTGATTTTATTTGAGTATTCTCTTTTATTCTTCATTAGTATAGCTAAAAGGTTAATTTTGTTTTCATTTCAAAAACCACCTCTTGCATTGATGTTTTCTATTGTTTGCATGGTCTCTGTTTTATTTCTGTTCTCATATTATTTCATTGCTCTGCTACTTGTGAGCTTAGTGGTTTTTCCTTTGTTTGCTAGTCCCATGAGAAGTAAGGTTGTTTACTTGTGATCTTTCTTTTTCTTATTGTAGGCATTTGTTTCAATAAACTCTCTTATTACTGTTTTTCTTGCAGCCCATAAGTTTTAGCAAGTTGTGTTTCAATTTCCTTTTAAGATTGTTTTTAAATTTCAAAGACATTATCGTAAAGCTGTTGTAATTTTCCCTCCAGTTTTATTGAGATATAATTGAACACAGTACTATTTAAGTTGAAAATGCACATTATAATGATTTCACTTCCATATATTGTGAAATTGTTATTGCAGTAAGATTAGTTAACATACATCATCTTATATAGATGCAAAAAAAGAAAAATAAGGAAAATATATTTTCCTGTGATGAGAACTGTTAAGATCTACTTGCTTAACAGCTTTCAAATATACCATATGGCAGTGTTAACTCTATTCATCATGTTGTATATAATATTCTCAATACTTATTTATCCTATAACTGCAAGTTGGTACTTTTGGACTTCATCAAATTCTGCCTCTTCTCACCTCCCTCCTCTGGTAACCAAAAATCTGATATTTTTCTATGAGTTTTGTGTGTGTGTGTGTGTGTGTGTGTGTTTTTCACATATAAGCTTGGTCTGACTTCTCTCACTTAAGATAACGCCCTCAAGGTCCATCCATATTGTCACCAATGGCAAGATTTCCTTCTTTCTTATGGCTGAATGTTACTCCATTTTCTAAATATACCACAAGGTTTTATATCCACTCATTTGTTGATAGACACACGTTTTTCCAATGTCTTGGCTATTGTAAACACTGTTGCTATGAACATGGAAGTGCAGATATCTCTTCAACATAGTGTTTTTAATTCTTTCAATATATTCCTATAGATGAAAATGCTGGACCATATGGTAGTCATATTAAATTTTGAGGGCCTCCTCTAGTGTTTTCCATAGAGGCTGAACTAATTTATAAGACAACCAAAAGCACACAAATCATCCATTTTCTCCACATCTTTGCTAGCATTTGCTAGCAGATATCTTGTCTCTTTGATGAATTCCATTCTAACAATCCTGAGGTGATATCTCATTGTGGTTTAGATTTAATTTCCCTGATGTGTAATGACGTTGAACACATTTTCATGTATTTGTTGTACATTCACATATCTTCTTTGAAAAAATGTCCGTTGGGGTCTTTGCAACAGGTTTTAATTGGCTTAATTTATTTTGTGCTACTGAGTTCTATGATGTATTTTGGATATCAACCCCTTATTTGGTGTAAGGTTTGCAAATATTATTTTTGATTACATAGGCTCTTTTCGTTATTTATTTATTTTATCTTGTTTTGTAGCAGATTTTTAGTTTGATATTGTTCCACGTGTTAGTTTTTTAAATTGTTGCTTGTGCTTAAGGTATCATCAAAAATAATATTAAAGACCTGTGTTAAAAAGATTTTTACTGTTTTCCTCCAGGAAGAAAAGCCTCCCGTCTTACAGTTGTCTTTACCTTATCTTATTTCTATTTAATTGTCATGAGTGGTGTTAGACAGGAGTCTAGTTTTATTCTTTTGCATATAACTATGCAGTTTTTCAAGCACTGTTTAATGAAGAGACTGTCTCTCCACCGAGTGTTCCTGACTGTCTTATCAAATATTAGTTGACCTTATATGCATGGGTTTATATCTGGATTCTCAGTTCTATTCCATTGTTGTGTATGCCTTTCTACATGACAGTACCATACTATTTACATTACTATAGCTTTATAATACAGTTTGATATCATGCAATGTGATACCTCCAGGTTTGCTGTTCTTTTTCATGGTCACATTGCATATGCAAGTTCTTTTGTGATTCCTCATATATTTCTCTGTTGTTTTTTTCTACTTTAAAAAATGCTATTGGATTTTGATAGGAATTGCATTATATCCATAGATGGCTTTGGGTGGTATGGACATTTTAAAAATATTAATTCTTCCAATCATGAACAAGGGATAACTTTACGTTTATTTCTGTCTTTTCCAAATTTTTTCATCAGTGTATTGTAGCTTGTATTGTAGATATCTTTCATCTCCTTAGATAAATTTATTCCTTATTGTTTTATTAGTTTGGATGCTCTTATAAATAGAATGGTTTCCTTTTTTCAGATCATTGTTAGTATATAGAAATATGACTGATTTTTGCATTTTATGTTTTTATTCTGCAACTTTACTGATTATGTTGATTAGTTTTAACAGGTTTTTGGTGAAGTTTTTCAGAGTTTCTATATATAAAATCATGTTATCTTAATATAGACACATTTTTACCTCTTAATTTCCAATTTTGATGCCTTTTATTTCTCTTCCTTGACTGATTGCCCTGGCTAGGACTTCCATTTCTATGCTGAATGAGTGGTGAGAGTGGACTCCCTTGTTTTGTTTCTGATATTAGAGAAAAAGTTTCACACTTTCACTCTTGAGTGTGCTTTGAACTGTGACCTTGTCATATTTGGCCTTTTAAAAAAATTATTTACTTTTGGCTGCATTGGGTTTTTGTTGCTGCATGCAGGCTTTCTCTAGTTGCAGTAGGTGGTGGCTACTCTTCGTTGTGGTGTGTGGGTTTCTCATTGCAGTGGCTTCTCTTGTTGCAGAGCATGCGCTCTAGGCATATGGGCTTCAGTAGTTGTGGCAAACAGCCTCAGTAGTTGTGGTTCACGGGCTCTAGAGCACAGGCTTAGTAGTTGTGGTGCATGGGCTTAGTTGCTCCTAGGCATGTGGGATCTTCCCGGACCAGGGATTGAACCCACGTCCCCTGCATTTCCTGGCAGATTCTTAACCACTGCACCACCAGGGAAGTCCCGATATTTAGCCTTTATTATGTTGAGTTACATTCATTTTATACCTAACTTAACAAATGCTTTTTCTGTGCCTATTGATATTATATTTTCCCTTTGTTCTATTAATATGATGCATCCCATTTATTTGATTTGCTAGTATTTATTCAGAATTTTTAAACCTATATTCATCAGTGTTATTGGCCTGTAATTGGCAGTGTCCATTTCAGATTATTATATCAAAGTAATGTTGGCCTCATAAAATGAGTGGGAGATTTCCCTCCTCATCCATTTTTTTTCTTTCTTTTTTGAAGACTTTTAGGATTGGCATTAATGCATTAAATATTTGGTAAAATTTACCAGTGAAGCCATTTGATCTTGAGTTTTTCTTCATTTGAAGAGTTTTGATTACTGATTTAATTTCCATACTATTAATTGCTTCATTTAGATTTTCTCTTTCTTCCTAATTCACTTTTGGTAGGTTGTATGTTTCTAAGATTTTTTCCCATTTATCTAGGTTTCCCAGTTTGTTAGCATGTAGTTGTTCAAAGTAACATGTTATCCTTCTTATCGCTGTAGTAGAGTTGTAATGTCTTCTCTTTTATTTAAAATTTTGTTGATTTGGGTCTTCTCTCCTTTTCCTTGGTTAGTCTAGCAAAAGGTTCAAAATTTTATCTTTTAATGAACCAACTCTTAGTATCACTTATCTTTTCTGTTGTTTTCCTCTTCTCTATGACATTGATTTCTGCTGTAATCTTTATAATTTTCTTGCTTCGCTAATTTTGGGCTCAGTTTGTTGTTTGTCCAGGTCCTTGAACAGAAGAGTTAGGTTTTTGATTCGAGATATTTCTTAATTCGTAAGGTAGGCATTTGTTGCAATAAACCTCTCTCTTAACGCTCCTTTAGCTGCATCCCATAGCTTTTAGTATACTGTGTTTCCATTTCAGTTTGTCTCAAAATGCTGTCTTATTTCTTCTTAAATTTATTCTTTGATAAATTAGTTGGTCAGGAGAGTGTTGATCAATTTTTTTGTATTCATTAGTGTTCCAGTTTTCATCCTGTTATTGATTTCTAGTTTAATAATATGCTCAGACAACATACTTGGTATAATTTAAGTCTTCCTGAGTTTACTAAGATTTGATATGTGGTCGATCATGTGATCTTTTCTAGAAAATATTTTTTCTGCACTTGAGAAGACTGTGTATTCAGCCTATGTTGGATAGAATGCTCTGTATATGACTCTTAGGATCATTTGGCCTTTAGTGTTGTTCACATCAATTGATTTTTTTTTGTTTAATTGAAATATAGTTGAGTTACAATGTTGTATTAATTTTTGCTGTATAGCAAAGTGTCTCAGTTATACACATATATACATCTGTTTTATATTCTTTTCCATTATGGTTGATCTCAGGATATTGAATATCCTGTTCCCTGTGCTATACAGTAGGACATTGATTTTTATCCATTCTATATGCAATAGTTTGCAGCTACTATCCCCAAACTCTCAGTCCATCCTTCCCCAACCCCCTCCCACTTGGTAACCACAAGTCTGTTCTCTATGTCTGTGAGTCTGTTTTGTGTCGTAGATAGGTTCATTTGTGTCATATTTTAGATTTCACATATAAGTAATACCATATAGCATTTGTCTTTCTCTTTATGGCTTACTTCACTTAGTATGCTAATCTCTAGTTGCATCCATGTTTCTGCAAATGGCATTATTTCATTCTTTTATGGCTGAGTAATATTCCATTGTATATATGTACCACATCTTCTGTATCCATTCATCTGTTGATGGACATTTAAGTTGCTTCCATGTCTTAGCTATTAGAAACAGTGTTTCTATGAACATTGGGGTGCATGTATCTTTTCGAATTATGGTTCTCTCTGGATATATGCCCAGGAGTGGGATTGCAGGATCATATGGCAACTCTATTTTTAGGAACCTCCATACTGTTCTCCATAGTGGCTGTGTCATTTTATATTCCCACCAACAGTGTAGGAGGGTTCCCTTTTCTCCACACACCCTCCTGCGTTTGTTATTTGCAGAGTTTTGATGATGGCCATTCTGACTGGTGTGAGGTGGTACCTCATTGTAGTTTTAATTTGCATTTCTCTAATAATTAGTGATGATGGGCAACCTTTCGTGTGCCTATTGGCCATCTGTATGCCTTCTTGGGAGAAATGTCTGTTTCAGTCTTCTGCCCATTTTTTGATTGGTTTGTTCAGTTTTTTGTTATTGAGTTGTATGAGCTGTTTGTATATTTTGGAAATTAAGCCCTTGTTTGTCGCATCATTTGGAAATATTTTCTCCTAGTCAGTATGTTGTCTTTTCATTTTGTTTATGGTTTCTTTTGCTGTGAGTAAAGTTATAAGTTTGAGTGGGTCCCATTTGTTTATTTTTGCTTTTATTTCTATTGCCTTGGGAGACTGACCTAAGAAAACACTGGTACACTTTATATCAGAGAATGTTTTGCCTATGTTCCCTTTTAGGAGTTTTATGGTGTTATGTGTTATATTTAAGCCTTTAAGCCATTTTGAGTTTATTTTTGTGTATGGTGGGAGAGTGTTCTAACTTTATTGATTTGCATGAACCAACTTTTCCAACACCTCTTGCTGAAGAGACTGTCTTTTCCCCCATTGTCTATACTTCATCAGAGATGAATTGACCACGGGTCTGTGGGTTTATTTCTGGGCTCTTTATTCTGTTCCATTGACCCATATGTCTGTTTTTGTTCCAATACCAGGCTATTTTGATTAGCATTGTAGCATTGTCTGAAGTCTGGGAAGGTTATGCCTCCTGCTTTGTGCTTTTTCCTCAGGATTGCTTTGGCAATTCTGGGTCTTTTATGGTTCCATATACATTTTAGGTTTATTTGTTCTAGTTCTGTGAAAAAATGTCATGTGTAATTTGATAGTGATCACATTAAACCTGTAGACTGCTTTGGGTAGTATGGACACTGTCATTTTAAACAGCTGCAGCCTGTTCTCACTGTCAGTGGAACCAGCTCCCCTCTGGAAGCAGGTGTCCATGCAGGGCTCTTAGAAATAAGACAGACAACACCACCTACGTGGACTCTTCATACACACCACTGACCACTGCACCTTTGTTTTCTAGAAGTAACCTCCTTAATCAAGTGGGTGGCATCTGGGGATGTGGCAGCCATCATCCTCCAGGAAGAGTCGGTGCCCCTCCTACCACTGAGGAATGAGTGGTCCTGTGTCTCATTCACACCAAGTGTTCAAGCTTCAGGAGTTTGGGGAGCTTTTGTTTTGCTGCTTTAGTGGATGAGAAATGACACGTAACCCATTGTCTTCTTTTCACTTCTCTTCTGATGAGTGAGGCTGGACTTTCATCACTTTCCGTTATTTCCAGAATGCAGCCACTTTTCCCAGTTCTGGGGGAGACCACTGAACATGCCTTCCTGGGTGTTCCCAGCCACAGACTGTGATCCACATGCAGCGAGGAAACTCTTTGTGCAAGTACTAAGTAGCTAGTGACTGGCTTCTGACCAACAGAATATAGCAAATCAGGGGAGGTCAGTGTTAAGATTCATTGACAGAACCTCTGTCACTTACATCTCACTTGCTGCATCCTGTGTTCTTTCTCTGTTTCTGTCTGTCTCTCTCTCTTATCCCTGGACCTGGGGAAACCTGCATGGGTGTTACTATCTGCCATATGGAGAGGCCCACATAGGAGAGAACACAGGGAAGTCCCAGGCCTCCAGACAGAGGCACTAGGCTCTCAGCTCAGACTGCATCCTGCCAGTACCCATCTCAGTGAGTCTGGGAGCAAATCCTCCCCTGTAGAGCGACAGCTGAGACCTCAGCCTCAGCTTCATAGAGACCTTGTGTCGAGGGCACCCAGCTAAGTGCTCTGGGAGCTCAGGAGTAACTAGGTGTATGTATTTTGTATGTTGGGAAACCCTCCATAGTGATCTGCAGTAAATCAGACAATCTTTAGCATAGAGCAGGTCTACTCAATGTTATGTAGAAACAACCACAAGATAATGCATATTAATAAAGGTAATAAAATGGACTAAAAACAATAATAGTGAGAATTATGATGATATTACCATTACTACTGTTAAAGAGAAAAGTAAACATAGAAAGATTGCAGATTTGCGTACAGACTCCTCTAAGTGAATTTCAGGGTACCTATATCAGATGTCCTCTGGGATATTTTAGAGTCAGAATGCTAGGTTTGCACAAAGAAATTTGTTCTGAGAGGAGAAAACAAGCAGGTGATCCTGGGTCAGCAGGGAGGATGATATATTGGCACAAACAGTGCAGGGGCTCCCTGGGAGACTTAGAAAAAGAAATGGTTACTTGAGCAGGCACGTCCCCATCTCTATGTCTGCCAGTGCTGCACCAGCTTTTCCTGGACCCCTGAGTGAATTTGAAACATGTCCCCAGGTTCAGGCATGCCAAAGATACTCTCCTTACTCCTCACTTGTCACAATGTCAGCCCCTTTGCTGACTTTTCTAATTTGGAGGACTGGACTCCAGGAGCGACACCTTCTCCAGCCTTCCCAGGAGACATGATAGTCGTTCCTGGCACAGAGTTGAGGTGGAAAATCCTGTGCTGAGTCTGGCAGGACAAGGGTGTTTTCCAGGGCTCTTGCACTGGCACCACTTTCTGGTCACTTAAGAGGACTTAAACATTGTTCTAGAGGCTCAAGAAAGTCAAGTGTCCTCCCTGGGGTTCACTTACCAGTAACAGCTGTCTCTTCCTCCACTGGGTATGTCTGAATATGTCAGGAGGCTCTCTGACCCACAAGTACCCATAAGTACAGCAGGAACCAGGAAGCACCATGTGTATGTAAGTCTGTTGAAAACCCTCCTCAATACTCTTCAGTAAATTAGATACATTCATGAGCAGAGAAACTTAAGAAATGCAATAACAACAATAGTGATAAATAATAATATCAATAGTGATTACAATCTTAAAGATATTAGTTGTACTACTACCAATCATAATACTAATAAACTTAAGGGCTGAAGGATTATAGACTTCCCTAATTGAATGACAAGTTTCCTGGGGTATTTTGGAGTCAGAGTCCTAGGTTAGCAGCCAAAGTTGTAGGTTTGCATAGTGAAGGTATAAATAGAGCAAAACTAAACAGCAGCAGGTAAAAGAAATCCATGGGAGGGCGTGGGCTGACTTAAGTCTCATATTCCAAGCCCAGAGGAGAGAACTATGTAGAAGAGAAAAGATGATCCTGGGCTTTCCCGACACATGGAGCCAGCAAATCTCATGAGTTCTGACGACTGGTGTCTGCAGCTCTAACCCGGGAAAGAAAAGCAGGACTCCAGGTACACGTTCAATACGTGAAAAAAGCAGGTAAAATGTACATGGAGCTTCAGCTCTATCTCTACTCCCACTGCCTGTCAGTTGACAAAGTGGCAGATCAGGGCTATTGATTGCCTTTTGGTGAACCTACAAACTTACTTGGAATTGGGAGGAGAATATTACTTATGAATTTGCACGAAAAATTTTTATAATAACCTATCTGGAAGTTGGATTACCACTATCTTGGGAAATTGATAGGTTATTTTACACAACACCTCATACGTTTCCTTTAGTAACATTTGTTCACAGTATATATATTTCTGAATATGTATGAAAGGCACATGTCATATCAGCACAGAGAAGCCATTGACGGGGCTTTAGAGATCAGTGACGTTTGAGGACGTGTTTGTAGAACTCACTCATAAAGAGTAGGAACTGCTGGACATATTGCAGACAAAGATGTACACAGATGTGATCCTGGAGGACGCCCGTTGTTTCATCTTCTGGGTGCGTCTCTCAATATTTATTTACTTCTTTATGCATGTCTTATTGAGAAAGGCGCTGCAGCTTCCACATATGCTGCTGCACTCTTGCCCTTGACTCATGCTTCTGTAGCACTTAGAGTAACCTGGAACGAATGTGTTCCTTTACTTATCACAGCACATTTGTCCCTGCATGGAGATACAGTCTCCATTACCACAATCGCACGTACTCCTTACTAGTCTGCCACCAACACGCAGAATAATGCTGGACACAGATATGGGCTATTTTATCTAACAGACAAGTGACTTTATGTTGCTAAGTAATTCTTCTGCTCGGGGGACTACTATGAGGTTTGAACACAGCAAAAAACACATAACAGCTTGTATCCCCCTTTCTACATGAACTCCAAGTAATAATCTCATGGGTTTTATGTTTATTGGATTCTGTTAGAAAACAGTGTTAACCATATTATGAAAACGTTGCTTCCTTCCTGGCTGAGACATCTAGGCAGCCTGCAGCCTGTCTTTCTTCTTGGACAAGAACAGCAGCAACCAGAGACTTTTACTGTCTTTGAGTGAAGTGTCGGGTGACAACCTTCAGTGTTTCCCCCCTTCAGGGTGCTCGAACCTGGGCTGCCATTGATGCCCCCACACTTGAGCCTTGGCATGTTGTCCTGCGCTTGCATTGCATGCACGTGTTCTCAGCACAGAACTTTAAATCCATCTAGCATTTCCCACATGTATCAGGGCATCCGCTCTGCAAAACAGATATAATTTCCCAGTTGGAGCAAGAAGAGTAGGTGTGGAGGGAAGAGGAGGGTTTCCCCAGGCTGGGGTCCAAGTCAGCTCCAGACACATGTGCTCTGTGTGGGGAGGGAGCAGGACACTTGGAATGTCAACTGGAGGTTGGCTCGACTAAAGGATATTTTTAGAAATGTATGTGAAGCCATTGAGTCAAATTATCCAGATTCTGTCATTATGCATCACACATCAATTTCTCTTCACGTTTCCCCCTGTACTTTTCACCTCAGAGAAGCAAAATTCCTGTCCACGTGGGAGTTAAAATTTCATGTTTTTGTCTTTGCCACGGTCTCTTTAATAATTTTTCCTCTCATATTCCCTGTAGCGTCTGAATTTATTTTATTTTTCTTTTACCTAAACACTGAACATCTATTAACATTTTTCTAAACCATGTTTCTATTCACTGGTGTATTCCTCAAATTCATGTTGTTTCCCCATGTAATGTACTTTTCAACAATTTAATCCCCAAATGTCACATGTGTCGTTTCTTATTTATTTATTTAATTTAATTATTATTTTTGTCTAATTTCAAGCAAAAACTGTGACCATGAAAAGCAAGAAATGATATCCAGGCAAGTTATTTTCCTGGTGGAACAATGTAGCTGTAAGAAAATAGTAAATTTCTTCAGGTGTGAACCCTGGTCATCCACATGTGAAACCTGGGAATGAGGTAAGTTAGGAATTCAGCAGACTCATAGAACTCAGTTACAGTGCAGTGTAAACACTAGACCAGCATAAAGTGTTCACTTTATGGATTAAATTAGACTGAATTTTGATGATAGCTAGTAGAAATGCTACAAAGGGGGGATGTCCATTGCAGAAGATTTACATACTATGTGTATGTAACTGACATGGAGATCATTTTAACTGGAGAATATCATTCAATAGACTTACATACACATGAGTTTTCACAGCATAGAACACACTTTTACTGTAATGAATGAAGGAGAGCCCTGAGGGATTTTTAATTCCTTAGTCAACATTGAATTCTCACACTGGATCTATCAATGCTAAAATCAAACTGAAAACCTGAGTTCATATCAAAATTCTCAGACATGGAAAAATGCTTATCAAGAATGTTTTACCACACATTTCAGCTATAAATTCATAATTTTGGCTAATAACCTCTTATTTTATAAATAAGTAGAATAAAAATATAGATTTGTTAAGTAATCTTAGAATGATAAATACAAAATTTTGAAACAATAAGTACTTTTGTAAATAGGTTAGCATTAAGAAATATATATAAACAAAGTTATATGTGACAATTATTATGATCCACTTAATTGTGATTGTCAGTAAGATTATCAGTTGCTTTCTCATCAGAAATTTTGCAGGCCAGAAGAGAGTGAAATGATATGCTTAAAGCATGGCTGGAACTACCTACCAACAATTCTATATCTTACAATATTATTCTTCAAAAATGAGGAAAATGAGAGACAGTCTCAGACAAAAGCTGAAGGAGTTCAGTACCATAATACCGATCTTTCAAGAAATGCTAAAGTGAGTACTTCAAGTTCAAATGAAAGGACACCAGTAACTTGAGGCCATATGAAAATATATATGTCTCTGATAAAGGTAAATAAATGGACAAATAGAGAAAACACTATAATTTTGACTTTTGGCTATACTTTTTATCATTCTAGGATATTTTTTAAACCAAAATATTAAAATAATTATCAATTTATTGCTATTGCATGATTGTTTCCCCCAAAATTCATATGTTAAAAATACAACCTCCAAATGTGTTGGTATTAGGATATAGGGTCTTTGGGGGGTGCTTAGGTTATGAGGGCAGAGCCACCATGAATATAATGTGTGTGCTTTTATTTTAAAATATGTATTTATTTACTTATTTGGCTACATTCGCTCTTAGTTGCAGCATGTGGGATCTTTGTTGTGACGCACAGGCTTCATATCTAGCTGTGATATGGGGGCTCAGTAGTTGCAGCACACAGGCTCTCTAGTTGTGGCAGACAGGCTGTAGAGCCAGCATACAGGCTCAATAGTTGTGGTGCATGGGCTTAGTTGCCCATTGGCATGTGTGATCTTAGTTCTCTGACCAAAGTTCGAACTCATGTCCCCTGCATTGGAAGATGGATTCTTAACCACTGGCCTATCAGGGAAGTCTCTTGTGTGCTTTTAAAAGAGACCTCAGAGAGCTCTCTAGCCCCTTCCTCCAGGTGATGATATAATGAAAAGTCTATGACTCAGAAAAAGACCTTTACCTAACCACCTTGATCTCACACTTCAGCCTCCAGAACCATGAGAAATAAACTTCTGTTTATAAGCTACCCAAGCTGTGGCATTTTGTCATAGTATCCCCAAATAACGAATTCGTACATCTACATTAACAGAAAACAATGTATACATATGTGACTTGTGACATTAATAACATGTAATTAATGTGTAATGTAATTGGAGATGTAATAGAGATTTTGCATGTGATTAAAATGTTGATATCAGTTTAAGCTAGTTTGATAGGATTTTATATGTAACCTCCATGGTATCCACAAATTGATTATCTATGGAATATACACAGAAGGAAATTAAAAGTAAGTCAAGTCAGTGGACTACCCTGGTGGTCCAGTGGCGAAGACTCCGCGCTGTCAATGCAGAGGGCCTGGGCTCAATCCCTGGTCAGGGAACTAAATCCCACATGCCACAACTAAGAGTTTGCATGCTGCAAAGAAGATCAAAGGTCCCCCATGCCACAACTAAGACGTGGCACAGCCAAAGAAATTAATTTTGAAAATGAGTACAAAAAGTAAGAACAAAGGACGTCAGTATGTGAGAAAATGTGGGACAGAAAAGCTATATGACATTACAGAAAACAAATTGGCAATTAAATGTCATTCCATATCAGTAATTTATATATATATATATATATATATATATATATATATATATATATATATATATATATATATATATATATGTCTTAAACTCATCAGTTAAAAAACAGAGATGTCCCCAGCCTTTTTCTGGCATCTGGGCCTGGAGGGGCTGCTCTGAAGACAGGCGAGCAGCAGGGAGGCCCACGGCAAATCCCAGCCCGTTGCGAGCTGTTCGTCATTTTCCCGGGACAGCTCCAGGGTCTTGGTGTCCAGAGAGCTGCTGATGGAGGGCAGGGGCGGCCGCGGAGGTATATGGGACAGGTTGCTCATCAACTCCAAGCGTAATTCCAGAAAGAATTCCACTCTTCAAACAGTTCGGATAGAGAGGAGTCCCCTATTGGACCAGGTACAGAGCTTTCTCCCACAGATGGCTCAGGCAAACAAAAAACTAAGGAAAGGAATATCAACTGCACCACCTGGTCATTTCAATATTGAAAATATTGACACTCTTGGAAAAGTTATGCAAATGTATATGATCTTGTTTGAGATGAATCAGTCTGATTCAAAAGAAGATGACAGTTCACAAGAGAATTCACAAGACAGTTCAGAGGACAGTTCAGAATTTGAGGATGAAGATGATAGCACCTCTTCTGAAGGTGAAGTCACCATCGATACAATTAAGCTTCCTCATTCAAAAGATGGAAAAGGCAAAATAGAGGTTCTGGACCGTCCTGCCAGTGAAAAAAAGAAAACAGGGACATAAACAATCTGAGAAACAGGTGATAGTTCCCGCTAATTCTGTGGAAAAGAATGTGGCTTGCTGGTTATTTTGCATTTCGGATACCTATGGTGTTTGTTTGCAAAAATGAATGTATTTTGCTTCTTGGAGAAACAGAAGCTAGCTTTTAAAGAGTTGGAAGAGATAGCATTTGGGGACTCTTCTAAGAGCAGACTGTTTTTGATCTCATGCTAAAGAGGTTTAGTTTAGAAAGCTTAACTTTATGTATGGTGATGAGTGAATTTGTTGGCATCCTCTTTCATCAGCATAGACTTCAGAAATCTCAAACTTATTTTAAAGTAAAAATACAAGTTACCCATTTGTTTTTGTTTTAAATTGGCCTCTTGGGGCTTCCCTGGTGGTGCAGTGGTTGAGAGTCCGCCTGCCAATGCAGGGGACACGGGTTCATGCTCCGGTCCAGGAGGATCCCATATGCACGGAGCGGCTGGGCCCGTGAGCCATGGCCGCTGAGCCTGCGCATCCGGAGCCTGTGCTCCGCAACGGGAGAGGCCACAGCAGTGAGAGGCCCGCGTACTGAAAAAACAAAACAAAACAAAAACTTAGGTTGGGTTTCTTTTTAGGTTATTATAAAGTCATATTTATTTTTTACCATCAAAATGGGTTCATTGAGGGAGAACTTTTTTTTTTAAACATCTTTATTGGAGTATAGTTTCTTCACAATGTTGTGTTGGTTTCTGGTCTGTAACAGAGTGAATCAGCTATATGTATACATGTGTGCCCATGTCCCCTCCCTCTTGCGTCTCCCTTCCACCCTCCCTATCCCACCCCAAGGAAAAACTTTTTTACAAAGAAAAGAATTATATTTAGATGCCCTCAGACATATCTACTTTTTTTTTTTTTTTTTTTTGCGGTACGCGGGCCTCTCACTGCTGTGGCCTCTCCCGTTGCGGAGCACAGGCTCCGGACGCGCAGGCTCAGCAGCCATGGCCCACAGGCCCAGCCGCTCCGCGGCATGTGGGATCCTCCCGGACCAGGGCACGAACCCGTGTCCCCTGCATCGGCAGGCGGACTCTCAATCACTGCGCCACCAGGGAAGCCCAGACATATCTACTTTAATTAAAAAAAAACAAATCCTTTCCACTTTGAGCTGGAAAACTGGTGCTCTGTGGTTTAATCGCTGTCAGTGACTCTGTAGCCTCTCAATGCATGTAAAATTTGCTGGCTGGAAAATTTTGTGTTTTTTTTGGTTTTCTTTTTCTCATAAAGGAATTTTTTGTTTGTTTCAGCTAATACAATTATTCCTTCCAGTTGCCCAAAGTTTTGAAACCTATTAATTGTAGAGAATAGGAACACCCCAGGAAAATAGGGCACAGTACATAAAGAGGTAGTAACAGGTTTTCCCTTTCAAACGGCAAAATGATCCTGCATTGGAGTTGCCTTTCTGCCACATTCTTGATCTTATTTAACTTGTTTGGGACCTCATCTGCCATGGGCCTGGCTTTGCTCAGGATATAGACCTGAGAGTTTAAAGGACTGTCTCCAAGTGAATTGAGCTCATGAGACTTTGTTGCCTAATATTTTAGGGGTTTGTTTTAATTATTTTTTCCTACTCCTCTCATTAGCTTATAACATCTTGTAAATACTCTGAAGATAATTCTCCAAGTTCCTTCTGGTATTTTTCATTGGGAATTGGAAATCGGCTGTGCACTCAAAGTATGCAGAAGTGAACAGATCTGGAAACGAGACTTCTCAGCTGCAAAGGGTATACTTTGTAGCACCAAACACAGCTGTGATGGATTATTGGTGTGACTATTTAAGGATTGTCTTCTACCAGATAATATTCGTGCCACATTGTGGGAAGAGTTGTATTTGTCTGGTTCACTCCTTAGCTTGGTGCATGGTACACAGTAGGCACTGAATGATGTCAATAAATGAATTTACAGGTATATTGAGGATGTACAGGGCATTTTAAGCCATGCTATCCATGCAGATATGAAAGTGTAACTTCACTGGAAATACAAAGCCAAGTAGAAATAGTCTGATGGTCAGTGAAAGAGACTAGTCAGTCTAGAATACATACTAGTGTGTAGAATTATATTTCTCTCCTGCTATGGCCTTCTCATATAATACGCCTACGTAGTCTATACAGTTAAAGAAGTCAACTAAATTCAGTTCCTCTGGACATTCTTATGACATAGGAGGAAAAGGAAAAACAAAAATTTAATATGTGATAGGGATGTCGTTTTAAGTGTAAAATGGTTGAATTATTTAATATACAGAGTCAGGGGTGGCTGTTTTTAAACCAATTTGGATATTAAGATAAATTATGTAGGTCTTAAAGATTTAAATATAAAGAAATAAAATTATGTTTCATACTAAAATATAGGTGAATATTTAATAACATTAAAAAAACAAAGATGGACAAGCTAGACATAAAAATGGTCAAACTATATGTTGTCTACAAGAGCCTCACTCAGAAGTAAGGACATTCATATGCTGAAAGTGAAAATATTGGAAGAGATATTGCATGAGAACACTAAGCAAAAAGAGGAGTGGCTTTTCTGCTTCTGCAGCTGAGGATGTGGCCCCTACATTTCAGGGAGTAACCAGAGGCAGGGAGCAGGGGCAGGGGCTGGGGCACCCCTCCCACCCTCTGCACCCTGAGCCAGGGAAGTCAGAGGGACTTGGTTCCCCTCCCGAGTTCCATTCTTCCTCCAATGAGAATCGTGCTGATCAATAAGGACCAGGCTATAGAGCTGATTCACTTTGTTATAAAAGCAGAAATTAACACACCAGTGTAAAGCAATAATACTCCAATAAAGATGTTAAAAATAAAAATAAAGACCTGGGGAAAAGAGATGGTCCCCGTGAAGAATGCCTATGTCCTAAGTTTATCTGCTGTCGGATTGGCTTGAGAGAGGGCAGGAGTTACATGATGTGTTCTCTCCCTTCAAATCCATTAACTTTTTCTTTCTTGATGTATGCACACACCCACACACACAAAACGAGTATAAAGCCCATATATATAGAATGCTAAAGGGTTGGTCTATGAGCTTGAAAAGAGGGAAATAGAACACTTGAGGCCGACTGCAGCAATGTGTTTGTGTCTGTGCATGTGCATTACTAGGTGGAGGGTCCACAGTATCCATCAGATACTTAAGGGAGAACATATCTCCCAAGTGTTCTGGATTTTGTAAATTATCATAGGACAAGAGTCTTCAAGAAAAAGCAGGTAGCTCTCTCACACACCACTCATTAAAGTAACAAATATTTATTGAGAGTCTCCAGGATTCCAGCATGTGGAATTTTCTGGAGACTAAGAGGTGGAACGTAAAACATAACCACCTTCACCAAGTTTATAGCTCAGTGGAGGCAATAAGAATTAATATCTCACAGTTTTTCTATTTAAGTATGACTCAGGGTTTAAGGTAATTTTTCTGCATCGTGTCCACAGTGTCCCAGGACTGACACCTTCCTCAAGCTCAGCACCTAGAACACAGATCTGATTGAGCTAAACTGGTGATGCACCTGCTTCCCAGCAAGGCTGTGGCCTCTAATGGCTGTCTCCTGCTCCTGTGTCCGTGGCCTGATCAGGATATGGGAGACACTTAGGCTGATTCCTCAGTGTGTTGTGTACTTCCAAGGCCGAAACTTGCTGAGCAGAACATAACTTCTTTACTTTTGTGAACATCTGGCCTCCAAAAGGCAGAAATATTTAGTGACAATGTACTGAGGACATAATTCCTTATTCATTCCCTGACCTCCACTCTCTGTCACAGAGACATGCAAAACCACGGAATCAGGCTTATGGGTCATGACTTGGCTGTGTCAAGAAGTTCTAGGCCATGTGGGAAGACTCCTCTCTCCTCTGAGATTTCTGCTTCAACCAACGGGGAGCAGCTTCCCTTAAGGTCTGAACTGAAACCCTATAAGTTCACATATTGAAGTCCAGACTCTTGTATCTCAGAATGTGACTGCATTTGGGAATAGGGCCTTAGGAGAGATGATGAAGTTAAAATGGGTCACAAGGGTGAGCCCTAACCCAGAGCTGTGCCCCTATGAGAAGATTAAGACACAGCCATGCACACTCAGCTCATAGAGTTAAGTCCATCTGAGGATGCAGCAAGAATGCAGCCACCTGCAAGCAAGGGAGAGAGGCCTCAGAAGAAACTGAACCTGTAGACACCTTGATCTTGAACTCAAAGCCTCCAGAGCTGTGAGAAAATTAAGCCTCCCAGTCTGCACTATCTTGTTCTGGCAACCCTAGGAAAACCCTAATACAGCTTTATTTCTCCTCTATCTTGCAAATAAAACTTATGAAAATAGCACCAAAAAACACAGTGTATAAACTATTTGAAAGAAAAACGCAGGGGAGCCACTGCACGGGCTGATGAACTACACATCCGTTGATTCCCCTGGTTTTCTTTGTCTGCTTCCAAAGTAAGGGAAAATAGTCAAAATCACCATGGAAGGCTTGAGTAGACACTTTAGAGAAGGCATAGCTCCATGGTGAAACAAACTTGACATGTACTCAGTTGGTAGAAATAGTAAATGCATTTTAATCCTTGGAGGTTTAAAAAATTCATTTTCTTGGCTTTCTAGAGAGGTTGTAATACATGTACATGGTTGAAGGTCCTGAAAATTGCATTACATTGTGCCCTGCACCGCCTCCCCCTCTTTGCCCAGGAGCCCCTGCCCTCCACAGGTAGCCATGCATCTGGTTTCCCACTGCAAACTTCCAGAGTGTCTTTATGTGCATACAAGCAAATATGAATATACATTTCTCCTTGGCACCCTAATTAAAAACACAAATAGTAGAACACTAGGCACGGTGTTGTTATAGCTTGCTTTTATTCATTTGACAGTATCTTGCAAATTATCCTCTATCAAGACATCGTTTCCTGCACGACAGTGCACTGAATGGATGACATACTATAATGCACTTTGCCAATCCACGTTGGGATGCACGCTGATATTCAATAATCTGTTTATATTACAAACAATGCAGCAATGCATAATTCTGCTGCTAGCAAATGTGTAAGGTATGTTTCTAAAGGATTTATAAACTGCAGTGTTTTTAACAGAGCATTTGATAAGATACTCTGTTGCTGAATCCTTCTGTGGAGACTAGCAATGAGCCTTTCTCTTTCTGTAAACTGCAACTTATCAGATCTATCCCCCCACATATCTTTAAGAATGCTTTCCAGCCTCTTGTACCATTCAGAAACCCTCCATAATCTGCTCAGCACCTCTCTTTATTCTCACACACGTTACAACCTTACCTGGCACAGCCTTAGCTGGCACATACCTGCTGTCTCCACCTTGCTCTCTGCCCATTTAGCAGGATTTAGAAATACTGAAAACCCCTCTTTGATCATCCCGAATTAGTCAGCTTCTGTGTGACTCAACTTTACTGTTTTATCACTAATTACAAACAATGGTAATTACAATGCTGTTGAGTAACAATAGTAATTTTCAGTTCTGTAGATCTCGGAATTTCTCACTTCACCAGTGTCTACACTAGTGGATCTCAAAACAAATTCTCAAGTCACTGAAATTGTTTCTTGCCACGACAACGCTGTATGGTCATCTAGTTTTCCTTGCAGCAGCAGACGCCAGGTAACAACCAAATGGAGGAAAAACCACCGGGATAGATCTGGATGGCACGGAAGAGAAGATGCGCCTCCACCCGTCCGAACTCATCCCCTCTGGCCCACCACAGGTCCCATTTCTCTCTCCGGGTTGTCTCCTCGTCCACACGCGCGTTCAGAGGCAATTCCGGTACGAGATTCTCACGAGGAGCCTCTGACAACCGCGCCCACGCAGGACCGCGCATCGCCTCATGCCTCCTCACGACCATCACCAGACGCCCCAGGCACCTTCCCATTTCCCCATTTGTTAGGCTTCTCCAACCACGAAGCCACAGGCGGAACCGTGGCTGCGCCTGGAGCGCCCTCCCCTCTCGCCGCGACTGTCCTTGCTTTCACCTGTGGTGAGAGGACCTGATGCACACAAGCGCTTCGCCGACGAGGCCAACAGAAGTGGGGACGCCGGGCGCTCCCCCGTAGACGCAGCTCGGCTTGCAGGGGAATACCGTCTGCGGAGCCCCATGACCGCTTCTTGCGGTTTTCGGAGAAAGTGGCCGCAGGGGAGGAGCTCCACCACGGCGACGGCACCGGGACGCACCGTTTTCCCAAGGCGGCCAAGAAGCAGCACTGGGCGTCCTATTGGACGGGGCGTGGCGGTCCCGTGGGAAGGAGGACGTGAAGGCCGAGGTCGAACTTCCAGTGCCTCCTCCTTACGCCATTCGGGTCCTACACACTGCGGAGAAAAACATATTTGGGAAAAAGGGCGAACGGGATCAAGAGAGAAGGCCGGGGGAAACTTGGCGGCGTCCACGTCCGTAGGAGACTTAGAATCACTCTCAGGCGACACTTTGAAAGCGGAAGTACGACCACCGGGCCACACGGACGACTCCGGCGATGGATACCCCCTCTTGACCACGTGCTTCAATGTGGGCGTTTCACGCGCAAGGGACACAAGGGAGTGCCGGTCGAACCGCCCAAACCCACCACTCAAGAACTTCTAGGGAGCACAGCGCCGTCCTCACACTACGAATGTCTGCACCTCCAAATCCCGCGAGAGCAGCAAGCGCCCATGCGCCGGAGACCGGGACCCAAGCGCGCCATCCAACATGCTCATCGGGCCCTCCAGCAGCCTCAGCGCCCGTGCCCGGTGCGTTCACCACGTCCGGAGTGGGACGCTGGTGGACCGAAGTGGTAGAAAATGAACGCTCCTAAAGGGACTCAGAAGGACGGACCATCAAGACTCAGGCGCTCCGGAGGGCTCGCAAGACCTCTCCCTACACAACGCGGCGGGCGGCACAGGTAGAGTCGAGTCCGCTTAATTCTCGTGGCTGGAGGAGCACGGGCGGTTGCTGGTCGACCAAGCTAGGCAACCCTCACAGCCCACTAGGGAGCGAGACAACGATCACACCCTCATAAACCTACACACCCAATCTCCAGCGAACGCAGGAGGAGCCCATGCCCCGGGACCACCGGGACAGTCGCCACACGCATAGACGGGCTCCCGGAACGCTGCCTCGCGCCCGGCGTCCGAATGTCAGCCCTCGCGAAGATCGCCGAAGCTCCGGAGACAAGGGACGATATAAAAGCGGCCGCCAGGTGGCGCCCGACCACCGGCTCGAACGTCCCCGGGCCGGATCGCCGAAAGGCGAGGGTGCAGTGCCGGCCGCCCAAAAGCCCGAGCTCGTCTCGGGGAGTCCGCCTCGGAGCTAGCGCCCGGCTCGGCACCACACGGCGCGACCCCGGCAGCAGACGGGAGACGAGGAGCTGGGAGGATGGTGCCGGGAGGCTGCCGCGAAGGAGACGCGCTCTTCACGCTATTCCTGGGCCGCCGGCCGCTGTAAACAAGGAAAATTCTGCAGGGGGATGGACTGCGTGAACTGTAAGCTGAAACCATGAACGTACCAATAGAAAACACGGACGACATTTTATTCTGTAATTGCAGAGTGGAGATGTTACTAAAACATCAAAAGCAGGGCCCAGAAGCCATAAAGGAAACGATTGATAACTTGACCACCTAATTGATCTTTACATATTCCACAAGCAAAGTCAAATGACAAGAAGTGGGTAGGTGGGAATATTTGTGCAAATACATGTGTACTAAGAATATTGATATCAGTATTACTTAAGAACAGAACATTTAGAAAACAGCCAATGAGAGGGACCAGGTAAGTAAATTTCAAGTACACTCAGACAATACAGTAATATCACTTTGTGCTTTGGTTTATTGATTTTTTTTTAAATGAGCTGGATGTATAGGTATTGACTTGGAAAAAATGTTGATGACCAGCTGTTTAATGAAAATAGCGAGTTTATATATATCTTTTGAAAAGAGTAAATGGAAAAGTAGAGGATTGGAATAGGTAAAGCAACTTTGCAAAACAAGAGTAAATTCCTCCTTACAGCCTGGAGTCACGAACCAGAAGGATGAGTGTGTCAGAAACAAATATGAGCCACACTTCCTGCTTTTCTGCCCCCTCCTTCTGCAGTCCTGGGACAGGCAGCTGGCATCTCAGCCCCTCAATGTCTCTCCTCCACCCACACCCAGAGCTACCTACAGGCAAGAAGAACTTACACTCTGCAGGCCTGGCCTCCCTATGTCCTCAGCCTCTTTCCTCATATCAGGAACTCTTAGTAATTCACTTGGTTTGCCCAGTCGTCCATGCCAAGGGTTGCTGGTCCCAACCTACACCTGTGCAGCCTTTCTCTCCAAAAGCTTTGAGCTGATTTCCCAAGGGAAGGACATTCCCCTGACATAGCAGGTATGAGCCAAGAGGACAACTGGAAGTTCGCGCCTGGATCCATCATACAAATTTTGTGTGCACTCAACTCCCAAAGACACAAGAGCGACGGAGGGTCCACTGTATTGTTAGCGCAACATGGCCATTGCTTTCTTAAAACACGCAGGCTCAATCAGCAAGTCCAGCTGTGGCACCAAGAAAAAAGAAACGCACACGCACACACACATATCGGCAGGTAATCTGTACTCCTGCCAGGTCAGAGAGTGGTGGGAGCAGAAAAGAAATCATTGTTGCCACTTCTTGGGTCCCCTGTGCTGACAAACCCTGGTGGCTGTATTGATGTTACTGGTGGGGAGTGAGGGCTTCGAGCTCCCTAATCTGTCATTTGCTGTCCAGTGCCCTACATTTCATTCTGTCTATCATACACTTTCTCCTCAATACACACTTACAATAAAGAAAATAATCTGCATATGTTACATTCAATTTTCAAGTTTGAGCAAAGGTGAAGAACACATAGGGAGTGACCTCCCTGGTGGCACAGTGGTTGAGAGTCCACCTGCCAATGCAGGAAACATGGGTTTGATCTCTGGTCTGGGAGGATCCCACGTGCCGCGGAATGGCCAAGCCCGTGAGCCACAACTACTGAGCATGCGCGCCTGGAGCCCGTGCTCAGCAATAAGAGAAGACACGGCAATGAGGAATCCGTGCCCCTCAAAGAAGAGTAGCCCCCACTCACTGCAAGTAGAGAAAGCCCGTGCTCAGCAACAAAGACCCAACACAGCCAAAAATAAATAATAAATAAATAAATAGGAAACTCTTTAAAAAGAAAAGTAGACATAGGATAATTGAATTATTGTGAAGGAAGGAAATTTTATTTATCTTCTTTCGTAGACTTAAAAATGTTCAAATATAGTCTATAAAAAGCTTAATATTTAAAAAATTAGAAATAGTAAACAATTCCTCATTACTCTTTATTGTCCAGCATCCACCTCCACCCCAGCACCTTTCATATCTGCTCCACCCCCCACTCCCCCACCCCCACCCTTGGTCTGCAAACTTGTTTCTCTCATTACTATCACCTGTGTTCACCACACACCTAAGGCTGTTGTCATTCACATAGTAATTAGGGAATTTTTCTTTACTGAGCCTAAGGGCTGTATTTATTGTTTTTAGTGAAAATCTCTCCCATGTGTTCTGTGAAGTCACAGCCTTAATGGAGTCTGGAACAAGTGGGTGTGAATGACGGAAGGAGATTATTTCCACATCAGTCTCCCTAACAGGGTGGTGAACATAACTGGCATTAGTATTTCATGGGTGCACTTAGAAGATCCAGGCCAAAAGGAGAAACCTGACCATTTAGCAAAAGTGGGACCAATTCAAGAATAAAAATAAGTCTCTTCTCACCTGTTGTTTCATTGTAAGGAACTCAGCCAACACTTGTCCGCCTCTGCATACTTATGCAGGGTCAGATGAAAAACTGAGCAGGTAAAGATGAGGAAAGGGAAAGCAACCAAGAGAATCCAGGCATTTAAAGCATTGTTAGGCATTCCAGGCATGAATCCCCAGCCACTCACCTGGGAATGAGCTCTACCACCTAACCCCCAGGCATGTGTAGATATGGTGAACCTCCCTCTCTCCAGGGTCAACAATAAGGCAGTGTAGGCTACTGCACATAATCAAGACAGTAATATTTTCATTTACACATAAAACATGAAAATTCTTGGGTGTTGTACTTTTATTAGAGCTACTTTTTCAGAGTTATTTCATTAATGTTCAGTTCCTAGGAGTTACACCAAACTGCAGGAAACCCGCAAAATGATCAGTTGGGGAATGTTGACTCCACAGAAAGAACACCACTCTCAAATGTTTCATGAAATAATTCTTGATCAAACGCACCAGGATTTTTTCTCCAACACCGGCCCCAGTGCTTCAGAGGCCCCACCCTCCCTGCTGTGCCCTCTCCCCACACCCCGGATGCCCTTGCCCTCAGTCACCTTGGTTCCTCCCCATGTGGGAATCAGGCA
The DNA here is from genome assembly GCF_039906515.1 of Pseudorca crassidens. Classification (NCBI taxonomy): domain Eukaryota; kingdom Metazoa; phylum Chordata; class Mammalia; order Artiodactyla; family Delphinidae; genus Pseudorca; species Pseudorca crassidens. The sequence continues at coordinate 1,470,677 of NW_027136316.1, forward strand.
ACATGAGAGCCTCAACACTATTGCTGCCCTACATGGCCTTGGACCATGTGGCCAGGCCACTTTGGATCTACTTCATGGTGGGGAAAACAATCCAGGGACTCATGTCTTGTTGGAAGTTCTTGTCACACAAATCAGGGCTAAAAACCCCTTGCACAGGAAAGCAGCAGGAGTACGTACATCATAAGCCCACTGTTGGGTACCACAATCCACACAGGGCAGACACGCTCATCAAATATAGAGTGAAGTTTAATTTGGGGTGAAATTTAGTCGACACCTTCAGATACATTAGTGAAAGAGTAGGTGGAGTTCTGTCCTACTAAATGTCATGGGGAGAAACATTCTTCACTTCATAATTTTTCTATAGGAAAGTATGTGTCAACTGTCAAGTGCTACCTAAGTCAATGTTAATCATTAACTACTGCATAGACAAATACTGATAATGTGTCAGGAAGAGGGGTGGATCACAACCCTTTGATCCTGAGATCCTGAAAAGAGAAAACATTCCTTTTGAGACCCTGTGATTGAGATTTACCTACGTTTGCTCATTTATCTTTCGTACAACCCTGTTACTTATAGATTAGTTACCTTTTAACAAGTAACATAAGCTAGGTTCTGAAATTTTGCTTATGTGAGAAGATCATGCAGCTAGAAAATGACAGAGCTAGAATTCAAACGTAGCTCAGGCTGTTTCTGAATCTCAAATTCCTAAATATGCTGGTGTTGAGGTGTGGATCCCAGATTCAAATTTCACCTGGATATGTCACCTATCAAATCAGTGGTTGGAATCCTCCCTGTTATCATAACACTTCCCCTCCAGTCTGTTCACACAATGACTACCGTGCTTAGGTTCTCCCAACACAGGAATCCTCCAGTGCATTGACCCAGCCTCCCGATCATTCCCATATCTCCTGAGTTTTATGGAACAATTCTCAGGTCCCTCTGACCTCTCAGCACAGCTGATGATCAAGACCCCAATGAGAGATGACAAAAAACTCCTCTTCCTATGGCTGCATCTATCATACGTATCTCCCAATGAGTTTTATAAATATCTGCATCCGACCAGGACGTGATCATAAACCATTCTCCCATGCTTTGCACGCACTTCGAATGTTCCCCTTGTTTTTTTGAATCCCTGAAATTCTCACCTTCCCTCACTTTCAACAGTGTGCTCACCTCCTACCATACAGATGAGGTAGAATATTCGAAGAAATGTGTCAGCTCACTGACACATGAAGTCATGAAGTCAACACCTATTCCTGAATCTTCACCCATTGGCGATGCCGCTCCTGTTTAAACTGAAAGTCATTTCTACTCCTGGATAAGCCCATTTTTCTCAAATGTATCCCCTTCCCTCCTGCTCTCTGGAGGATATTTTATTATTAATTGTAAACTGAAGCTCTTCTACCAGCTAACACCCATCTCTTCCCAGTCCATTCCCTTTCATCTTTTTCAGTTTCTTCATTCTTTTTTTGTTTTTGTTTTTGTTTTTTTTGCGGTACACGGGCCTCTAACTGCTGTGGCCTCTCCCGTTGCGGAGCACAGGCTCCGGATGCGCAGGCTCAGTGGCCATGGCTCACGGGCCCAGCCGCTCCGCGGCATGTGGGATCTTCTCGGACCGGGGCACGAACCTGTGTCCCCTGCATCAGCAGGCGGACTCTCAACCACTGAGCCACCAGGGAAGCCCCTCAGTTTCTTCATTCTTGAAACAAAATCTCTGAACCAATTTATCTCTACTTCCTGCCCAATGAATTTCCTCTTTCCAAAGTAAACTGAAAGAGCAGTACAGGATTAGTGACAATCTCTGGGCGCCCCTCCCACAGTTTGATTTACTAGGGTTGATCTCCCTGTTACTGTTGACTTGCGTATACATAAACCTTTATAACATTATAGTTATCTCTCCGTGATTAAATCCAATGAATGTTTCTCAGTATTTTACTTGAACCCAAGCAGAATTAGACTATGACCTCCGTCAGGAAATTTATATTTCCAAGGTCCTCTGACATCACAAACTCCCCACTGCCTTTAAACTAGTCAGTTCCTGCCAGTGTACTGTGCACCGTTCTCCTCAAACAATACTATTTCAACATCTCAAGACTCCATTGTAACCCTCTTCTCTCTTTTTACTATATACACCATCTTCGAAAACTGTTATAATTATTCAGTCTATGGCTGTTACCACTATGATAATAATGCGTAAAAACGAATGCTAGATTTCATTTATGAGGTCTCATCCATAATTGCATGGGAAGCAGACACCTACAATGAAATGTATATCAGACAGAAGCCAGGACTTCCTCCCCAAATAGAAACTATTACTCCTCTCTTCTGCAGTTTCAGATAGCGGCTCCACTAATTATTTGGGGCTCAGTCATTGACACAACGTCCCAGAACAACACAAACAGAACCAAGCATCGATTTTATCTCTACAATGAGCGCTCTCGTCTCTGTTCATCTCCTCCCTGATATACACATATATAGTTCCAGCTACACTTATACTGCTTCACTTTCAGGTTAAATGTCAGTGCCTCAGAGATTCCTTCTTTAAATTACTAGCTAAGTAACTCTCCTCTCTCTGTTGTCTTGAATAGAACGTACAGGCAACACACGTAATATTTCGCGATATCTCTACTCATCTTTATTTTTTCTTTTCTTTTTTTCCTGTTTTCCTCTCTGCACCAATTGCAGAAAAGTAAACCGTAGAGTCATAAAGCAAGTTTCTCTTGACTATTACATAAGGATTGTAAATGCACAGAAATTCCATGTACACAGTAACCTAATCTACTCTCAGATGGCCTGTGACCAATGTTCTTTAATCAAATTAAATAACTATCTTTAAATTAATAATTCTTTGAATAATAAATGACTTTGATTCGTCCTGGGGAAAATTTTATTTAGTAATCACCAGAAACAAAATGTGTGGGAAAACTGTGTTTGTGTCTTTACTTAAGTATGCAACAACCACACTCCTGAGTTCAAAGTTTTAGTCTCTTTCTATAGAATCAGGCATAGAATTGTCTGTGGGCTCCTGTTAATAGATCTGATAACCTCATATATTTTATAATCATAAAGAACTCCTTTAATCTGGACGCCAATCAGGATAAATCTAATCAAGGAACGACTTCCCTAACACAAACTTTTCCTTCTCAACACGTTAACCACTTAGATACATGTAAGGAAAGTATAAGAGATTCCTTTAATTTGCTAATTTTCTAAAAACCTCCAAAACCAGTCTTGATGCCTTGGCCGGAGGTCTCACTGTTTTGTGAATTGTGGCCAGTTCTGGGAAGAGAATTGCAGCTGGAGGATTAGTCTTTATATAAATATGTTTAACCTACAAACAGCCCATCAGGCTGTGGGTTTTGTGTGGCTTTATATAAGGACTGGTGTTGTTTGATGATATCAAACATTCAAGGAAGATATTTTTAGGGTTTTATAGCATTTGTATTTTAATACCAAGGTAAATAATAATTAAATTATAATCAATTACATGAAGTTTCCAGGGAGGCAGGAGAGAAAAAAATACAATTGGAGATATTGAGCTTGGCCAAGGAAGAGATGATTCTTCAATTTTTACTATGGGCTTGGGAATAAACCGTGAGGAATATTTGTAGATTTTGTGACAGTGAGCTGAAGAATTTCCTCAAATTATCTGATTAATGTGTCTAGTAGAAGGTGGTCCCTTTTGTGGAAAGTGGCGAAAGTACTGAGAACGATTAAAAGTAAAAAGATATGGAGAATGTCTGAAATATTTGTGAGGCATAGAATAAGACTTAATCATCTAGATATAGTACAATGGCCAGCGATATTTGAAAGATGTTGGGAGATTTGTGAACCCTACCAGATTTAATATCCTAGTTAGATTCAGTCATGGAAGAAGCAGGTACTTGGAGCCCTCCAAGATTGGAATCTTGACCAGCAACTGTGATGAATTTGGAAGGAATATGGAAAGAGGAATATGGAAATTGTTGGTCTTCATAACTATATGTTGAAATTACTTGATTTGATTAATTTGGAATAAAAATGAAGACGGTTGGCACACATGTTAGGAGAGTGGGGTCAGTGCACTGGAGGTTCTCCTAGCATTTGTGGCGAGGGAGGAAACTGACTAATAACTTGGAATATCATGGGTTAATTACCTTTAAAAACTCTTTGATTTTTATTTCCTAATAAATAAATTTGGGATACTAATATTTCCCTTATGAGAAGCAGTAGCCAAAGCCTTCTTAGTTTGACCGTGGGAAACAAGATTACTCCTCTTTTCTCATAGGCCAGTTCACATTTGTAGGTGGGGTGGTTGTTCACTCCCAGGTAAAGATTTATGGGTTCATGAGTCTTAGGTCTGAAAACTCTAGATAGGATTCAAGTCTCATGTCTTTCTTCTCTTTCCTTGGATTTTCCTGCTTAGAGTAAACAGTGTCTCTGAGAGAGAATACTAGCAGCTGAGTTCTTGGCAATGTGTCTCCAGGTGAGTGGGGACTTGCTGTTTCTCCTGCTTTGGTAACTCTCTTTCTGGTGGATAAAAAGGTGTCACCACTTGGACTGAGTGCTCTAAGTGTATCCTGGTGCGAGTCAAGGCTCTGAGCACTAGTCCTGTCATCTGGCATCTCTGTGAGTATTGTGGAGTAGAGCAAGGGCTAATACAGCAACCATCTCCTTTCCAACATTTATACCGACGTGCTCCAGACTCCATGAAGGCTGTGATGGTAAAGTGGGCACATGAGAGGTTGTATTTCCCTCTGCTCAGCCATGGGTTTGACGGGGGTGTGACTCACTCCATAAGCGAGTCTGCGATGCAGTGAGCTCTGTCATGTGATGGACACAAGTGGAAGGATGAGCAAGAGCAGAAGTTCAGGGTCTGGAAGGGGAGGAGGTGTGTGGACAGGTGAGATTTATACATCCAGGGTCAGAGATGCTAGCTAGAGGGCTGTTCTGGGCTGAGGGGGCAGGAGAAAGAGAAGAAGCCCTTCAGTAAGACTGGCCCAGAGAGGACAGTGGAGCCAAGTTTGCTTTTTTTCTTTGTTTTTCCAATTTTTAATCTGTTTTCTGAGAATACAATTGACTATTTTGAAAACTCTAAAAAGTCACAACAAAATATGCCCTTTCATTCTTGTTCCAAACCAGCCATTTTCCCCCTGTTTAGGAACCTTTGTTCAGAAACTGGAAGCACTATACAGAAAGCATTTTTTCCTTAATTGGTGCATTGAGTAGGATATAGTAGGTAGAGGAACACTTAGAAAACTGTGGCCATATGTGAAGCCCTGGAGGGGCCTGAACCATCGAGAGTCTCCGATTAGTCTCTGAGCAGGGAAGACAGGAGGAAGCTACAGGAGAGACCATGATAGTCAAAGTGGTGAGGTCCCAGGAAACGAGGAGGGAAAGAGGGACCTCAACCCACAGGAAAGGTCAGTTGGGGATCATCTTACAGTTTGGCAACCCCGGGACCGCTGGCTTGAAAAGTTGAGCCCGTCTGTCCTCATATCTGGTGATGAATGCATGGTCTGTGTCGAGGTTAGGTAGGCAGCAACTGCAGACCCCAAGTTGTATATACAGTCTGTTCACTCACACAAAATTGTGGACATTGCATCAAGGCTCTCTGACTTTTTAATGACTCATTCACCTGTAGCTTTTATTTATTGGGTTTTGTTATGTTCAAACGTGTCATGTCAGCTCATTTAATCACTCAACTCTCTTGAAAGGTTATTAAAGTATTTCCCACATGAGAACAGTAAGGTTTGTATTGGGGAATACTTTGCCTGTAGTCACTGCTGATAAGTGGCGGAACATGTAAATTGCCTGTCTTGTGCTAAGTCTGTAGATTTAACTGAAAGTAGTGGGGAGCAGGGATATTTATGAATTCCCAAGTACACATTTTTTAATTGCCAGTCAGCTCATAATTAACATTCTTTTGTGGACTGTGCAGGTTATTTCATACCACCCCTCATGTGATGCTCCTTTACCATGAAAGTCACTCTGTATTCAGAGTGTGCCCATCTCTGTGATGCACATGAAAGGCATATGCCAAGTCAGCCCAGAAGAACATTGGATTTGATGTCAAACAGGTTTGAGCTTTTGATACACACAGCTGCCTTTTCTCAGTGCTGTCACCTCGACCATCACCTCTGAACATTTGGGGAAAGTGGGCAGCCTGAACCAGAATGTCCTGCATGTTTTTAGGAATCAGTGACTTTCAAGACATGTGACTGTGAACTTCATCCAGAACTGGGATAATGTCAATTGCAGGTTTCTTTGAGTGAAATGTCTCTGGAATCTTGTTGAAGTAAATGTGGAAAACTCCCTCCGATGGTGTCACAATTCTGTGAACGTATCAATCTTATTAATCTAACCTTCTGCATATTCCTTGGCCTTAGAGGAAAGGATGGCTCTGTGGCTACTGGTGCTAAACGTCAACGCAGCACCCATTGTTTCAGTCCCTCCCTTTTGGTGCTTTTCCTCATCTTTATCTCGCCAACATCCCACCCATTTTATTTTTCATTTGTTTTACCCTTCAAGATATATTCTAATTGTCAATATCCTATAATATGTTTCCAATTTCTTATATATTGCTCCATTTCATACTTTTTCTCTGTGTTAAAGATCAACATTTTAAAAATGTTCACAGACAGTAGCTTCAGGAAGAAGCCATTTATCTGAAGGCCAATAGTAAGTTTATGGGGATAAACCCCACTGTCCACATTAGAGACATGATATAAGGGTAAGAGGAATTCAGCTCAACCATCTGACTGAAAGTGGACTTTAACGCTGGCCCGGCAGAGGCTTTTGAATAGTTTGCATTTGGAACCATTTCCCCCCCCAAAAAAAACTGTACCTTGAGTTTCAAAAGGGCAGTTGCTTAAATGTAGCTCGTGTATATAGTGTTTGAAAAATAAAGAAGACCGAAAACTTAATCAGAAAACGATGGCAGTGAGAGGCTACAAAATAGAAAAATCTATGTGAATTCAGCAACGTGAGACTCTATGTGAATATCAGTAACATGGTGGGGTGGGTAGTTAGTGGAGACCATCACTGAGGGAGCAGACTAGAATTCATGTGTAGAGAACTAAAGAAATGAATTTTATGTGAGCAAACTTTTAACAGTCTTTCCTTTCCTTATCAATAGCAGAGACTTCACACTGGAGAAGAGCCCACTGAATGTAACAAATATGAGGAGATTTCACAAAGAACTCAACTATCACGCCATATGAGTGACCTCTCACAGGACAGAAACCCTATGCTTGCAATCAATTTGGAAGCGCCTTCAGCCTTTATTCATCATTGAACTAACATAAGATAATTTATACTGGAGTGAAACCATGCAGGTCTCATCAATGTGGGAAGGTTTGTAGACAATGCTGTAACCTTAGATGACATGAGAAAACTCACCCTGTAGTGAACCCCTATATATGTTATAAACGTGGCAGATAGTTTAGCTGGAGCCTTATATTTAAATACACCAAAAACTCACACTAGAGAGAACGCTTAATGTGATAAATGTGGGACAGACTTCAGCAGAATCTTAACTTTTATTCACACTGATGAACTCACAAGGTGAAGGCCTCTGTCTCAAAACACTGTCAAATCTGGTGCCTCAATTATTCTATTCTATTTATTTTTTCTATTAATGTGCCTCTTATGACTTAAAATTGAATTACAAATACACTAAATTTTTCACAAGAGTCCTAGTCCTAGAGAATTTGTGGACCCGGCCATGAAAATTCCAAGAATTCAGTCAGGTAGGGATTTATTCCTGCAACAGAATTTTTTATCCAAAATGTTTTTCCCCCACCTAGAACAGATAGATATGTCAGAATGAAGAAGGTGGAAGATCATTCCAGAAACACAATATTGTAAAGCAACTATACCCCCAATAAATAAAATAAGGTAAGATAAAATAAGATAAATCATTGCAGACATGGAGAGCTCCATTTTCAGATTTGGAGAAGGTAGGGGCTTCCTGATAAGGTCTGGCTCCTCTTCAGATACATTGCTTTTACTTTGTTGGCCTAAAAACATTCATTATAACCCTAAAGTCCACGGATGTCTAATGGGTGAAAGCATGGTATTGTAGGGGTCTATAAAACATGGGATGTTGCCTGCAACATTTGTGTGTCTGTGCTCCTGTCTGTGTACATGCACACACACACACACAAACGTACAAGCAAGGGAGAGAGCATATAGCATCCATTTGAACCTAAAGAGAAAATGTGAGTCTGGAATCAATGGTATAAATGTGTCATCAGGAGAGAGAGCATCCAAGATACCTTAGTCATTAATTTATCAAATTTTCAATTATTAACAAATATTTACTGAAAGCTTCCAGGATTTCAGAACTTGGCTTGTTATGAGGACTAAATTGTAAATAATACAATGTTCCTATCTTCGTAGAACTCTACATTCTAACGCAGTCAATTCAAATACACTGCAATATAAAATTTCTGATTTTGAAAATCAAACATACATAAGGGTTTACAAATTGTGTAACTAAAAAATGTTTGCTCCCAATTTACAAAGAAAAGTTGCCACTTTATAAAATAAAATTGAGATTTATAACGGTGTCATGATAGAACTTTGGAAGGCCAAACATTGTCAAAAAGACTGGGCTTTAAAAAAATATTTTACAAAATTCTGAACCTTTGAAAAGCTATTCTGCAAGATTTGGGAAGATTAAAGATAGATTTCCATTTCTAACAGCCAAGATAATTGTTCAAAATATTATGAAAGAAGTATTTTAAATTAACTGTTCAATTACAAAATACACTTTTGAAAATCAATAAAGGTATTTATTAGAATAAAAAAACTGCTGCACATGCCCACTAAAATTCCATTTAGCATCCATTTTAATTGAGATTCAATGCGGCATCATTTTATTTATTCATTTATCTTCTTCCAGTTTTACTGAGATATTACTGACATAGAGCACAGAGCAACTTTACAGTGTATAATGATTTGACTTACATATGTTACGAAATGATTATCACACTAAATTTAGTGAACATTCATCATCTCATATAGATACAAAATTAGCGAAATAGAAAAATGTGTTTTTCTTGTGATGGGAACAGTTATAATTTATTCTCTTAACCAGTTTTATGTGTAGGAGACAGAAGTATTTATTATCTTTATCATGTGCTATATTGCATCCCTGGTACTTCATCTCTCTTTCGGCTGGACGCTTGCAGTTTGGGCCACCTTCATCCAGTTCCACCCTTTCCCACGCCCTGCCTCTGTGGACCACAAATTGGACTGTTATTGGATGAGTTTGTTTGCTTGTTGGTTGGCTGTTGAAATATAACTGATCTACAACACTATGTTACTTCTTGTTACACAACAGAGTAATTTGGAATGACTATACATTTCAAAATGAGCACCGGGTCCTCTGCTTGGGGAAGGGCCAGGGCACCGGCGCGTCTGAGGCCCTGGGCCCCGCCGCCAAGCTCAGGGACAGGCCCCTGTCTGCGGAGGACAAGGCAGCCTCCGGGTGCCAGAGGATATGCTGGGATCGCACCCCTTCTCTCCGTCCTCCGACCCCAAGTTCCCTCGGCGACGGGAGAGACAGCGGGCTGGGATGTGCGCCTAGGGAGGGAAGCAGGTGCGGTTCCGGCCACGGGAGGCTGATCTCGGCCGGTGAGAAGCCCTCTGCCGGGCCGAGGACCCGCTCTACCGCCCGTGGTGCTCCCATGACTGCCGCTTCCCCTGAGCGCAGAGGAGCGGGACAATCTCCTGGGCCTGCAGGCCGTTACGTTCCTCTCCTCGCCGCCTCCAGGTCTCCCGCCACGCATCCAGCACCTGCGACGTCAGCGAGGGGGGCGGGAGCTCGTGCGGGGATGGACCCAGCCGCAATCGCCGCCCCAGCCCGGAGCTCTGTCGTGTGCTCTGCCCGACCCGCGGTCGCTCCTTCCCGGACCTGCAGGCCGAGCTGACACTGACGCCAGAGGCGCCGTCGGGTTTTCCTGGCCCGTCCCGGGACACCGGGCCGCTTCTACTTCTGGCTCCACGTGCTTCCCGGTCTGTAGCTTAAGAGCCGAAGGACGCAGCGCCGGGTCGCTTCTCTGGCTGCACGTTGCGCGCAGGGTCAGCATTGGAACAACAGCGCGGGGGTCAACTACACAGTGCACCCCGCGTGCTACTTGTTTGATCTTTTTCTCTGGTGTGAAAGGGCCCAGATTTCCCATCCTGGGCAACAGAAATGTTCTTTATAAATGTTTTGTAGAAGATATTCTGTCCCCTACCAAAATAATATATTTGGTGGCTTGAACTGTCAGAGTCATCCGCTGGTGTTGGCCGTGAGGTTGAAAAGCAGGTCACTGCCGCAACCACTTTTGGGTGCACAGAACCCACAACAGCTGTCAGACTCTGGCCATTAGCCCTCAGAGAAGGTGGACCCGTAGCGGCTGGACTCCAAGCCAGGGGTGGGGCTGGAAAGGCGGCTTTCTGTCCCTCTGGGAGCCACAGAAGTTAGTGGTGAATTGATGAATGAGGATCTGTGCCCAGCAAATAACTATTGCTCGGAACTCTTTGGTCCCATGCATGCGGCCGGACAGAGAGCACAGGGTCAGGACAGTCTCACTCACTGCTGGTAGATGGTGACGCCAACAGGAGGGGACGATACATGAGCAGGGGGGGCACCCTGGGGGAAGAATAAGTCCCCTCCCATCTTGGGCAGATTTTGGTAACTTATTTTTTGTTTTGATTGTAGTTTTCATATTTTCTGGGGGAGGGCTAGTACAATCAATTCGTTTTGAAATGCTGGTCTCCAAGGAGGGATGTTTGCACTGTAACTCGAGAGAACAGGCCATTGCATCCTACATCCCATCGGCCAAATTCCACACCCAGCTTATGCTGGTAGGAACTGCAAGCTAAGAGTGGTTTTTATATATTTAAATGGCTGAAAATAATTCATAAAAACATTATTTGCAACCCACAAAAATTATATAGCATTCAAATTTCCTTGTCGATAAATAATGTTTTATTGAAACACATTTATACTCCTTTATTTACGTGTTACTGTAGCTGCTTTTTGGCTACAATGACTGAGCTGAGTAGAAATAACAGACATCCTATGACGAATCTAAAATATTTACTCTCTGGTCCTTTACACAAGTTTGCCAACCCCTGCTCCAGAAAAGCGGGGAAAAAATGTTTTTTGAAACTCATATGCTGGGATTTATACTTTTAAAACAGTTAAACTTTTAGCGAATTTTCTCCCTGGAAACAAACTTTAGGTAGATGTAAATATGTTAAATTACTCTCAGTAATCTCAGTTAGAATAAACACTAATTCACAATTATTCCTGTACTGAGGAAGGGAATCCACCTGCAGATATTTTTATTTTCATCTCAGAAATAATCACAAATTTGTGTAACTAAAACCTAACACCCACACAAATTAACATCAACTGCATAAACTGTTAGATATTTCTGAGCCTCAAAATAGAACATTGTAAGCCATAAAAGTATTTACTTTAAATTTTGGTTTGGCGACATCTCTTGCCTGTGGCAGTGTTTACCAAAGTTAATTGATCACGGAGAATTTCATCAAGAATCATTTTCTAATAGAAAACTATCAAGAGTAAATGCACTATAATTCACACTGGAGTAAAATAAACCAGAAAACAATCACATTGATGAAACAATGAATATGTAATTTACATAAGAATATAAAAATGTATAACAACAAAAAAATCACTTCTTACCTTATTTTCTGTTATTAAATATAAAAACAGATTATGCAACTTCCAGGTATTCTTGCATCTGGTAAGCCATTTCTTTCTTAAAATGGCATTATTGCGTAATGAAACATATAGGTAAATGCATTTTTAGATTTTTATTTTGTATTTAGGAATACATTTAAGTTCAAATTTACCATTAGTGTATATAATCGCATTGGGACTATATACACTACAGAACACACTGGGAAATTCTAGATTTTATGATAATAATGTGTTATTTTGGATTGCTTTGGGTTTTCAAAAAAATTAGAAAGAAATTAAGAGTCCAATATAAAGAGCAAGATAGAAATCCTCTTGTCTGTTATCCTTTAAAATGGTATCCGGTTGAATATTGAATAAAATGGATAATGAAAGGAATTTTAACAGGCACGTACAGGGAATTTTTATCCTTATAAAAATCATTACTGATTTTCAAACGTATAGTTTTGAATTGTAACAATTTAAAAAATACTTATTTTGGAATATAGAGAAGAGCAAACCTGGATCTTAAGACAGGAAATCTAGCTTTGCTCTCCTCAATTCACGTAGAGATGGTTTTCCAAAATTGAGAATTTTGTAAAATATTTTTACTGACCAGTCTTTCTAAAAATATATAACTTTTCAAAGTTCCAGAATTGAGACTGTTTTAAATGTCAATTTTATTTTATGAAGTGCCAACTTTTTATTGTAGACCAGTAGTGATATTTTGTGACTATACAATGTATGAACATGTCTTTTTTTTAACGTCAGAAATTTCATTTGGCAAATGATTCTTATTACCTGCATTAGAATATAAAGTTCTATGAAGAGAAAGGCGTTCTGCTATTTACAGTTTAATCATCATAACAATCCAGGTTCTGAAATGTTGGAAGTTCTCTTTAAATATTTAATAATTGAAAAGTTTATAAATGAACGAACAGGGTGATTTAGCTTATTTTTCTCCTGCATGAATCCTTTATGCTAATAATTCCTAAATGGCATTTTCCCTTTTGATCAGATGGTTGTTACAGTGTCACTCCCTTGCATGGGTGTGTGTGTGTGTGCACTCAGATGCACGTACACACAGTAATGTTGCAGCTAACATGATGGGTTTTTTAAAGGAATTTTTTAAAGTATTTTTTTCATTTTAAAAGATTTTTATTTTTATTTAAAGACCATTTTAAAAGATTTTTATTCAATTTTTTACAATATTGTTACTGTTTTATGTTTTGGTTTTTTGGCTGCAAGGCATGTGAGATCTTAACTCCCCGACCAGGGATCGAACCCACACTCCCTGCATTGGAAGGTGAAGTCTTAACCTCTGGAATACTAGGAAAGTCCCCATGATGGGCTTTATAGGCCCTAGAATACCATTTCTCAACCCATTAGACTTCAATGGACCTCAGGGTTATAACGAATGTTTTGGCCAACAAAGAAAAAGAAATTGAACTGAAAAAGGTCCAGAACTCATCATGCAGCCTCTACGCTCTCTCTAGCTAGCCTTCTTGAAGGTTTAATTGACAAAATAGACATTGTCTCTATGGTGATCTTTCTCCCGGAACTTTTTTTAATACCATTTTTCTACATCAAAGAGTAAAGCTTTAAAGGTAGACTTACCAATGGCTCTGTGAGGGATCTCCTTTGTGTTTACATGATTTAGTATATGCACCACTCATTGTTCTAATACATTTTTAAAGTAGAACTCTTTTCATGTCTGCAAAGATCTTTCACAGATCTTTCTCAGTCCTGAAGATATCTATCTGTTCTTCTTGGACAAAACAAACAAAGAAACCCTTGGCTACAAAATGCTATGTAGGGATTAAACCACCATCTGACTCTGAATTCTTGAGTTCTTCCTGTCCATGTACCCACAGTTATTCACCTTTCTTTAAATATAATTAATGTATACATTTTTTAAAGTCATACGAGAAATAGTAAGTGAACGTTAAGTAATAGAATTAATTGAAGCAGCAGAGGTTAATCACAAAGTATGTGTGTATTTATTCTAGAAGCCATTCGTCCGGAATGTGTATACAGATATTTGGACCCTAATGTACGAGTTAACACACACCATACTATGTTTTACATTTTCAGTTAAGATTCATCGTTGTTTCCTGATTGATCCCAGTCTTTGTAATTATGATTATAATTTTATAAAGTCAGAAAGTGTCTAACTGATCAACAGTGACAGAGTATTAACAGAAAATGCGTTCATTCTTACTTATCACAATATTTCATGATTTTGAATGACACATACCCACTCAGTAGTGTTTATGTATTTGCAAATCCTGATCTACTGAAGCAGGTTTGTTTCGTTTCTTCTTACTTGATACTGAATATTGCTTGCAGCACTTCTCAAGACCTTTCACCATCTATATATTTATATTGTATATTTAATAATAAGACAATTGCTGAAGGACTGAATTATTGGCTCAATTGCATGCTAACACATTCTTTATAGACTATTTTCCCAGTATGAGTTTTCTGATGAATAGCAAGTGAAAGATTTTCCACATTGTCTTTAGAATTGGCATCTCCTCAGTGTGAGCACTTTCTTGTTCAGTCAGGAATAAGGAATCACTGAATAATGTCTTTCCTTCATTACACTGAGACTATTTTTTCAGTGTGAACCCTCTCATGTCTAAAGACTCCATGACTAATGGAACTCTAGCATTCATTTCATCGGATTTCTTCTACAGCAGTGATTAGATGGTTTACCCCAAGAGGGCTCTCCTCGTAGTAAACCTTGGGATGTCTTCTCTACTGTGTCAGGGATGCAGCCCACTCTGAGTTCTCTGTGTATTCTGAGGCTGGAGCTCCAACTGAAGGCTCTTCCACCATGATTACAGGGTCAGGGTTTCTCTCCACATGACTTTCCTGTGGTTTAAAAGGGATAATTTCTGGCTGAAGGCTCAATATCACTGATTACAAACACAGGGTGTCTACTCGGTATGAATTCTCTGGTGTTTATAAAAGTGGGAGCTCTGGGTAAAGGCTGCACCACATGGATTCCAGACATAGGGTGGCTCTCCTGTGAGTTTTCTAGTGTGTATAAGCGTGAGAGCTGCGTTTAAAGGCTTTTCCACATTCATTGTATTTGTAGGCTTTCTCATTAGTGTGAATTCTCCCCCATGACTAAGGTTATGGCTATGACTAAGTGTTTTCTCACATAAATGATATTCCTTGTGGTTTCTCTCCTGTGTGAATGTGCTCATGTTATTGAAGCGTTGGATGGTCACTGAAAGCTCTTCCACAGTCATTCCAAACATAGGGCTTCTCTCCCGTGTGAGTTTATTGGTGTGAATAAAAGTCAGCTCTGTCTCTGCATTACCTTGATAAGGTTCGTCTTCTCCAGTGTGAGCTGTTGGTGTATAAATGCGAGGCTTCAGCTGAATTATTTCCCACGTTCAGCACATTTGCAAGAGTCACTCCAGAGTGCACTCTCTCATGTTGTCTAAGGTTGGAGGGTGACTAAAAACCTTCCACATTCTGAGATCTGCATGGTTTCCCTCTAGTATAATTAGCTTATGTTAATTCAGTGACGAATAACGGCTGAAGTCTCTTCCATTCGGGCTGAAAGTGTAACACACGTGGAGTTAATGTTGTTGTATGTGACATGTCCTCATATTCATTGCATTCAGTGGGCTCTTCTGCAGCATGAAATCCCTGCTATTGACAAGGAAAGAGAGGCTGTTAAAAATTACTCACATAATAATCATTCAGTCATTTCTCTACATGTGACTTCTAGGCGGCTTCCTCAGTGATGGTCTTCATTGAAAATCTCCCCATGTTAGTTACATTCACAGGTAATGTTACTTTGCTGAATTCACACAGATTTTCTATCTGGTAAACCCTCACTTGTCATAGCTTTCTGATTAAGATTTAGGTCTTCTTTATGTTTCAAACACTATATCCATGAGGTATGTTTAATCAATTACCTTTTCATTGAAGCCCAGGTTAGTGTTTGACATGTAATGTCAAAAGACATGGGTCCTCAGATTGTTCCATCCTCCATTAAATTGATAGAAAATCTCCTGGCCACATGTCCAAGGACATGGAGGGCAGAGCTAGGGTTGAGTCTCTGATGTTGCTGATTTCCACATGGGGAGGAACCAAGGTGACTGAGGGCAAGGGTATCCAATGTGGTGGGGGGGCGCAACAGGGAAGGTGGGGCGCTAAAGTCCTGGAATGGGTTTTGGAGAACAAATGACGGTGCCTTTCACCAAGAATTATTAAATGAGAACTTTGCAAGAGGTGTCCTTGATGTGGAGACAGGACTCTCCAGGAGATCATGTAAGGGTTACCTGGGAATAAGTGTTAATCCTAGGAACTGAATATTAATAAAATAATAAGTGAACAGTAAGTGGAATCAAAGTATAACACCCCATAATTTGCATTGTTTTCTGCAAAATGGGGATATTATATCCTCTCCACACGCCGAGTAGCCAATGCAGCCCTGTTCTTGACCATGGGAGGAAAAAGCGTTCCTTCTGTCTGCGCATGCCTGTGGGTAAGGTGGGAGGGGTCACTCCCAACTGAGTGGTTGGGGATTGATGCCTGATATATCTAACAATACTCTGAAAGGCTGGGTTCTCATGGCTGCTTTCTCTTTCCTCAGATTTATCTGCTTGATTTCCGGATTGTCCCTGCATAAGGATGCAGAGGAGGGCAGATGGTGGCAGAGTTCCCGATAATGAAACAACAGGTGAGTAGAAAACTTACTTTGATTCCTGTATTTATCCATCTTTTGCCAAATGGTCAGGTTCCTACTTTGGGTCCGGGTCTTCTAAGTGCACCCAGGAAATATTAACGCCAGTTATGTTCACCACCCTGTTAGGGATATGGCAGGTCAGGGACCAATGTAGAAACACTCTCTTTCCCAACATTTACTTTCACTTGCTCCAGCCTCCATTAAGGCTGTGACCACACAGAAGACAGGAGAGGTTTTTTCCTTCTCTTTTTTGAAACGTCATCCCTTGGGTTCAGTGGCCTCCTTCATCATGTTACTGGCTGCAGTGGACTTAGGAATGCGGTGAACACAGGGGATAGAGAATGACTCAGAACAGAAATCTCTAGGCCAGTGGGGAGCAGACGTTTCATCAGGTGAGTCCTATGTTATAGGTGCTGGGGTGAGTGGGGTTTGGTGAGAGACAGCAATAAAGGATCATTTATTTTTTCTAATTTTAAAAAGATTAACCTTTTACAGACTACTCATTAACATTTTGATAGCTTCAAAAAGATAAAGGTAAGTTCCTTAGCAAAATTATTCACATAACTCTGTTCCTTTGTGTTCTTAACCTTCATTCAAATTAGAAAGTTGAATTCAATGCCTGCAGATTCTTATTTTCTTAATTATGACTGTGTATGGACGAGAAGGGGCATAGTACACAAAACGAAGTGTAGAGCACTGGACAGCAAATGACAGTCTGTGGAGCTCCAAGACCTCACTCCCACACAGATCCATCAGTAAAACAACCAGGATCTGCCTGAATGAGCTGGGATTCTAGCCCAGGGAACCCCAGAAGTGGGAACAATGGGCTTTCTGATCCCACCATTGCCAGCCCTGGTAAGTTTTCCTATTAGACCCGGGGATGTGTGTGTGTGTGTGTGCTTGTGTGTGTGCGTGTGTGTGTGTGTTTCTTCTTCAGGACACCCCTGGACTTGCCGAGTGTGCATCACTGTTTCATGAAAGCTATGCTCATGTGGTGCTAAAGTTATAAGACCCTCTCAGTCTTGTATCTTCCTGCGTTGGATACATAAAATTTCTCTCATAGGTCCAGATGCAAATGTTCAGTTGTCTCCTTGGCTCCTACCTGCAATGGCATGGGGCTGTCTTCCTTGGGAAAGCAGCTCTAGGTTCATGGAGAGAAGAGCTGCACAGGTGTAGTGTGGGCAGAGATAATTGGAGCAACCAAGTGAATTGCTAAGATCTCCTGATAAGGAGGTAAGAGGCTGGGCACTAAGGGAACGCAAGTCTTCAGAGTCAGAGTTCTGACTGCAGAATTCTCCACATTAGCGTGAGGAGCGCATCTCCTTCGCGGCATCCTCCTGCCCAAATCTTCCCAGCCCCGTCCGCTGCTGGGGGCCGGTAGCTCCTAGGCGGACGGGCCGAGACGAACTCTAGCGTTTGGGCGGTCGGAGCTGATCCGTCGCCGTCCAGCGATCAAAATCCATCGCGCTGACGTTCAAGCCCGTTGTCGGGAGCCATCTGGCGGCCGCTTTTATATTGTCCCTTCCCTCCTGAGCTTTGGCGACCTTCGCGAGGGATGTGACTCGCCCTCCAGGCGCGGGCCAGAGCTCCGGGAGGCCGGCGACGCTGGCGGCGACCATGCCGGTGCTGCGGAGTGGTGGGCGCCTTCTGTTCTCACCAGAGATTGAATGTGGAGAGATGTATGTTGTGGGGCCGAGGCTGAGCTCTCTTGCAGGTTGTGGATGAGGTCTGCGCCGGTCGACCAGCATTCCCTGGTGCCCCTTGGCCCGCGGAGACCTCACGTCCTGTTACGTGTGGCCAGGAGAGGTTGTCTGTGAACAGCGTCGTACACCGTGTGTCACGATTCGTCGGTGCCTCCTCGCTGACTTGGGGGCCCAGGTCCATACTGTTGCAGCCTTGGCGTTGGGGCTGCTCAACAGGGGCCACTTCAGTTTCTCCGGGTTCCACGCGATGCGGTCACGGGGGCGGGTATCGCCCTGAGGCAGGGGCATGGGATGCTTGTCAACAGACGGGATCCACCCGGCAGATTGAACCAACGTCTACGCGGGGAGCTCCCTTCCCCACTCTTTGGTCGCCTCGTCAGCGTGGCGCTTGCGTTTCCAACCTGTTCAGGTCCCCTCACCGCGGACTGTCGAGGGCAAGCGTGTAGGGCGCTCATGGAGGGCCGGCAGTTCTTCCTAGGCTTCCGTGGTCGTTGGTAGTAGCCGTTTCTCTTTGTGAAACAGGGCCCGCCCGGGGCATCCGTGATGGTCGGGAGGAAATACGAGCCAGGCCGCGGTCCTGGGTCGGCGCGGTTGTCGGTAGCTTCTCTGAAGAAGCTCTGCAGACAGTAAACGACCTATAGACGAGCGGGCGCAGGGGAGGACCTCCCAGGGCGAGAAATGAGACCGATGGTGGCCTGGGTCGAGGACGGGTGTCAGGGTCGTGGTGGTGCGCCTTCGCCCGTGTGCGATCTGGATACTTCCTGTTGAAGTTCACAGCAGTTGCACGTCACTTGACGTCTGCAGCGGCAAGGTCGACCAGATGGCCAGATTTCGGTATTGGGGCAAGAAGAAACTTTAATGAATTGAAATTCTTTTTGTTGTGAGATTCATTACAATGTGAACATTAGTGAAATAAGAAATCCTAAGATTTACAGTAAACCCACATTACTGTAATAATTACTATCGTTTGCAGCTTTTTTCACAAAGTGTTTATGAAATTTAAAATATATTTAGTACATTTTTTTGCGATACAAGTCTGCTAATGAGAAAAATGGAATTCTTTGGCAAGGGGGATGCCATTTAACTTATTACAGATTCCTATCATCAAAATTTCAATTGTTAATGCTGACTTATAAGGAGATTTTGCATGGTTTATGTATTTCATATTTGAAAATTCTTTTCACACAGATATGTACTACCAAATACTGCAGTTCATGAGTGTGTGATTTTAATTGACCATATTCATTGTCTGGAAGGAATTTATAAAATTCTGTTTGATTCTTCTATTGATATTTGCCTTTTAGTATGTCATTATATTGTCCATTAGTCATTGACAATTCTGTCTGCAGTTAATTTTAAAAACATTGATTCAAGTTTCTCTATCCACAGAGTATCTGATTGCTTGAAGATAATGAAGGAGGGTTTTGGGATGCAGAATTTTCTAAAACCACCTGGAAGCCTGGGAACCTCTCCCTCCAACCACAAGGCCCTGCCCCACACCCTGCAGCAGCCAATGTGGAAAATCACACTCCAACCACCGCAACAATAGGCCCCAAGTGTCAGGACTTGGACAGTGACTCACAGCTTCGCCATTTTCATTCCTTTCCATGTAGAATCAAATGCAGGGAAAGCCAAATATGTTCCCTTAAGTAATCACTTAGGACGACCCTCTTCCTATCAACTTGTCTCCAGCCTCCTCACATCACAAGCTCTGGGGAGCACATGCCTTCCTTTTTTTGGTCACCAGAAAGTGTCCCCACTCTTATGTGCCCTGAGTCTCAGCCTGATGTGAGTGGTGGTGGCTGACTCCTGTGCTCTATAGACAAGTTCTGAGTAAATAGTGCTTGTTCTCATTTGGGGTGTGTGTGTGTCTTTTTTCATATCTACAGAGCTTAGGATGGCAGGAAGCAAATAAAACTCATGATAATGTTTCCCATGTTATTTTAAAAATCACATTTATTAATCACCATTTTTTAAGTTGAGACATAATTCACATACTATAAAATTCACCCTTTGAAAAGTGTAGAATTTAGTGACTTATAATCTATTCCCAAAGTTGTGCAACCATCAGCACTAATACCAGAACATTTAATCACCTCAAAAAGAAACCCCATCCCTATTAATCTCTTCTATTCCACCTATGCTCAGGCCGTGGCCACCACAAATCTGCTTTCTGTCTCTACGGATATGCCTATTCTCAATATTTCATGTGACTGGAATCATACAATATGTGCCTTTTATGTCTGGCTTCTTATACTGAATATCATGCTTTTGAGGCTCATGCTTTAGAATGTATCAGTAATGTATTCCTTTGTTTGGCCTAAGAATTTTTCTTTTTAAGCCATAAGGTTTTACGTACATTCACATGCCACCAGGGTTTTTGGAGTTTTTTTTTTTTTGTAAAATATATATTTTCAATTTTTTTTAATTTATTAATTTATTTTTGGCTGCATTGGGTCTTCGTGGATGCGCGAGGGGTTTCTTTGTTGGTTGCGGTGAGCGGGGGCTACTCTTCATTGCCGTGCGCGGACCTCTCATTGCGGTGGCCTCTCTCGTCGCGGAGCACCGGCTCTAGAGTGCAGGCTCAGTAGTTGTGGCACACGGGCCTAGCTGCTCCGCAGCATGTGGGATCTTCCTGAACCAGGGATCGAACCCGTGTCCCCTGCATTGGCAGGCGGATTGCTAACCACTGCGCCACCAGGGAAGCCCCATATTTTCAATTTTAACCATTTAAAGTCTACAGTTGACTAACATTAAGTACTGCTTCCCTGCCTGGTCCCAACATACCCCCACTCACCTGGAGCTTCCAGTAGGCCCAGAGGACACAAGCCCAGCCATGCTGCCCTTCCTTGGAAACACCAACGTCATCCATCATAACCATGACCCCACTATTAGTGACCCTCATTGTAGCAAAAAGAACCCCGGACATGGATAGACTCTAGTGAAGAGGGCAGCTGCCACCAGGCAAGTTGTTGTGCTTGGGACAAGGAAGCAGTGCCCTGCGACCTGCATTTCACCCTGGGACCCCATGAAGTACAGTGCTGGTCTCCTGAGGGCATATTCTGCTGAGGTCCCTGCCACGCCCCTATGGAGGAGAACCAGTGAACCCTTAGGGACATCTCTTGTCATTCTTTTCTGCCTTCCTTCCTTTCTTTCTCTTTTTCTTTTTCCACCCGGAAGAGGTAAAGCTTGACAAGAAAATAGTAAATGACTTTCTAGACCATCCATATTTCAGGGCTGTCTCATGGACCTGTCCTTATTTTCTCAATAAAAACCCTTTAAGGAACTAAGATGTGCTATGTGTTCCATGCACGCTCACCTGTGTGCCTTCCCCTCACAGTCCTTCATCTTCCCTTCCCTCTTCCAACACTTCACTCCACTGTGGGGGCTTATACAAGGGCAAAGATTGCTGTGAGTTCCAGCATAGTGTCTGCCTCACCCCCTTCATGACTGTCTTGCTGACTCAATAGCCTTTGTTCTGGCTGCTCGGGAACCCTTGTCTGTCCTCTGCTCAGGGACACTGCTCATCGTTAGCAACACCCAACTGTATTCCCCACTGTTCAGGCCCTGGGAAATCGGCTGTCCTGACCTGGGACAGCTTTAAATATATGAAATTGCTACCTTCCACCTCTGGTGTCAGAAGACTGGGTGTGTGGCCCAAGGCTCTCGGAAGTGTTTTGCATCCTCCCAGAATCTCCTCTCACCTCCCTAAGAAACTCTACTACAAGGATACCTCCAACCAACACCCTCCATTAGGTGCTGAGCTGTCAATATTTCCAGCCCAGAAAGACCACAGCCTGTGCTTTGCAACAGGGAAAACCCTCCCCTCTACCTCCAGTCCATCCAAGTGTCCCCACCGTTCCTCAGCTCGCACAGCCCACAGACGGTTTCTGAGTCTGTACAGCAGGCGAAGTCCCATAGGTGTCAGGTCCTGAGTCTCTTCCAGCTACCATGTTCCACTCAAACCTACATGAAGAGTCCACGGTCCTCTGGGAGTGCAAGGGCCCCTCCCATGTGCCTCTTCTGGCACTGTTGCTGGATCTCCTTCCTCCTTAAGTCAGGGGAAAGAGCTTGGTTTCTCTGGGCCTGTGAGTGGGGAAGTGTAGGAGGAGAGGAGCGGCCTAGAGTCCAGCCTATTCTGCATCCTGTGGGCCCATGACTCTGGTGGGTGGAAGCAGAGGGGGTAATGGGACAGCGAGGCTCTTGGTCTGCTTAGTCGCTCGGGATTTAGGGCACATTCAAGTGGAGGCTGAACCTAGTGGAGCATGTTGGTCAACAAGCAATTTCTGCATGTGTAGGAGCTGAACCAGTTCACCAAGCTCTCTCAAAATTAATAAACACTCTTACTTCTGGCAACAGGGGAAGGGCAGATGATGTTCCAGTAAACTCCTCTTTAACCTCCTGGGAACATTCTGACAGGGTCTTTGAATATAGAACAAATGTCTGCTTTGGTTAAGAAGACATTGGGTGATTTGAAGGTACATTCTGGTAATGTAGAAAACTACAGTACTTCAAAATTAAAATCCTATTTTATGATTTAGAATCTACTGTACTTAGATGACTGATTGTTTAATGAAAATTGTTTAATGAAGGCATTGGTAAAAATAAAAGCTGAGAGCTACAGAGGTTTTTTTGTTTTTTGTTTGTTTGTTTGTTTTTGTTTTTTTTTTTTGCATTACCTGGACCTCTCACTTTTGGGGCCTCTCCGGTTGCGGAGCACAGGCTCCGGAGCTGCAGGCTCAGCGGCCATGGCTTACGGGCCCAGCCGCTCTGCGGCATGTGGGATCTTCCCGGACCGGAGCACAAACCCGTATCCTCTGCATCGGCAGGCAGATTCTCAACCACTGCGTCCCCAGGGAAGCATGAGAGCTAAAGAGTTTTAACATTACTTTCTATTTTCATAAATTTTACATTATAGTCTAAAACTGTGGCATGCTTACCTATTTGTCCATCTATCTCTCCTTCTCCCTCTCTCCGTAGTGTTAAGATGTTCGTCACTATTTGGTAGGTGCCAATTCTTCTGCAACACGCACACTGCATTGTGTAGGAGAAGTGGTAACGTTTGTTCACAGGAGTGTAAGTGAGGAGGTGATGCGCGGGCGGGCTGGGCCACTGCAATGTGGTGAAAGAAGGACAGGCATTGTCCACGGGGGTTGGCCCCTGGACCCTAGGCTCCTGCTTTTATCCAGACATCTGGGGCACCCTGATTCACTCTTGACCTAGTAAACAAGGAGCCTAGAATATCTCTGTGAGCAGCCCTGGCCAGGAGCCCTTCACATACTTCTCTCCATTTACATCGTGGGCATGGAGTTCTCTCAAAGATCTTCAAAGTTCTCAGTTCTTCTGATTTCTATAGTCTTCGCTTTTCTTCATGCCAAGGATGTCACTAAGTAAATCAGCCTATGTATGATTAATATGAACATATAGTGTTGATATATTAAAATAATATTAGTATATCATATTTAACATTTTATTTACATTATATGTACATTTATTTATATAGTATTATTTTATTATAATAAATTAAATTAATAAATATAAATAAGCTATTAATATGAATATATATTACACCTGTGACCCAGGATTTGCCTCCTGGGTGCTCAGCTCTTCCCACTGAGCCAGACTGTTTGCCTGAAAAAATGAAGACTTCAGGGCAAAGGGAAATGTGAGGGGGAGGTGGGCAGAGAAGACCCAACCTGCAGTCACAGTGAAGAATGAGGTGTGTTCTCAAGACCAGCTTGAAGCACACATTCGTAGTGAGGGGAGTGGATGCAAACACTGTTGCCCGCCCCGTGCGCCCCGTCTGGAGTGGAGAGGGGAGGAAGCGTCCTCCAGGTATTTCTTCACCGGCTCCTCCCACCTGACCCCCTCTCCTCCCCAGTCTCTACTGTGACACTTGTTTTTTGACACCTGGAGGTGAATTTAACCCTCCCCCACTGTTCTCCTCCCTCCTGTCTCTCTTTTCTTTCCCTTCATTGAGGCTCTCAGGCTTGCTATCAGGTTGACTGGGGGCCACAGCCAGTCGTAAGCACCTTCTCTGCAGCCAGTGAGCTGGCCTTGCCCCATCTTCCTCCTTTTAGAGCTGTGATAACTGGGTACCTGCTGTCACTAGAGACTTTCCCTGCTGTTATTCTCCCCTCGCCAGGTGGTCGGATGCGCAGGACAACTAAAGGCGACTCTGACTTTCCCCGGGTGTGCATGGTAGCACCTATTGTAGTTTGCTAAGGCTAGCCACCTAAGCACAGGCTGTGCGTTGTTTTAAGATATAGCCCAAAAATACAATAAGAAAAAAACTCCCCTGATAAGGTTGGCGTGACTAAATATATTCAGAACTTCATTGAGCCTATTCTCATACACTCAATTTACTACGGCTTTAGAGGTTTCTAATTTCTAGTCAGATTTGCAAAGATTGGTCACTGGGAAATTTATTAGCTGTCATTGTATTCCAGATGGCAGAGTAAACAGGGACTAAAGGTAGAAACACCTGCAAAATACCTAATATGGTCAAAATTGTCCGACTACTTTTAAAATGTTATTGATTAACCATCCAGACAAATGAGAAATGCCAGGGAAAAGTCAAATAGAGACATGTATTCATTCAGCCAAAAAGATGAACGAAGTGAGAGGTGAGGTGAGGAAGCTGGCCCAGTGTGGGCGGTGGGACCAGGCAGCTGTGGCGGCAGCTCTACCACGTCCTTCACGGGGCTGCTCTCTCAGCCCCCCAGACGGGCAGCTTTTCTTGGTAAACTCAGTGTAAGGATATCAGCCATTCATCAGGCACTTCTTTGGCTTCACACGTGAGCAGGACCCTTGTAGCTGCAAGGTTTACAAATTAGATCCTCTGCAATGGCTAGTCTGTGTTCTGTGCTCTCCTCAACTGAGGCTGCTTCTGGTGTCTATCACAGAACCTATAACACGTCCTGAGTGTCCAGGCTTACAGCGGTGCTGCTTGAGACTGGGCTGTGACATTTCCGTGTCTGGCATGTAGCAGGCATTGAATGAATATTTATTGGGGACAAGGAGGCTAAACTGCACAAGCATCTACTCCTAAGCTGCTTCACACAGCTTGTGACTGCAGCTGAGCTCCAGAGACCTCACTGCCTGTGGTGGGGGCTAAAGCTCTCACAGCTTGTTTCATCTGCATGTTGCTTTCCCCCTGATAATATGATCCTTTTAGCTTCTCCTCCTAGAGTTTTGCATAGACCAGGTGAGAAAGACCAAAGTTGTTCCAGTCTTGTGTCAGGCTTTTAAAGCTCAACTACACTGAAAGCTCATGAGAGGTACAGTATCCCGTGCGGGTGACTTTCAACAAGAGTTGTCACAGTGGCACTAACCTCAACAAGTCTATTCACTTTTTGTATAGAGGTTTTAGTCCAATACTCTGCTCAAAAAGTTCAGAAGGCACATTTTGTGATATTTAAGCCCTTTGCTCTTGCTCTAGGGAAAGATTTCTCAACCTGGGGATTAACGGCATTCTGAGCTGGATAACTTTTCGCTGTGGGAGATGTCCTGTGAGTTCTGTGATGTTGAGCAGCAGCCCTGGCCTCTACCCACTAGCATCTCCTCAGGCGTGACAACCCAGAATGTCTCCAGTTACATCCACTAGTCCTCTGGGGATAGGGGATTGAGGAAAAATTCCTCAGCTGAAAATTTTTTCTCAAGTGGCACCAGTAGATTGCAAGGAGAAGCAAAACGACAACAACAAAAACAACAACAACAAATGACTCACCAACTTGCCCAGTGATGGAATTATGACAAACTAAAGAATAGGCTTTCCTTGTGTAGTATCTTCAGGCTATTTTTGGATACTTCTGTGCAGAGCTGACTCGAAGTCCTCCATCCCTTAGTGGTATTTGGCCCAAGGCCCCAAGATGTCTTTACCTAAAGTGTGTTTAATGTCACATTTGTTTAATATATTCCCCCAGATGTGCCCCTCTGTGTGCCTGTCTCAACAGCGTGTATCTACTTAGATTACACAATGTGAGAAAATAGAATCCTCATTATTTCAATAGCCTCCAGGGTAACAACGCACAATGAACTTAAACTAATTTTACTGATAATAGTGAGACTTTGCTACCAGAATATGTAGTAAATATTAGGAAACAATCTATTTTACAGTAATAATTCAAAATGAAGTTAAAGAAATTTAATCATCATGACTGTTTACCACCAGAATCAGGTAGTGTAGCATGTTAGGTGGTGCAGCAGGGTGAAGATGACAAGACAAATATCTCTAACGTGTTCCCCACTTACTCATCTCTAATATATGGGGCACCACTCAGGGTGCACACGGATGTGCCACCCACACCTCTGGCCCAGAAAACACTCACTGCCCAGCTGCTGGAGTGCCATCAACAGGCAACTTCCAGCCAAGATCCCCTCAGGCAGCCTCAACCATGCATGGGACCCTCTCAGGGCTGCCACACTCAATGGTCAAGTGCAAAGGGGCACTTACAACACCTGTGATGGCCACATATGCTTCAGAGCCCCCATGGGCTGAGCCAAGGCTTCCTCGGGGCCGGACACCTGCTCAACTATGCCATCTGGCCAATCCTGCTCCCTCTCTGCCCTGTCACAGAGGTTGACACCTAAGTTGCACTCTGCTTGCCAAAATCCATGTTAACATTCCCTTCCAGAGAAACTGACTTGTGACGGGGGGAAAGCAGTGATGAGGGGGAATTGGGAGCTAGACTGCTCCACAGTTGGAAGTAACAAGGACCCCTCCACGGGCTAGGTGGGGCACCCATAGTGTCTGGAATAGGCGATGGTCCAGGTGTAAAAACTCTCACAGGTGACAGGGTAGTAATTGCTAGTCACCATCGAAACAAGAAGAGGAGCTTCTGGGTAGAAAGAAAGCAGAAAAAGCTGAACCCCCCACCCAGACCGAGGATTTTGATAAAGATATTTTCACATATTGAGGTATGGGGACGTCGTCTGGCTTATACAGGAGTTAACTTGAGTGTTATGCATACTAGAATAGCCTGCGTGTGGCCTATCAAACATACATTGTGCTTCTGCTTTAATTATTAAAGAAAAGAGTGCATTGACCAGAAGTAAAGAATGTCCATGTTAAAAATAAAGATGAAATGCCTCCTTTCCTGGGATGCCAATGCTGAAGCTCCTTCAATAATAAGCCTCATTTCCCAGGTGCCAAGGCCATGCTGACTTGCTGTGTATGAGCTGATCTGTTTTTTGTTTGTTTGTTTGTTTTGTGTTTGCCTTTTTCCCTGAAACCTTAAAGGAATGTATCCCTCACTTTTTTAATGTTCTTTGTTCAGAAAATATATAAAATTGTACTGAAAACTATGCTTACCTGGGACAGTTCTTCAGAGCTATCTGAGGGGTTGTCTTCCAGGCTATAGTCCACAGTTTGGCTCAAATCAGATGCTTGTCTATTCCTATTATAGATTGCTTATTGATTATTTTCATCAACAATTTATTAGTTAAAGTAGCCAGGCTCCAAGTCCCAGACGAGGTTAGTCAGCCACTCACCAGAGGTCTGCTAGCCCGTGGGACGTTAGCGCCGTGAGAGGGACCCTAACTTGGTACTGGAATTCAGGAGGATGCCCCTGAGCGTTGAAGCCCACACTCTTCTGATCCCTGTGTGCCTGCAGAAATGGCCAACCGTCCCTGTGTAGACCAGGTGCCGCCCCTCCATCCGGTTCTTGCAACAAGAATGAGTGCTTGGTCCCTTCTTACTGCTCAACTTCCACCCTTTCAGCTACCAGCCCTAGGGAGAAATTGGTAACCCCAAAGAACACCCCAAATTGCCTCAGTGCTCATATGAATAGTCGGAGGAAGTAGTTGAAGGAGCAGAAGGAGTGAGATTTCCCCAGAGCTGGAAAAGTGAGGCCAGATGTGTCACCTGTGAGTAACGACCCCAGCTGCCACCATCCCTTTTGCCTTCCAGGTGTAGGGGGTCTGCGGGATCCTTGCTAAGTCTATTTTTCGCCATTCCCGGCCCTTCCCTATCATCACCCCTTCACCTTGAAACATGTTCAAGAAATTTGATTAAAAAGAAAATGTGTTCAGCTACATCCAGTGGAAAACCTGCTATTATGGGTATTAAGAACAAGTAGAACCATTCCCAGGCATTGAACCATGGCTTCACCTAATCGTGCCTAAGAAGGAACCAGTTAAAAGAGTGGTATGCTATGAACAGAAAGAAATCTTTCCAGTGACTGGAGAGTTATTCTATTTAGAAAAAGAGAGGGTCTTTTTATCCAACCCCAAGGTTATTCCACACAGAAAAAGATAAAAAAAGACGCTTTTTCCACACCAACAGGTGGATAAAGGAGCCATCAAATTTGTACTCAAAGGAGTTGATATCACGTGTCTACACTTAGCTTCTCGAGGAGCTAAGCTTTGCTCTGCTGCAGCAGATAGGATTGTTGCAATTGAGGCAGAAGGAAAACAGCTTGCTCTGGGTGCTGCAGTCGTGAAGATGTCTGCAGATGATGCTGAGAAAGTCAACACAGCAACTGGCATTGAAACATGTATTATATAAAAGGTGGGCTGTGGCACGTAAAAGCATATAAGTAAGTCTCAGATGGAATGCACTTGGGCTCCACATGGATGTGGTGCAATATCTGTGTTTGTGTGTGTGTGTGACAGCATGACTACAATGCCCCTGTGATTATGCTGAATAAATTCTACACATGCAGAAAAGAGAACCCAACAAACAAACAACTGTTGCCGCCTTGCTCGGAAAGAGTGCAGACCAGCTGCCTCTGTGTCCTCTCCTGGCCATCAGGCTATAACTCTCCCAAAAGAGCTTCATGACCCAGCCAGTGTGCTGGTGGGGCTGCGAGAAGACAAATGGGACTGAATTCTCAGTGTGTCACCTGAGGTGCCCTCATGTGAGCGTCTGGACAGGACCGAGCATGTAAGAGTCAAGTGTAGGGGCACTGAACTGGCTGGAGGATTTTCCTCTCGACATCCCTGCGGAGTCAGAGCCCCTCTCAGCCCTTCATGTTGGAGAAGGGAGACGATGAGATGCCTCAGCCCCTACACACGGACAGGCAGCTCCCGGCTCCTGCGGACTTCCAAAGCCTCATGCTATGAACTAACTTGTAATAACTTTGTTTTTGTCATTAATGTACTAGATATTTTTAGTAGCATTAATCTGAAAACAGGTTATTACCACCGATGTCAGTAATGGAATTAGCTGCGCTAGAGATAACCTACAGTTTAACCTAAAGTTTACAATGAAGTTTTCGCCACAAAGTTTTAAGGAATTCAAGACGAAACTAGAATAAGACAAGACACCACAGAAACTGCTTGGTTTCTGGGCTTTATATTCACTTTAAAGAAAATTATCTCTGAAAACTTAGAAACGTTTAATTATGCATATTGTTATTAGCATGAAGGTGAGAGATAGAAATGAAATATGAACCTGGATACGCTTATAGCAGTATTATGTGGTTCTGTGGAAAGCTTTCTGCAGTGTTCTCAAATAGCAATGGAAAACCCCAAAGCAGGAAATGGTGACACATCAAAGTCATGCTGTTACCTGACAAAAGCAAGCTGCAAGGCAACACACAGTATTTAAGACAAGTAAAAATGAAACTTTATTATCTGTGAGTAAATAAAAGTATATTTGAAAAAAATTTTTTTAAGTTGTCAGAATACATACAAATGAACCATGGATACCTTGATACGTATGAACGAGAAATTGTACTTTTCCTCTGAAGTATTCAGGGGTTTTTTTGTGTGTACTTGAAACTCAGGATGAACTTGAACAAGAGTGTACACTGTTTGTATTTAAAAACACGCGCACACACGCACAATTTTACATGTGATAACAGAAATGTTTTGTCATACAGCCTAGAGTCAAGTCAAATAGTAAGTTACGTGGAAGAGAATGGTTTTTTTTTCATTGATAAGTTTTTTTTGTTGTTGTTGTTTTTATTTTTTTTTAATTTATTTATTTATTTTTGGCTGTGTTGGGTCTTCGTTTCTGTGCGAGGGCTTTCTCTAGTTGTGGCAAGTGGGGGCCACTCTTCATCGCGGTGCGCGGGCCTCTCACTATCGCAGCCTCCCCTGCTGCGGAGCGCAGGCTCCAGACGCGCAGGCTCAGTACTTGTGGCTCACGGGCCTAGTTGCTCCGCGGCATGTGGGATCCTCCCAGACCAGGGCTCGAACCCGTGTCCCCTGCATTAGCAGGCAGATTCTCAACCACTGCGCCACCAGGGAAGCCCGAGAATGGGTTTTTATTTAAGGATTAGAGACAGAACACACTCGAAGAACAAATAATAAAACCCTAACGGCACAGTAGTCACTAGAACATTCCTTGAGCACTCGCTGGGTTTAAGCCAGCTTGGAAATCAGTTATTTGTCTAAACTAAGTGAGAATTTATGCCTGGTTCCTAGAAAGCATATGTTTTAATTAACTTGGCTGCCAGTATCTCTCCAGGGAAGAAAATATACATTTTATTTTCAAACCTCGTCTGGGCCTGTTCTATCATGGATTGGTCCATTAAAAACAAAACACCCAAATCAATATTTTAAAATACTATTTTTGCTTACCTGAAATCTTCCTCCTTTTTAGAGCTTTTTCTTTTTCTGTCATCTGTTCAACACAGTGTAAAGTAAATACAGTCGAGTCCACAGCAGGGGCCGCTACTCAGGAGGCTCGGGGCTTCGGACATCACTAGGAGTTGAAATGGCAAAGAGCATGTTTGATGCAGAGCCCTAAAGGCATTTTGGTACTGGATAATCTGCATCTACAGAAAGCACATGATAGCCTGATACTGTTTCCTACATCTGCCACAATTTAAAATAATTTTCTAATGTTTTATTTTCTGTAACCTGAGATTGGGAATGTTGGGGAGAGGGTATAAATATAACTATTTATGTAACTCATTCTAAATAGAGTATAATTAGAAAGTATAATTAGACTTGAGTCTAATTCCCCTTCATATCCTAGTTTCTGTGGCTCTCAGTAGATAAGGCTCAGGTTCCAAACCCAGCTCATTTCTACAGACTGGACAGTAGGTGGCACCATCAGCCAGTTTAAAAAACAGTTCACTGGTTTGGTTTGTTGTTAACCAGTTTACCACACTTGAGCAGGAACCTAAATAGTTTTGTGCATAAGTGCATTAAGTCCTGGCCATTGTCACGGGAGAATAATCCTAGAAGAGCACAAAGCCATTTAAATAGATCTGTATGAAGTATTTACAAATAACCACAGGAAGAGACTTTGCCTCTCTGTAGATCGAGATTATCCAATAATTAAATGCGTTTAGGGTTTGTGTCATAAATACTCGTTGCCACTTTAATTTCTGGTAATGAGAAAAGTCTGCCTGTGACCATCCCTAAACTAGTTTGTCCTTTGACCCTGGCCAGACACATAGACTTTATATATTTAGGTTTTCTTGTCTGGGGGAACAAAAAAACTTGACCTAGCTGCTCACAAGTGGAAAACAAAGTATTAGACCTTAAAATGTTCCAGTAGAGTGCAGATCAAACACTCCCAATTCTAGACACTTCATAGAATGTTTTTAAACCTTTTCAGCCACCACTTGCTCTTGACTCAGAAAGCTTACTTTACTTGGTACTGTTCACAATGGAAATGTGTTGAAATCACTGCAGCTATGTTCTACTCCAGTGCACAAGGATCTCTACAGACTAGGAACAGTGCTAAAATATTCTGAAAGGGTAAATCCAGGGCATTTAATTTTATTTGAATAAAAACCTGTGCACAAACACATTTTATACATGACTTCAGGGAGGCCACAGGCTCCCTGGGCTCCCTAAGCCCCTCAGATTAAGATCTCCTGACCTGGGAGTGAAAGAAAACAAACGCACCCCTACCACCTTCCCCATTCAGACCTCTGGTCCCACCCCAGCCACACCCTTGGGAAGGCAGGTCGGCACTCAGCACACGTACTGTCCCAGCTGCAAGGCAGTCAGACGTGTTATACGAAGCAGATCCACCACAGAACACCTCTACTTCCTACATCCTCCTGGCCCAGAGGAGATTTAGAAAAAGCATGGAGGAGAACATCAACTCAGCAGAGCAGTCTCGAAGCACAAGGGAGTGCAGAAACAGGAAGCACAAATAAGCCCAGGGAATGACTGACTTCTGACGGTTTTGTTGATAACAGATCTGGGTGAAGTTTCCCTGCTCCCTGCTGATGGCATCTCTGTATCTGCAGGCACTTTCTCTTTGCCTCGCAGTGAAATGCAACTGCTTGTCAGAAGGCCGATCTCTTCTGTCATCCATAGGTCGCCTTCTCGCGGCTGTCACCCCTGTAACCCTGGACTGTATGCTGATTGTTCCATTGGTTGTTAACACTTCTATAAATGGAGATCTAACTGCCAAGTGTTCAAAATCCCAGTGGTCTGTCAGGTCCCACAACGAATTCACTCCCCAGAGTCATGTCTGAAGTAGGTAAAAATGCCACAAACTCAGGATTGAAGATATTACTGTGGGAACATGAAACAAATTTAGAACCTTAGAAAGTCTAAATGTAAAGGTATTTGTTTTCCTTTAAAGTCTGATAAGAAAATGACCCTCTTGCTTATCTTGTCTAAAGAATAAAGATGGACAGGTACTTACTGAAGATAAGCTACATATTTGAGATTGAAGAATGGAATTAAAAGAGAATTGTCTCATGCAGAATAACTACTCGGGTTTGAGAATTTGAGAGGAAAAAGAAATGGATTCAAGAAAAGATCTTATTATTAGAGCTGAGACCATAAGCGATTTAGTCAAATTTCTTTTTCTGAAGGCCAGATCGCCTTGTACACACTTGTACAGACACAAGGCTGCAACTTTCTTCTCCACTGATCTACAGAGGGGTCCACAGCCACCACTCCAGACCACCGCATTGTGCAGCACTCAAGATGCGCAGGACTCTCTCCTATGTATCCCTGGGGAGCGACTCCCAAATGGTCCATCCACTGGGCCGAGCTCTACATGCTTTTAAACACCCTTTAAACCTCTGAAGAGAGCTCTCCTCTCTTCCACATGAAATATCCCCTCACATCTCCTCACTGTTTACATGGCTGCTGGTTTTACAATCAGGCTTAAGATATGGTCTCCTGACTAATATTTCTTATTATAATAAAGGCAACGGTTTTATACAATATCTTACTGGCATTATTAATATGTCAGATGCAGAGAAAGAATTCAAGTATTAAGGCAAATAATTGTCCTCCTAGCCTTATGAATTATCTAAGTATTGTCTCAACTGATAATGAATGTACAGAGTCTTTTCATAGGGAAAAATGGGGAAAAAGGTAAGAAAATTAGATCAAGCTTAACTCATAAAATTAGCAGCGGTAGATGTTCTTTGAAAGGAAGAACACAAAGGATTATGAATCAGAAAACTGTTTCCAAAGTGAAAGAAAAGAAGCAAAAGCCACCAGAAAATTCTCATGAGTAGACATTTTAGGGAAGCCAGATAATCTTTCTGGAAAAACAAATTGGACTTTCATTCAGTTGGTAGAAATCGTGCTATAACTTTTAATCTTTAGAGATTTAAAAAGAATTTAATGTCCACATTTATGAGAAGTTGATAATATGTGTAGAAGGTTCAAGAACCTATAAATATTAAATACTTTATGTTGTATTCTGTCACCCGCCCTTGCCCAGGACCCCTGTCTTCAAAGTTAGCCACTGTGGTTGATTTTCCAGGTATCATTCCAGAGTGTCTTTTTATGGGTATACAAGAAAATGTGAATATATATTTTCCTTCACTCCACATTTTAATACATAAGTAGTTGTATAATGTTTCATTACATCTTCCTTATATTCAGTTGAAAAATATCTGGGGGAAAAAACTTCTATCAGGACGTTGTTTCCTACAAAGCAGTCCACTGAGTGGATGATGTACTATAATGCATGTTGCCAGTCCATATTGGGATAAACACTAATATTCAACCATCTTTTGACATTACAAACAATGCTGCAATGCATAACTTTGGCTTATGTTATTCTACTGCTAAAATCTGTATAGGATAGTTTCTAAAGGATTTGTAGCCTAAAGTATTTCTAACTGAAATAACATTTGATAAGATGTTACCAGTAAGATAGCAGGTACTGAGTTTTTCTGAGGAACCTAGAAGTGGTCATTTCTCTTTATTTTATTATAAATTCAACCTCTCCTCTACCAGATTTCTCCCCGATCTGTGTTTGAAAACATTTTCCAACCTCTTCTACCCTTGTGACTTCTCTATAATCTGTTCCTCTTCTTAGCAGTGTCATTCATTCTCATGCCCACCACAGCCTGACATGGTCTCTAACTGCTGTCTGCTCGTCTCTCTTTGTCCATCATTGCTCAACCCACTCCACTGGAGAAACACTCAACATGGCCAGACATCTTGTTGAGTATGAAAAAATGGATCATGGATGATTCTGACTCACTGAGCCTGGATGAGAGGAGACATCCAGAGGGGACTTTAAAGTAGCTGGGGAAGGTTTCATCCATGGTCATCATTCAGGGGAAGGTGCTACTGAGACTTTACATAGGAGCAGGAGAAGACAGATTTAGATGCAAGTACTTTCAGTGGCCCAGAAATTACAGGTGAACTGAGAGGAAGGGACTCCAAGGGAAGAGCAAGGGAGAGAACACAGTGAGTTGGGAGGTCCAGGGGGCGATAATTTGAGGGGCAGGGCATCCAAAAGGAAGGAGCTACCCAGAGAGAGAACTCCACCACTGCCTGATTATCCCTCTGAGTCTCTGTCGAGTACTAATCTGAGCACACACAGGTGAAATTTCGCAAGGCTGGGAAGGAACAGTTTCTGCAGAAAGAACAATTACTGGAGAACTGTACATTAAATAATTTCCAAAGTTCATGTATGGCTGAGAATCCTCACCAGCCAGAGTGAAGAAACCTCCTTGAATACATGGGGCATTCAATTAAGACACCAGAAATTGTGCATATTAGAAGTGGAACTAATCACAAGCCCTAGCATAAAGGATACTCTAGGATACTCTAGAACTGCACTAACAAACCTTAAAAATGAGACTTCAAAGGGTCTAAGTGATATGCAAGTAATCGTTTCCTACCAGAAAAAAAAAATTTAAATTAACACTTTAAAAAACATAGAAAAAAGCCCCACTTCTATCACCCAGGAAACTCCAAGGGATTTAGGGGCATTGTGTGAGACCCCAGGTCAGATACACACACACACACACACACACACACACACACACACATATATATACTGCAACTACATTAGAATGTTCAAGAAATTGACTACTTTCTGGAAAAATATGAATTCTCAAGACCAATATTTAAAACAACTAAAACAAAAGAAAAATAAGCTAGAAAGCACATAAAATAAAGTTTTTCAACAATTACTTCTGAAAATCTTGTATGGGTTATACAAGTAAAAAAAAAAACAGCTGACTACAAAAGTAACAAATAATTTCAGAGAATCAAGAATAGAAGAATAGAGGAAATCTGTATTTTGTGAAAATAATTTAACCCTGATATCAGACATAAATGGTGTAAAACAAAACCACACACCAATTTTATGTGTTGGTGGGAATGTACATTGATACAGGCACTATGAAAAACAATATGGCCATTCCTTAAAAATCTAAAAATAGAACTATCATATGACCCAGAAATCCCACTACTGGGCGTGTACCCTGGGAAAACCATAATTCAAAAAGACACATGCACCCCAATGCTCATTGCAGCACTATTTACTATAGAAAGGGCATGGAAGCAACCTAAGTCTCCATCAACAGATGGATGGATAAAGAAGATGTAGTACATATATAAATGAATATTATTCAGCCAGTAAAAGGAATGAAATTGGCTCATTTGTGGAGACGTGGATGTACCTGTCATACAGACAGTGAAGTAAGTTAGAAAGAGAAAAACAAATATCATATATTAATGGATATATGTGGAATCTATAAAAATGGTACAGATGAACCTATTTCCAAAGCAGAAGTAGAGACACAGACATAGAGAACAGATGTATGGACACCAAGGGGGGAAAAGGGATGTGGGATGAATTGGGAGATTGGGATTGACATATATACACTACTATGTATAAAATAGATAACTAATGAGAACCTGCTGTATAGCACAGGGAACTCTACTCAATGCACTGTGGAGACCTAAATGAAAAGGAAATCCAAAAAAGAGGGGATATATGCATACATATAGCTGATTCACTTTGCAGTACAGCAGAAACTAACACAACATTGTAAAGCAACTATACCCCAATTTTTAAAATCCTATCTTATTAAAATACTAATTAATATATGAATTGTTGAATGCTAAAGGACATTTTCAGAAATTATGAGATTTCCCAATAGTTAATGAAACGGCACTGAAAATCCTTAAAAATATAACAGTTCAATGGACAAGAATCATAAAGTGCACAGAACAGCTGACTTTCTACTTTTAAGATATAGAAAACAGGGCTTCCCTGGTGACGCAGTAGTTGAGAGTCCGCCTGCCGATGCAGGGGACACGGGTTCGTGCCCCGGTCTGGGAAGATCCCACATGCCGCGGAGCGGCTGGGCCCGTGAGCCATGGCCGCTGAGCCTGCGCGTCCGGAGCCTGTGCTCCGCAACGGGAGAGGCCACGACAGTGAGAGGCCCGCGTATCGCAAAAAAAAAAAAAAAAAAAAAAAAGATATAGAAAACATATGTATAAATCTCTTTCATAAAAAAGCAACTAAAATTTAAAATAAACGTATTTTAAAGGAATATAGAGAATGAATAAGTAGAAAAAAATCAAATTTACAAAATACCATTTAAAAAGACCAAAAAAAAAGAGAAAATACCATGATTCTGTAGAGCACCAAATATTACAGAGAGATCTACCTTTCTCGATTTTAATTCTAATAAACTTCCAATCAAAATCCTAGTATGTTGTTAAGAAAGTGATTAAGGTTTAGTTGAAAGTCAAGCTAGAATTTTTTTTGAAGAGAATGAGTGAAATGTGCCTTACTAATTATATATAAAGCTAAATTAAGAGTGTGGTTCTAATACAGAAAATGGTAAACTACTGTCGACTTTTAAAAAAATGCACAACGTGAGAGTTGCAAGTTAAGATTTATTTGGGACAAAATGAGGAGTATAGCCCAGGAGA
This sequence comes from Pseudorca crassidens, assembly GCF_039906515.1. NCBI lineage: Eukaryota > Metazoa > Chordata > Mammalia > Artiodactyla > Delphinidae > Pseudorca > Pseudorca crassidens. Next base: position 1,507,842 of record NW_027136316.1, read on the forward strand.
CTGCATTTCAGAGAGCTCTGAGAAACTACTCCAAAGAGGCAGGGGGGAAGATCAGTATATATGTGATTTTGGTGAATGGGGAGTATATGCAATCGAGAGCATATATTTTTTTGCAGAATGTTTCTGTTAGTCTCGTGAAGGTTGCTGCTAGTCTTGAGAGCAGACCTCACCATGAAAGATCTTAGTGTTTTTCTAGATATGAGGGGATACAAGAATTGGGCTCATAAAATCTTCTCCTGAAAGTATGTAACTCTCTGAAGAGTTGTCCTGCCAGTTTCCCCCGAGCACAGAGTGCCTCATTTCTGCTCTCCACCCGGAACTCCTTTCAGGGAGTGTTGAAGGTCAGCGGCTGCAGCAGCTGCACCAGCACATGATTTAATCCTTGAGGAGGTAGATGACAAGTGCCAATTCGTAGCTGAAACTAGCGTTACCCTAAATGTAGATTCTAGGATGAGAGCCTATATGATAAAGGTATTACAGTGAATAGAAGCCATTATGGAGCATACAATAAGTGGTGATGAAAAACTGGGTAGTTAGTTTTCTTTAAAAAGTATTTACATCTTCACTCAAAACATAAAAAATAAATTTGATATACATTCAAACAGAGTTTTATTTAAAAAAATATATAGATGTATATGGCTTCTAGATGGGAAAATCTCAAACGTATAAAGGATAAAGAAAAATTACATAAAAATGGGAAACTTCAAGAGGTTAATATTTGTATAAGTTAATATTTTTAACTATTTTTTCAAAATAAACTATTAGTTTTAAAATATTAAAACATTAATGCAAATTGATTTAAACAGAAAGAATAAAGCAGATCTAAAACACACACACGAATGATGTGCACAGAAAATTCCTTTGATTAAATAAAAATACCAACATAAAACGTTGATCTCACAAGTGAAAAATAATACAATCTTTTCTACCTTTAGGAAAACTTTCAAAACATGGCACAATTAAATCAAAAGTGGTGAACAGCCACATACGTAAATTGGTACATTTCTAGAAAGCAGTTTTTAAAGAGGTGATAATAAACCTCTTGTAATTCCATCCTTAGAATTCTACTACTAACGGGGGAAAAATGATATGGCAACGTGTTTGTACATAGAAAAGGTATTCAAATAGTTTACTTTTAAGAGGGAAAAATTGTGAAGAGCCCTAAATCTAGACTCTAACTAGCAAGGAAATGGTTAAACTATATTGCCCAAGTTCCTGACATAACATTATTCAGGCATTATCATAATGTCTATGAAGATACTTAAATACAGGTCAATAAATGTATCACAGCAGCTACTATTTACATTATGTGTTACATATGTTGAACCCTTAACTTTGGGAATCTAATTTAAATCCTTAGAGCAGGCCTGGAAGATGGGTTGTGTCATCTGCAAATCAGATGCCCCATCTTGCATTCTTTCAATGCATTGCTCGAAAAATTATATATTACATTACATTATATATATATGGAGAGAGGGGGAAATCAACAATATTTACATGTGAGTTTATGAGGAGTGTAAATATATAAAACTCTTACTAGCTCTTTCTTTGCGATAGAGATGTGCATAATTCTTATTTTCTTGGTACTTTATAAATTTTGACCACACATTACTCGCATAATCAGGGTAAAAACCAATTTAAAAATGCTGAAGCATCCAAAATATAGATGAAAATTTCTGGGATATTATTTTTAATTAGGTAAAGATTTATTGATATTTCTTGAAGTGCATTTAGTTTAGAGTTGTTTAATCAATGTAAGTTGAAGATGTTGTTAAGACAGTGTGGGGCCCCACCACAAGAAAAGTTGAAAAACTGGCTTTAACCATCTCAGATAGTCAGAGTCATTATTTTTCTAAATCTAAAGTTAGACAGCACAGACTATGGTGCCTATGGAAATACTAACCCTGCTTTATGGATTTTCATATTTCAAAATGTTGTTCTCCACACCTATTGAAGCTCATACTACATTAGCCTTATATTATAATATTCTATATTTAACTATACAAAAGCCTAAAGATTTTTGGTTGCATAATCTGAGAACTGAATTCATTAAGAGAAAATGACTCAACGGAACATGGAAGCCAAGGTAAGTTTTAAACCTTAGTACTCCTATTTTCCATAATGTGTTACATTAATTATTTAAAAATAATTGTTTAAATCCCGTTTCTTCAATTCCTTCAACCTGCAGTTCGTGATCCTTAGGGAGCCCCAGATTAAAGGTCATATATGCTCCTTCATAGCCATCAGGAGAAAGATATTAATACATTGTCAGAGTTGCAATAAGTGTTGCTCTAACATGCCTGACATACAGGGAACAATTTGAACATATTCTGAATCTCACTTGTGTTCACATGTAATTTTGTCCAGAGAAACAGTTGGTGAATGAATGCACAGCTGCACCCAGAGGAGCCTAGGCAGGTGGAAAAACACAAAACACACACTTGCACACACCTCAAACAGCTACCCCACTCACATCAGACGTTACAGCTTTTTATGGGATTTCAAATCACCCTTCTCTCACTGCTTCACAATCACCCACAAGCTGCAACCCTTCTACCACCCAGATTAACCAGCAAACTGCAGGCCCTTTTCAAGTTAAAGTGCCATATTTGTTGTGGGTGAATATTTAACCATTTAGCACATATAATTACACTACCATTTTTGTTAGGGTTTGTCTTAGTTTGGGCTGCTGTAACAAATATACCACAGACTGTGTGGTTTTGACACAAAGATTTGTTTCTCACAGTTCTGGAGGCTGGGAGTCCAAGATCAAGGTGGCAGCACTTGTCTGGTGAGAGCTGTTTCCTGGAGAGGTATTCTCTGGGTGAAAAGCAGAGAAAGCAAGCTCTCGGGTGTCTTTTTATAAGGGCACTAATCCCATTGATGACAGCTCCACTCTCCTGACTCAATTACTTCCTGAACTAACATCACATAACTTCCAAATAACATCACATTGGGAATTGGTCTTCAAAATAGTAATTTTCAGGGGACAGAAATATTCAGTCCCTAGCAGGCCCTTATTTTTTAATGTACCAATGACAGTTTTTGAGTATTGGGCCCTAAACCCATTTCCCCACAAGCCCTGTGGTTTTGGGTTTTTTTGTTGTTGTTTTTCATTTTACAATAGATTTTTTTCAGCTTTATTGTGGTATAATCAAGAAACCTTCATACTCTTTTCCAGAGTGGCTGCACCAATTTACATCCCACCTACAAGTGCACGAGGATTTCTTTTCTCCACATCTTAGCTAACACTCATTCTTTTGTGCTTTTTTTTTTTTTTTGTAGTACGCAGGCCTCTCACTGTTGTGGCCTCTCCTGTTGCGGAGCACAGGCTTCGGACGCGCAGGCTCAGCGGCCATGGCTCATGGGCCCAGCTGCTCTGCGGCATGTGGGATCTTCCCGGACCGGGACACGAACCCGTCTCCCCTGCATCGGCAGGCGGACTCTCAACCACTACGCCACTAGGGAAGCCCTCTTTTGTGCTTTTGAGGGCAGCCATCCTAACGGGTGTGAGGTGATATCTCACTGTGGCTTTGATTTTTATTTCCCTGGTGATTACTGATGTTGAACATCTTTTCATGTATTGTTGCCCATTTGCATGTCTTCTTTGGAAAAATATCTATCCAGTTCTTCTCATTTTTTAACTAAATTGTTTTTGTTATTGTTGTTTTGCTATTGACTTGTGTGGGTTTTTATACAATAGGCATATTAACCCCTTATTAGATATTTGCAAATACTTTCTCCCATTACATAGTGTGCCTTTTCACTTTGTTGATGGTTTCCCTTGCAGTGTAGAAACCTTTTAATTATATGTACTCCCACCTGTTTATTTTGGCTTTTGTTTTCTTTGTTTTTGGTGTCAAATCCAAAAAAAAAAAAAATTGCAAAGACCGGTGTGAAGGAGCCAGTCCCCTATATATTCTTGTAGGAGTTTTATGGTTCCAGATGTTAAATGTTTCTTTAATGCACTTTCAGTTGATTTTTATAAGTGGGACAACATGCACATCCAGTTTTATACATTTGCATGTGGCTGCCAGTTTTTCAAACACAATTTATTGAAGAGACTATCCTTTCTACATTGAGTATTCTTGGCCTTTTTGTCAGACATTAGTTGCCTGTACATGCAGGGATTTATTTTAGAGCTCTCCATTCTGTTCCTTTGGTCTGTGTGTCTATGTTGATGCAAGTATTATACTGTTTTGATGACTATAGCTTTGCATTGTAATTTGAAAGCAAGAAGTGTGATTCCTCCAACTTTGTTCTTTTTTCTCAGGATTACTTTAGGTATTCAGAGTTCTCTGTAGTTCCACACAAATCTTAAGATTGTTTTTTCTATTTTTGTGAATAATGTCATTGGAAATTTGATACATTACATTAATTATTTTTATTTCATTAAATCTGTGTGTAGATTGCCTTGGGGAGAATGGAAATTTTGCCAACATTAATTCTTCCAATGTATGAACATGGAATATCTTTCCAGTTATTTGGTAAACACTTGTACCTAAATCTTTGTCAGCATCTCTGATTATTATCTTTATATGAATTCCCAGAAGTAAAATTACTAGCTCAAACACCATAAATATTTTACAATTTTTAATGCATATTACCAAATGATGCTCCAGAAAAAAGTAGTACCATCTACATTTTTCCAATCCAGCATCTAAGAGTGCTGGTCTCTCTGCATCCTCACCACGTTTACATTTGCATTTTTTTCTGACACCTTGCTAGTTAGATATACCAAAAAAAAAAAAAGTTACTTTCATATCTCGATCAAGTGTTTATGGAGATTCTGACTAATGAAAATTCTAAGAGAAAGTCTAAGGAGGATAATTTTACGTGTTTAGATATAATTATTGTAGCTGTTTCTTCCCTACAAAATTATTTTGAGGATTGAATACAGGAGTGTGTCTGTGTTTATTTTCCTCCTGGGGTTTGAAGCCTCTGCCTGTCACCCTGTTGCTCCCACTTTGTACTTTACTATTGTTCTGCCACTACCCTGCCCTGTCACCTCCCCTAGCCAGAGACAATGTTAGTAACGGAGTTCCACCAGCAATTTGCCAATGAGCCTAATGAAAAGCACCCACAGGCTGATGATTTTCAGCTGGGTCCTGAGCTATGATTGAATGTGATTTGTCTGGAAAAACTCTCATAAAACTCGAACTCTGTTAGGGAGGGGGTGGGTGATGAGAGAAAACATTGAAACCTGTGGGGGCGGGGGGCAGAGACAACCATTTGGCTCCCAACACCCTGGCCCACTTCTCTCTTAGAGCAACTGAACATTCGATATTTAACTAAGTGCAGGGCTGCCCGAGACTACAGACGTTCCCGGCCTCCTGTGCAGCTGGGTTGTTTGTGAGACTAAGCTCTCCCTCCGAGACTGAAGGAAAGAAATTTGTGCAACTTCTAGGATATTTCCTACATAGGACAGGCAGGCCTTACTTTCTCCTTCTCCCTCTGTCCTACTTCACACTGAAACTGTAGCTCCATCCTGCCCCACGTCCACCCCGGAGGAGGCCAACTCCCCTAGGATGACAGAGCAACAGGGATGACAGAGAAGCTTCCTGAAGTAGCCTTGCGAGAGCAGCACAGGACTGCCTGCCTCCAGATCAGAATGTGAGAGAGATGCAAACTTCTATTTGGGTTAATTACGTGCAGGGAGGGCGGGGGTCGGTGTGTTGCAGCAACTGAACTCTAACCAATACAGGAATCGTGGAAGGGGCTCCTCTCTGCACTTGCCATGGGTCAGGCTGCTCCAAGGACTACAGCTGTCTGATACTTTCATCTCTCTGTTTCATGGGGGGGGGGGGGAAGCCAAGCTCAGCAACAATCCAGTATCCTTTCCCGGTGCTTCTCTGGAAATCTAATGGGTGAAGATGGATGCTCCCAACAAAAGGAATCTGGAGCTAATATTTTCCGGGGATACGGTCTTGTTCTTCCCACCACAGCGTGAACCCCGGCTCTCTCCTAAACACGTAGCTTGTTTTGAAATGTGCTGTGCTGTTTCCCTGATGATACGTGCAGATTCTAAGTAAATAACTCAGGGCACAGACCATCTTACGTCTGTTGTCACTTGAATGTTGCTGGAAAGATAAGTTTAGAACTAACCCCTCTGCTAAACCAATACATTTAAAAGCTTAATTTGGAAAAACAAAAGTTTCCAATTGCGTCATCCACCCACAAAGCGGAACTCAACTCAAGCGTTGTCCTGAGCTCCCCATTCAAGTGCAGGTGTATGGGAATTCCCAGGTGTCTTTTCTTGTCCATGTAACTTCTCATGTACTCTCCAGCCTTATGGACCCACAATTTTATGTTGAAAAGACAGCCTAATATATAATAAAATATTAAAGTTATTGAGAACATTATAAAAAGTTCCATAGTTCATTTGTTCTTTATTTGTTCATGCTTAATTATGTACAGAGTGTCTTTTCTTTCGGGACTGGTTTAAAATATAGTTGATTAATAGGGAATATGAGGTAAGGTAAGGTCAACGGATCACTAGACGACTGTCTCTAAAAAGATGGTTGGTTACTTGCAGCTCCCAAGTGGAGGGGGCAGGCCGCACATTGGTCAGCAGGCAGAGGGAGGGAGGGGAATTCGTGACAAGTGCTATTTCTGTGATTCCCCAGGAAGGAACAGGGAGGATGGCGAGTAGATTCAGGACTGAGTAGGCTGTAGGATGTCAGGGGCTGTCCCTGGTGTCTGGGTGTTGAGGGAAGGGAGACAGTGGCCCCCAGTGTGAGAGCCACAGAGGAGGTGGATGGTGAGGGCTCTGGATGGATCGGTTTGTATTTCAAAAGCAGGCCTGGGAGCAGTTCTGAATCCAGGGAGGCTGGAGAGTAGGGACCCAGGGGCCGAGGCAAGGGGACCCGGGCTTGGCACTGGCTTGTCTAGAACAAGGCGAGCCCAGCATGTTCATGTGAGGAGATGTTAAAGCGTCAGGTTTACAGAACATAGACACTTGGTCCACACTAGGGAGCAGCTTAAACGTCCCGTCCTCAGAGACACGTCCCCTGCTTGTGCATCTGCAGTGTCAGCCTCCCCCGCCCATGTGTCCCAGTCATCACCCACCTCATTGCTGCGCAGCACCCAGGGCCGGCCCTGTCAGCACCCACTGTGGCTGCCTCACCCGGAGGAACTCTCCTCACGGGGTCCCAGTCCTATGAGCTCCTCTGCCACCGCTGTCCCCTTTCCCTGCCACCCCAGCCCCTCCCCCGCCCTGCTCTCCTGCTTCCCCTGAGACCTGCTCTTCCCTGCACAGCGCCAACCCTTCTACACGCTGTTCTGCTTACTGTCTGTCCCCCTCCGCAGCGTCAGCTCCATGGGAGCAGCAGCAGGGTTGTTTCTTTTTAAATTGTTCTTGTTTTTGCATATTTTATTCTCTGCGAGGCCTACAGCCCAGATCAGTGTGGAGCCCGAGGTAGAGACTCCATAAGCACTGAATGAGCGCCTGGTATCATAGCCCGGAACGCGCCTTTTTGTGATTTCCTTGTTGAGAGAGTCTGTCTTCTCGGGACTGCGAATCCCTTCCCCCAGCACAGGCCTGGCACATAGCAGATGTTGGATCAGCATTTTGACGAATGAATATGCCACTCACTGTGCCTAACACAAGGACTCAACAATGATAAACCTTGCTGCTGCCCTCAGGGGACAGTTAAAATCAAGACAACAGCCCCAAAGGAGTTGCTTAGTAAGAACAATGTCATCAAACTGCGACTTAAATGCAGTTTCGGCTCCTCCAGAAATGGAACCGTAATCCAGAGGGTCAGGAATCCTGTGATCAGCACTAGCTAAGCCATCTGCCTGGGAGACCGCTGCCATCCGCTAATGCAAAGAAACCTTGCAATAACCCACACGAAGCTTTGCCCAGAACAGCTTCCTTGTTTCAGCTCCCTTCTGCCTATAAGCGTCTTTCATTTTGTGCAACTCCTCAGAGCTTCTTTCTATCTGCTAAATTGGATCCTGCCTGATTCATAAATCTTCAAATAAAGCCAGTGATTTTAAAATTTTACTCAGTAGAATTTTATTTTACTTTTTTTTTTTAATGGAACTTATAGTTGATTTTCAGGTTATATTTTGCTTCAAGGGATTGTCCTAGAAATAGTCGGGTTTATTACTGCTACATAACAAACTATTACAAAACTTAGTGGTTTGAAATATAATTTATTATTATCACTGCTAGTTCTGTGGGCTGTCTGTGTTTAATTGCATGCTTCTTGCTTAGAGCTCCTCGTGGTGCTGCAGTTGGAGGGCAGATGAGGCGGTGTCACAGAGAGGCTCCAGCAGACCCCTCACAGGGCTGGCTGGGGGTCACCTGTGCTGGGGGCCAGAGTGTGCACGTGACCTCCGCACGTGGCTTGGTTTCCTCGCAGCAGAGCCTGTGTTTCCATGGACCACATTGTATGAGCAGCAGTCTGATTAAAGAAAGGGTCAGTGGTCAGATCTCTTATAAGGCCGGTTAAGGACTGGCCCAAAGTCACCTCTGCAGCTCTCTACGGGTCAAAGCATTCATAGGTCAGATGTAGGAGTTTGGAGAAACAGACCGCTTGTCTCCTCGAGGTGGGGTGCCTTGTTTTTTATAAGGAAGGAAGGAATTGAAGGTGGCTGCCTTTTTAGATAAACCACCACGAAGATTCTGTGACGAATGCTACAACTGAGCAACAGATGTCAGGGCCCAATACAGTCTCGCTGCTCTCTCGGAGTCCAGAAGGTGAAGCACATGAAAAAAGATAATTCCAGAACCTTCCATGAAGGAGGAAATTGTGTGGGAGTTGTCCTCAATATAAACAATTAGAAACTGCAAAACACATAGAACAACTTTTTTTGGTCATTGGACAATAGCAAGCAGAGGAGAATGACGCTGGTAGGGACCAACCAGGGACAAGATTGCTGCTTCCTTGGCCTGTATTCCTAAGGGCCTTGCGAGTCTAAGCAAGATCCGAGCTTTGTCTAATACACTAGAGCATCTCTGTGACGTTCAGAGTGAGGGGACGGGTGGGTAGGAGTTAGCACAATCAGGGCTCAGGTTTGCAGCGTTCATAATCTGAGAGCACAGAAAGATAGGAGGCTCCTATCGGTCCCAGAAGACGCCCACAGGTTTCTATCCACACACGAGGACCATTTACTCATCACATGAGGTTTGGGTCCTTGGATGAGCCCCAGCCCCTAACACCTAGTGGGGTCTCATTTGCTGAATGAAGATGCAGAAACTCTCTTGAGATGTAAGATGTGAGGAATGGGTGGGGCTTGGATGGACTCAGGTTGGAGGAAACAGCTTTTTAAGTTTTACAGAGGGGAATGAGGTCTTTCGGGTTGGAAATCCTGCTACCACAGCCCAGCCTCCATCAAGTGGAAGGTATTGGTCACAGGTGTACTGAACACGGCATTTCTTACATCAATGGGAGGAGAGATTGGGAGGAGGTGAAATGCCCCTGAGACGCTTGGACCTGACACCCACCCATGTGACCTCAGCTCTGGGAAGTAGCAGCATAGCATATCTAGGGCTGTCCCCAAATCAGGACAGCAGCGGCTTTCCCTGGGTTTAGTTTTGCATCTTTACAATAACCATGAGAAATTTCCAGAAGAACAAGATACGAAGACCTTGAGCAGATTGTCCTTCTGAACACTTCATTCTCAATCAAGGGCAATTCTCTATGACCCGCAGCTATCCCCGCTATACATTCAGTGCTCCCTCACCCAGCACATGGCACACATTCACTGAGGCCCTACTGTGTGCTGACCTGGTCCAGACACCAGACGACAGCAGTGGGTGAAACAGGTGGAGGGAGATCCCAATTCACATGCAGGTGACAGACTCATGGGGAAAACAGATTAAAAAATAGAGGTACACAATATCAGGAGGTGATATGTACCATAAAGAAAAGGAAAGTAAACCTTTGAATGTATCTGAAGAAGTTTAGGGAGCAAACATGTAGAGTACACAGTGTTCTAGGCTGTGAGAATAGCAAATGCAAAGGCCCTGAAGTCACCATGGGCTGCATGTTTGAGAGACTTAGCTTTTAGCTGGAATACTTGTCTTGTGCTCAGTCTGTTTTGCTTTTATTTGTAAGCCTTGGTTTCATTTTCCTAGCTCATGAGCTTGAGTTTGATCACACCAACAGGTAAATTCAATTCCAGTGATCAGCAAATTCTACTCCAGAGTTTCAAAATGGAAACATGTGAACTTGGGCCCAGCACTCTGTTAGCAGCTAGCAGGCTGTGGACTGAACCCCCATGATGACTGCAGTTAACAAACTTCCCCAGTGTCCTCAGGCCCCTTCCGCTCCACTTTCTCGCCATCTCATCTGGGTCAAGGCTCTGATCCTGCCCCTCTGCCACACCCTCGTTTTCTATGCGTAGCTCACCTGTCATCCCCGCCCGAAATTCCCACAGGCTTCTCAAAGTCCTAGGTCCCAAACTGAGTTCATCCCTTGTCTCCTCTTGTGGAATCACTATCAGTGAGGGAACCCCTTGATGGCCCCACCCTCAAGCTCTAAGACACGACCTCTTCCCCCTCCCCCACTCCCTTGCATCCCACCCCATGATCCCATTGATGCAGGACTCCCTGTCATTTTCTCCTTCCACCTTTCTATCTTGAGCTGCCCACCACCCTCTCACTCGTCAATAGATCCCTTTGAAATGAGCACAATTACACATGGAATCACTGATGACACACAGGAAGGTGTTGCTGGGAATTACAGACAGTATCCCATAGCAGAGGACAGACAAGGGCTCCCTAAGAAGGCAGAACACAGGGCATCATGGTGTCAAGACAGGGATAAAGGGAGTGCCATAAAGGCACTCCCTTTATGCATGCCATAAAGGGAGTGAGGCAGGCATCACACTGTAGCCTTTCCCCACTGATCCCCCACTGTTTCATGTTTCCAAATTTTGCACATCCTCAGTGGGCCAGGCCTCCTTGTCTGTGTTACGGGGATGGCATGCATTAGTGTATCTATCCACTCATTTATTTATCTTGTACTTGGGTCCTGCTCAATGCCAGTCTTTGGCTAGATGAGAACTCATTCTTGAAGAGCCTCTTCAGATGTCACCTTCTCCACGAAGCCCTTCTTGATCTACACACCTACTCTTGCTTGCCTCTGGCCTCATCTGGGACCCCACCGACCCCAGTGGTGGGATCATTCTTTGAGAAACTCTCCAGCCTGTGAGCTCTGTGAACACACTGGGCCAGAGAGAGAAACATCTTGAAAAACTGTGATGACTAAGTAACTGAATAGATAAAAGGATTAAACACAGGCCATGTGTAGAATAAGTTCACCAAAGTTTAATTCTTTCTTCCTCCTCCTTCCCTCCTTCCAGGACTAGGAGCTCAACGGAACTTATTTCACCCTTACCTCATGTAGAACTTCAATGGCCTGGAAGATTTTCATATTTTGTGTACTTTAACACTTTGAAAACATTTCATGGCTGTACTAATCAAAATTGAGAAAATTATACCTTGAGGGGCAGGCATCCTCCTGTGGTGTCTGAGTCAAACAGGACGATATAATAATATAGGATATTGAGGAGGACTTGGCTTGGGCACCCCGGGCAGCAGCAAGTAGGGAAACAGAAGCAGAGGGGGGGAAGTTTCCACCCCGTCCCCACCGTGACACACCTGTCCCTCTTTGTACTGAACTAGACTGATTGTGATTACCTGGAGGTGGACGTGTCTCCTGGCAGATGATGTCACCTTAGGGGACAGCATTAGAAGTCACTAAGTTTCAGTTCTAAGCTCTCATCCTGACCTACGACAAGTCTTCAGTGCCTTGGATCCCCTGTTTTTAATATTAAGGAATGTGATAGCGAGGCTACGTACATGAGCGTCCAGAGATGGTGGAGGCTGGGTGCCTGGCGTTGGTCACTGGGGGATGCTTCCATCCTGTTAGTGTTTCCCCTGGCATTCCAGTCTGGAATATGGCTGTGTGGGTGGAATATCCAGAGGGACCCATGAAGGCATCAGAGAGACACTGCCAGTCAGTGTCAGGGCAGCATTGAATTACAGAAGACTGGGCTTTCCTCCAGTCACTTCCTGCTGCCCAGGCCCTCTTACCACTGGCCACATACCCTTACTGAAAACAATCTCCTGGGAACTCAAAGTCACAGCCGGGTGACCTGGCCACCAGATGGCTGAGGATGTGTCAGGAGCAGTTTGCCACAGGAGTCTGGGGCCACAGGGCTCTGACATGGGCTGAGGAGTGCAGATGGCATGGCAGGGCTGCACAGCATGGGGTATTGGTTGCATGGTCTGGGCTGCCATCATCCAGGTCCGCATCACCATGAAGTCAACTGCCAGCTTCTGAGCTCAGAAGCTGAGCAGGGTTGAGGCTGGCTAGTACTTGGTGGTGAGACCGACTGGGATGCCCGGTGCTGTAGGCTTTGCCACTTGTCTCTCCTTTCATCTCTCTCTCCCTTTGCCACTGCTGCCCCCCTCCCCTTGAACAGGTGGTCACCTCTTTGGCCGCTGGGTGGTGGCACAAATTGGTGGAGTCTTGGAAAGGGTGTGTGCAGAGTTCTGAGAAAGGGCAACATGGCTGGGCTGGTGTCCTCTGTGCTTGCTGGCAGCTCTGGGTTGGTGGGGCAATTTTGGGCCCTGGAACTGTCTGCATAAAATGGTTACAATAGCAATTTTGGTACTCTATTTTCCACATTAAAAAAAATGGTAGCACGTGTGTGTGTGTGTATATATATTTTTTTCTTTTTGCTGCACTGCACAGCTTATAGGATTTTAGTTCCCCCACCAGCGATCGAACCTGGGTCCTTGAAAGAGAGAGGGTGGTGGAGTCCTAACCACTGGACCGCCAGGGAATTTCCTGTGTGTGTATCTTAAGGACTTACAAAGGAAAGTTCTGGGCCAAAGAGAGGAATTAATCACATGATAAAACATGGATGAGCCTCAAATACATGACACTGTATAAGAAGCCAGACACAAAGGCCACAGTTGTATAAATCCATGTACTTCAAATATACAGAAAAAGCAAGTCCACAGGGATGAAAAGCACACAGTTAGTTGCCTACGGCTGTGGGGAAGGGGAGTAGGAAGTGACTGTTTAAGGGGTCCTAGGTGTCTTTGTAGGGAGATAAAATATTCTGGATCAGATAGTGATGATGGTTGCACAACTTTGTAAACAGACAATAAATCACTAAACTCTAGAGTGTTCAAAGGGCATTTTATGGTATATGATTTCTATCTCAACTTAAAAACCGGTGAGTAATAAATAATACGTTTTTGGAAAATAATGGGAAACACATATTATCCTCATTGCTTGATTTGGTTCCCACTCTAAGCTCTGTACAAATGAACAAAGACCCCCACACACACTCCCAAAATGAGACAAGCCCTATTTACTCAGAATTCGTCTATAGAGCACAGGAGTCAGCCACCACCAGTCACATTCGGCTGAGACTCAGGGAAGGCATAGGGATGAGGATGGCTTCTGGGGGAAAAAAAGGGAGGCATGTCCTGATCACAGCTTGTCAAGTGGGGAAGTTGGAGGCGGACTGATAGGAGAATGGGCGTCCCACATGTTTACTTAGGGGACCATATTGATATATTTCTTTCCCCCATTTGGTTCTAAATGGAAAGGATGAAAAATGAGGAAGCTGTGAGTCACTGACTAAACACTGACCCTTGAGGCCTATTGTTGCCGAGGTTGAGGTCTGGTTTTCCACATTGGTTGTTGCAGGGTGTGGCATAGGGCCTTGTGGCTCGAGGGAGAGGTTCCCCGACTTCCAGGAAGATTTAGAAAATTCTGCATTCCAAAATCCCTCTTTCATCTTCAGTCACATACTGTGCATACAGAAACTTGAATCACAGTTTTCAAAATTAACTGCAAAAAATAAATAAATAAATAAACAAAATTAACTGCAAACAAGGGTAATAATTACTGTAATTTTGAGTAACACTGACAATGGTAATTTTCATTACTATAAATCTCAGGATTTCTCATTTAACTAATGTCCACATTATAGTGAATCGAGCTTGTAACAGAAAAATATCATTACTTTCTTTTTTTTATGCCCAATATCGCCGTCGGACCATCTGGTCGACCTCACCTCAGCAGCCACCTGGTGAAGCGTCACTAGTGCTAATCTCATCCAGAGGGATCCTTGTGGCACACCGACGCAAGCGCACCTTGACACTCCGGCTCCACCCAGTCCACCATCCGTACCATTTCTCAACACGGGGCAAATAGAAAAGGGGACGTCGGGCCCTCCCCGCGTACACGCAGCTGGAACTGCGGGAAATCTGGGGTGCGGAGCCCCGTGGCCGCTTTGCGTGGAACCTGGAGAAATGAAAGTGGCCACCGGGGAACAGCACCACTTCCGCGACGGCACTTGGACGGACCCGGACCCCAAGGAGGCGAGGACGTACCGCCGGGCAGCCTCTGGGACGGAGCGTCGCGACTCCGTGGAAAGGAGGATGGGGAGCCCCGGGGTCGCCCTCTCAATGTCCCCTCCTTTCGGCCACCAGGGTCGATCCCTACTAGGGGAGAAACGTAAACATTTGGGGGTTAGGGCGATCGGGATCCACGGTGGGGCCGTTGAAAACTGGGCGATGTCTGCGTACATCCGTGTTGTTCCCAACCTCCAGGTGAGTTGGAAAATATGAGAAAGTACGACCACCGTGACACACGGAGGACGACGCCGGACACGGACACCCTCTCCTGGTCACACACAACTATCTGGGCTGTCCTTGCGGCCCGAGGGGCACCACGGCGTGCTGGTCGACCCATCCAGTATGCCCAACACTTTACAAACCCTACCGCCAGCCTTAGAAGCTATAGACCTGCTCGGCCAATCTCCGGCGGCAACATGAACGGTCCACGCCCCGGCGCCACCGGAACAGGCGCCGCAAGCGTCGCCGGCCTCCCGGAACTCTGCCTCGTGCCCGGCGGCTGAGTCTCAGCCCTCGCGAAGGTCACTGAAGCTCCGGATGGAAGGGACGGTCTCCAAGCGGCCGCCAGTTGGCGCCCGACAAGCGGCGGGAAAGCCCGAGGGACGGATCCCGATTGCCGGCCAGCGAGGGTACAGCGCGGGCCGCCCAAACGCCCGAGTTCGTCCCGCGGCTTCCGCCCCGGAGCTAGCTCCTTTATAACTACCGCGGGAAGCGACCCCGGCAACAGAAAGAGGGCGGGGTACTGGGAAGACGTGGCCGGAAGGCTGCCGCGGAGAAGCGCTCCCCACGCGATTCCCGGCGGGGCGGGCGTACTAGCGGCCCACAGCGCTCGGGCGGGTCCCTGCTCCTGGGAGCACTTAGGGATTTTGCAGGGACTTGGGTTCCGTGGACTGTAAAACTGAAACCATAAAAGTACACGTAGAAAACTTGTATGAATGATTTTTATTATGTGGGATATAAAATGGAGTCCTTGTAAAGAATCTTTTTTTTAAAGTCCAGAAACCATCAAAGTAATGAAACATAAACTTGACCACAAATTCATCTTTATATATTCATTTTTACCTATTCCACAAGCAAAGTCCAATGATAAGAAACGGGTGTGTGAGGAACATTTGTGCAAATACATGTGTAATAAGATTACTGATATCAGAATTACTTAATATAAAAACAGAACATTCAGAAAACTTAGCCATTAAGGGGGAAAATTAAAAAAATTTTCTACTAGTTTACAAAGAAAATTTGGCACTTTATAAAATAATGTTGACATTTCAAACATTGTCAATTCCGGATACTTGATTAGGCTGTGTGTTTTAAGAAAGGCTGGATTGGGCTTCCCTGGTGGCGCAGTGGTTGAGAGTCCACCTGCCGATGCAGGGGACACGGGTTCGTGCCCCGATCCGGGAAGATCCCACATGCCACGGAGTGACTGGGCCCGTGAGCCATGGCCGCTGAGCCTGCGCGTCCGGAGCCTGTGCTCCGCAACGGGAGAGGCCACAACAGTGAGAGGCCCGCGGAACGCAAAAAAAAAAAAAAAAAAGGCTGGATTATTAAAAATACTGTCTAAAATTCCGAACTTTTGTAGAATTGTTCAGCAGGATTTACGAAGAGTAAAGAAAGATTTATTTTCCTAAGAGCCAGGTTTCCTGTTCACTGTATCATGAAATAAGTATTTAAAAAATTAATTGTTTGGGTTCAAAAGTAAACTTTTGAAAATCAATAATGGTTTTTATTAGAATAGAAAATCTGCTGCACATGTGCCTTAACATTCCATTTATCTGCCATTTTATTTGAACATCCATGGGGTATGATTTTCAAGAACACTGTACAAGAGGATCTCTATTTTAATCATTATTTTGGGCTCCTAATTTTCTCTTAACTTAATTTTAGATAAGCCAAAACACCCCAAATAAAACACTCTTGCCATATAGAGATTTCCTGAAATGTGCTATAAGCTATATACATTATTGATAAATTTGAAATGAAATGTATTGATAAATACATAAGAAAAAACCAAAATGTATTTTGTTTGTTTTATTATTATGCAAGAATGCACTTTTAAGAAAGAAATGTTCTACCAGATGCAAGAATCTCTGGAAGTTGCATGAAAATATTTTGTATTTAATAACAGAAAATTGTGTACTTCTAGACGTTGGTTATTTTTGTTAAGTTTTCAGAAGCATATTAAATTATGTATTCATTATTTCATCATTGTGACCATTTTTAGAGTTTGCTTCACTCCCAAGTGTAAATTAGAACTCATTAACTCCTGATAGTTTTCTATCAATAAATTATTCTTTTTCTAAAAATAAATAAATTTATTTATTTTTTAAAAAAGGATCCTATAATGAAAGAAGCTTCTCTTTTAAAAGGCAGTGATGGACAGGGGTAAGAGTTCTTGTGCAATGTGCAGATAAAATAAAAATGAAGTTGGTTGCTATCGTCATCCTTAGTGCAATTTCACTACTCTGTTTTTTTCAGTATCCTGGAAAATTAAATCTGTGATCACTCTTAAAGTCATATCATTTTTTAAAATACATCTTTATTAGAGTATACTTACTTCACATTACTGTGCTAGTTTCTGTTGCACAAAAAAGCGAATCAGGCATATGCATACACATATCCCCATTTCCCCTCCCTCTTAACCCTTCCTCCCACCCTCCCTATTCCACCCCTCTAGGTCAGCACAAAGCATCGAGCTTTACATTCGGTAGTGTAAATACATCAATGCTACGTTCTCTTCGCCCCCTACCCCATGTCATCAAGTCCATTCTCTATGTCTACTTATTTATTCCAGCCCTGCAACTATGTTCATCAGTACCTTTTTTGTTTTTTCAGATTCCATATATATGCGTTAGCATATGGTATTTTTTTCCCTCTTTCTGACTTACTTTAGTCTGTATGACAGACTCTATATCCATCCACCTCATTACAAATAACTCAATTTTGTTTCTTTTTATGGCTGAGTAATATTCCATTGTATATATGGGCCACATCTGCCATATCCACTCATCTGTCGATGGACATTTAGGTTGCTTCCATGTCCTGGCTATTGTAAATAGCGCTGCAACGAACATTGTTGTGCATGTCTCTTTTTGAATTATGGTTTTCTCAGGGTATATGTCCAGTAGTGGGATTGCTGGGTCATATGGTAGTTCTATTTTTATTTTTTTAAGGAACCTCTATACTGTTTTCCATAGTGGTTGTATCAATTTACATTCCCACCAACAGTGTGGGAGGGTTCCCTTTTCACCACACCCTTTCCAGAATTTATTGATTCTAGATTTTTTTATCATGGCCATTCTGATTGGCATGAGGTGATACCTCATTGTAGTTTTGATTTGCATTTCTCGAATACTTAATGATGTTGAACATCTTTTCACATACCTCTTGGCCATCTGTATGTCTTCCTTGGTGAAATGTCTATTTAGGAGTTCCACCCATTTTTTAATTGCATCGTTTGTTTTTTTGATATTGAGGTCCATGAGCTCTTTGTATATTTTGGAGATTAATCCTTTGTCTGTTGCTTCATTTGCAAATATTTTCTCCCATTCTAAGGATTGTCTTTTTGTCTTGTGTATGGTTTCGTTTGCTGTGCAAAACTTTTAAGTTTAATTAAGTCGTATTTGTTTATTTTTGGTTTTATTTCTGTTACTCTAGGAGGTGGGTCAAAAAAGATCTTGCTGTGGTTTATGTCAAAGAGTGTTTTCCTCTAAAAGTTTTGTACTGTGTGGTCTTACATTTAAGTCTTTAAACCATTTGGAGTTTATTTTTGTGTATGTTGTTAGGGAGTGTTCCAATTTCATTCCTTTACATGTAGCTGTGCAGTTTCCCCAGCATCAATTATTGAAGAGGCTGTCTTTTCCCCATTGTATGTTCTTGCCTCCTTTGTCATAAATTAGGTGCCCATATGTGTGTGGGTACCTGTACCATCCTGTACCATTCATCTATATTTCTGTTTTTGTGCAAGTACCATAGTGTCTTGATTATTGTAGCTTGTGGTATAGTTTGAGGTTAGGGAGCATGATTTCTCCAGCTCCGTTTTTCTTTCTCAAGATTGCTTTGGATATTCGGGATCTTTTGTGTTTCCATAAGAATTGCAAGGTTTTTTGTCCTAATTCTGTGAAGGACGCCATGGTAGTTTGATAGGGATTGCATTGAATCTGTACATTGCTTTGGGTAGTATAGTCATTTTCACAATAATGATTCTTCCAATCCAAGAATATGGTATATCTCTCCATCTGCTTATGTCATTTTGATATCTTTCATCAGTGTTTTATAGTTTTCTGAGTACAAGTTTTTCACCTTCTTAGGCAGGTTCATTCCTAGGTAATTTATTCTTTTTGTTGCAATGGTAAATGGGAGTGTTTCCTTAATTTCTCTTTCTGATTTTTCATTTTTGGTGTATAGGAATGCCAGTGATTTCTGTGCATTACTTTTGTATCCTGCAACCTTACCAAATACAATGATTAGTTCTAAAAGTTTTCTGGTGACATCTTTAGGATTTTCTATGTATAGTATCATGTCATAGGCAAATAGTTACAATTTGACTTCTTATTTTCCTATTTGGATTCATTTTATTTCTTTTTCTTCTCTGATTGCCATGGCTAGGACTTCCAAAACTATGTTGAATAAGAGTGGCGGGAGTGGATATCCTTGTCTTTTTCCTAATCCTAGTGGAAATGCTTTCAGTTTTTCACCACTGAGTATGAGGCATGTGGTAGGTTTGTCATATATTGCCTTTATTATGTTGAGGTAGGTTCCATCTATACTCATTTTCTGGAGAGTTTTTATCATAAATCAGTGTTGAATTTTGTGAAAACCTTTTTCTGCATCAATTGAGAAGATCATATGGGTTTTATTCCTGAATTTTTTAATGTGGTGTATCACATTGATCGATTTGCATATATTGAAGAATCCTTGCATCCCTGGGACAAATCCCACTTGATCATGGTGTATGATCCTTTTAATGTGCTGTTGGATTCTGTTTGCTAGCAGTTTGTTGAGGATTTTTGCATCTATGTTCATCAGTGATATTGCCCTGTAGTTTTCTTTCTTTGTGATATCTTTTTCTGGTTTTGTTTTGTATCAGGGTGATTGTGGCTTCATAGAATGAACTTGGGAGTGTTTCTGCCTCTGAAATTTTTTGGAAGCGCTTGAGAATTATTGGTGTTAGCTCTTCCCTAATGTTTGATAGAATTCGCCTGTGAAGCTAGCTGGTCCTGGGTTTTTGTTTGTTGGAAGATTTTATATTACGGTTTCAATTTCATTACTTGTGATACATCTGTTTATATTTTCTAATTCTTCCTGGTTCAGTCTTCGAAAATTGTACCTTTACAAGAATTTGTCCATTTCTTCATGGTTTCCCATGTTATTGGCATATACTTGATTGTAGTAGTCTGTTATAATCCTTTATATTTCTTTTTTTAAATTTATTTATTTATTTATTTTGGCTGTGTTGCGTTTTCATTTCTGTGTGAGGTCTTTCTCTAGTTGTGGGGAGCGGGGGCCACTCTTCATCACAGTGCGTGGGCCACTCACTGTCGTGGCCTCTCTTGTTGCAGAGCAGAGGCTCCAGACGTGCAGGCACAGTAGCTGTGGCTCTCATGCCCAGTTGCTCTGGGGCATGTGGGATCCTCCCAGACCAGCGCGAGAACTCGTGTCCCCTGCATTGGCAGCCAGATTATCAACCACTGCACCACCAGGGAAGCCCAATCCTTTGTAGTTCTGCAGTGTCAGTTGTGATTTCTCCTTTTTCATTTCAAATTTTATGATTTGTATCCTCTCCCTTTTTTCTTGATGAGTCTGTCTAAGGGTTTATGAATTTTGTTTATCTTCTTAAAGAAGCAGCTATTAGTTTTATTGATCTTTGCTATTGTTTTCTTCATTTCTATTTCATTTATTTCTGCTCTGACATTTATGATTTCTTTCCTTCTACTGATTTTGGGTTTTCTTTGTTCTTTTTTCTCTAACTGTTTTAAGTGTACAGTTAGCTTGTTTATTTGAGATTTTTCTTGTTTCTTGTGGTGAGATTCAATGGCTATAAATTTCCCTCATAGAACAGATTTTGCTGCGTCCCATAGGTTTTGGGTCAGTGTGTTTTCACTGTCATGTTTTTCTCTGTATTTTATAATTTCTTGTTTAATTTCTTCAGTGATCTCTTGGTTATTTAGTGGTGCACTGTTTAGCCTCCATGTATGTGTGTTTCTTACAGTATTTTTCTTGTAGTTGAATTCCAATCTCATAGCAGAGTGGTCAGAAAAGATGCTTGATATGATTTCAATTTTTGTAAATTTTCCGAGGCTTGATTTGTGACCCAAGATGTGATGTATCCTGGAGAATGTTCTGTGTGCACTTGAGAAGAAAGTGTATTCTGCCACTTTTGGGTGGCATGTGCTATCAATATCAATTAGGTCTATCTGGTCTATTGTGTCATTTAAAGCTTGTATTTCATTATTTATCTTCTGTTTGGATGATCTCTCCATTGGTGTAAGTGTGGTGTTACAGTCCCCTACTATTATTATGTTATTATTGTGTTACTGTCGATTTCTCCTTTCATGGTTGTTAACATTTGCTTTATGTATTGAGGTGCTCCTATGTTGGGTGCATAAACATTTATAATTGTTATATCTTCTTCTTGGATTGCTATTTTGGTCATTGTATGGTGCCCCTCCTTATCTCTTGTAATAGTCTTTATTTTAAAGTGTATTTTATCTGTTACAGGTATTGCTACTCGAGGTTTTTTTTTTTTAAATTTCGATTTGCATGAAATATCTTTTTCCATCCCTTCACTTTCAGTCTGTATGTGTCCCTAGGTCAGAAGTGGATTTCTTGTAGACAGCATATATATGGGTCTTGTTTGTGTATCCATTCATCCAGTCTGTGTCTTTTGGTTGGGGCATTTAATCCATTTACATTCAAGGTTATTATTGATATGTATGTTCCTATTACAATTTTCTTAATTGTTTTGAGTTTGTTTTTGTAGGTCTTTTTCTTCTCTTGTGTTCCCAGCTTAGGGAAGTTTCTTTAGCATTTGTTGTAAAGCTGGTTTGGTGGTGCTGAATTCCGTTAACTTTTATTTGTCTGAAAAGTTTTTGACATCTCCATTGAATCTGAATGAGATCCTTGCTGGGTAGAGTAATTTTGGTTGTAGGTTTTTCTCTTTCATCACTTTAACTATAACCTGCCACTGCCTTCTGGCCTGTTGAGTTTCCACTGAAAAATCAGCTGATAACCTTATGGGGATTCCTTTGTATGTTACTTTTGTTTTTCCCTTGCTGTTTTTAATATTTTTTCTTTGAATTTAATTTTTGTTAGTTTGATTAATATGTGTCTTGGTTTGTTTT
This sequence comes from Pseudorca crassidens, assembly GCF_039906515.1. Classification (NCBI taxonomy): domain Eukaryota; kingdom Metazoa; phylum Chordata; class Mammalia; order Artiodactyla; family Delphinidae; genus Pseudorca; species Pseudorca crassidens. The sequence continues at coordinate 1,529,580 of NW_027136316.1, forward strand.
TCCTTGGGTTTATCCTATATGGAACTGTCTGTGCTTCCTGCACTTGGGTGACTATTTCCCTTGCTACATGAGGAAGTTTTCCACTATAATCTCTTCAAATATTTCCTCAGACACTGTCTTTTTCTCTTCTTCTTCTGAGATGCCTATTATACAAATGTTGGTGAATTAGTGATATCCCAGAAGTCTCTGAGATTGTCTTCAATTCTTTTGAGTCTTTTTTCTTTATTCTGCTCCTGAGCAGTTCTTTCCAACATTTATCTTCCACCTCACTTATTCTTTCTTCTGATTCTGTTATTCTGTTATTGATGCTTTCTAGTGTATTTTTTATTTCAGTTATTGTGTTGCTCATCTCTGTTTGTTTGTTCTTTAGTTCTTCTAGATGTTTGTTAAACATTTTTTGTATTTTCTCAATCGATGTCTCCATTCTATTTCCAATATTCTGGATCATCCTTACTATCATTACTCTGAATTATTTTTCAGGTAGGTTGCTTATTTCCTCTTCATTTATTTGGCCTTGTAGGTCTTTATCTTCCTCCTTCAACTATGACATAGCTTTTTGCTGTGTCATTTTTTTCCCTATGATTCGGATTGTGTTCCTGTTATACTGGTTGTTTGGCCTGAGGCTTCCAACCCCGGAGTTTGTAGGCTCTTGGCTAGAGCTTTGTCTTGCTGCTGAGACGAGGAGCTCTATGAGACCTCACTCTGATGAATATTCTCTGGGGTCTGATGTTCTCTGTTAGTCTAGTGCTTTGGACTTGGATCTCCCAGTGCAGGATTTTCCACCCAAACGCAAGATCGAGAATCAAGATCCTGTAGGCCACGTGGGGCAGAAAAAAAAAAAAAAAAGAGACTGAGAGAGAGAAAACAACTATAACAAAGTAAAATTAAAATTAGACTAGGAAATTAACAGATATGTTAGAAAGAATATAAAATTAAACATATAGATGAATCAACAAATGGAAGGTACAACAGTACCACAATAGTAAAAAAGAGGAGGGGGAAAAGCAAAAAAAAAGGTCGGGGTGGAGGGAGAGGACTTGGCTATGGAGAGCGGGAGCTAAGCAATGGTGAGGTTTGGGCAGTGGGTGGCGCCAATGCTCAGGACCCACAGGCTGGAAAGGGCCCTGGGGGCTGTGGGGAGTGGGGCTTAGGCTCAAGAAACAGAAAGGGCCCACGCGTGCCCCCATCCCTGGTCTCAGAGGGCAGAGGACCTCACCTGGCAGCCCTTCAGGCTTCCTGGGCTCCAGTGGGTAGAGCAAACGTCCTCCTCTCCTCGCCTCTCCTCCTCGTCCTGTAAGGCCCTTTCCACCTATCTCTCCTAATCACCCTGGCCTCCTTCCTATGCCCCCAGGGCCCATCTGGCCTGCATGGGGCTTTGGAAGGGGGGAAGAGTCTTAGGAGCTCAGCAAGCTCTCCGGCCTAAGTGGGTCAGGCGATCGCCCTCCGCTCCTTTCCGCTCCTTTCCTACTCTTCCCGGAGAGTCCCTCCCACCTGCCTCTCCTGGCCTCCCGTGCCTCAGGGACGCAGATCTTGTCTGGTTTACACTTCTCCTCCCCCTTCAGTCCCCATATGTCCTACCAGTTCACTCTGGGGTTCCTCCCATCTGCTTGGGGTTCAGAGTCCCCCACCAGCGGCCGGCATGTGCCCTAGTTGTGGGGACACACTAACTCCGCATCTTCCCACACTGCCATTTTGAATACTCCCCCTATTCTTTAAAAAACTTGACATATTCAATGAACTCTGGCAAACACTTTCACAGTCAAAAGAGTTGTCTCCAAACCAAAGTTCAAACTAAATAGTTTTATGGTTTATGATGCCCCATTTTGATACTTAGAAATTACCTGGTACTTTTTATAGTTGAAACTCATGCAGATGGGAGCTGTATTTCAGTAACAGGAAATTGTGAATTTTTTCTTAGATGAGAGAAGGCAGCAGGTGGATTCCCTCCCCAGAGCAGTAACAATTGTACCTTTTGTGTCTTAGTGTTTATTCTAACCAAGATTACTGAGAGTAATGTAACCAGTTTTATATTTACCAAAGAAAGCATTATTTCACATGGCAAAATTTCCTAAGTTTACTTGTTCTTTAGGTAAAACTCCAACATGTAGTGTTAAAAAATAATACTTTCCTAACCCATATCTGGCATAATGTTCTAAAGGGCAGATAGTAAATCTTTTAGGCTTTGTCACATGACCTGTGTTGCAACTAGTCAACACTGTTATCATATCAGGAAAGCAGCTTCAGATAAAAGGTAAATGAATGAGCATGGCTGTGCTCCAATAAAAGTTTATTTATTTATAGAATCTGAAATTTGACAGTCATAGAATTCTTACGTCTCACAAATATTTTTTTTAATATCTTAACAATTAAAATTATAAAAACAATTTTTAACTTACAGGTCCTACCAGCACAGGTTTGGGCAGAATTTGGTGCATGGGATGCAGGATGCCATGGCCTGATCTATAGAGCCACAGTGGAGCCAACACTTTTTAGAGATCAACATTCCAATATAAACTGATTGCATTACACACATGCCAGAAAATATTAAAACCAAACAAATACCAAATTACCAAAGACTCCCCATCAAGTCCTCCCCCAAGAGGCCCCAGCCCCCCATGCACGGCCTCCTCATCTTGGCATCCCCAGCCACCGGCAGTGAGTGAAACCTGTCCTTTCCCTGTGCCCCATGGCATGCCGCGTGCAGGACCCTCATTAGTTCTGAGCAGCAGCTACTTGCTGGGTACATATCCACATCCGTCAAGTCACCAGTACCTACAGTGTCTCCCAGAGGGTCATAAAGCTGCCTTTCCAACCCCACCCCTGGACGTGGAGTCCGGCCACTGAGTCCTGCTTCTCTGACGGCTAATGGCCAGTGGAGCGTGGCAGCTGTTTTGCGCTCTGTGCACCCAAAGGTGGTTGAGGCTGTGACCAGATCTTGAGACTCACAGCCAAAGCTTAAGGATGACTGGCATTTCGATTCATGAACCGTCTTGTTTTGGCAGGGGACCGAACGCCTTCTACAAAATACTTTTATAGAACCGTTATTACCAGGATGGAAACCTGGGACTGTTCACACCAGAGACAAGGATCAAGGAAGGGACGCGCGGGGTGCGGCGTGGACTTGGTGCCGCGGCAGCGGCCCTGCGAGCAGCACACAGACAGCGGAGGGGCCGGAGCGTCCCGTCCGCCTGCTCCCTGGGCGCCAGGTCCGCAGGCAGGCGGAGCAGGAAGTGGCATCGTCCCAGAACCCCCAGATTTAGACGGGAGGCCGGGCTCAAATGTTCGGGCTCTCACTGAGCCGGCATGTCCTGGGAAGGAGCGCGGGAGGAGCAGGGGAAGCAGGGGACCTACCGCGGGTTCGGGACCTCGCACGTGCTTCGCTGGCCTCGCCGCCCTCCGCGAAGGGGACATGGGAAGGCAGCTCCAGGACGCGCGGTGTCAGGTGTCTGCGGAGTTTCCGAAGGGCAGACCCCTGCGCTTCCAGACTCGCGGCTGTCCCCCAGGGTCCCCTGATGCCCCCGACTCTGGACATGCGGGTACAGCACAGGCAGGCTCCGACTCCTCTGTGTCTGAGCTGCTTGGTCGTTGAAGTTACCCCGTGCGATGCCGGCTTTTTCTCCGCCCGAAGAAGCAGTCAAGCTGCCTGCCCCGTGGCCCCGGAGCGTGGAGTCCTCCCTCTCGTCTTTCTTTCCTTCCCCAACCTCGGGGCACCCGGACTCCCGTCCTAGAAACCCGACATGACCCTGTGCACGGGCCCTGAGACACTTCTGAAAGGAGGCGGCCCGCACTGTCCACCACTCGCAGGGGCGGCGATGTGACTGCCGGAGGGTCTGGGCAAGTTCTGGTCTGAGAAGTGGAGACCACCTGGGGACACCTGCTCCAGGCCATGGGCACCTGCCAGGAGCGCGTCCTTGCTCTCTGCCCTTGTTCCACCCTGTGTGCCCTCAAATCAAAGTGAGGTTCACCTTTCTTCACTCAAGACCTTTGCTTTTCCCTGTGCTTCTCCTTGACCTCAATGGTCGGGAAGTCACTCTGTTGTCCGAACACTCTGCTGCGTTGTGTTTTGTGTTGAATGGACTCTACATCGGGACACCAGGGTGAGACTAGGTGTTAAGGTGGGCGGGGTACTTGCGCAAATAACTGAAGTGAGCAGTATCAGCATCTCAGGGGCACACACACCCACAGCTGCACCCTGCCCACCCAGCCGCCACCCTAATGTCTTGGGCTCCTCCTGCCTACACCCCGCAGCAGGCCTAGCTGTGCATTGCATTCTGTACCTGTGTTTCCCGGGGACCCTCCTCGCTCATCCCTGGCTGTGCACACACCACCTGACCTCCCCACCTCGTCCTCCACGAAGCTGCCCTGACAGGCTGTCACCATATAGTGTGCACGCCTTGCTTCTTGAAGGTGATAAACTAACAAAGCATTATTCTGTATCCATCTATTATGACCCACTCTGATTACCCCCATTGTTTGATTATCTGTAACTCATATTTTAGTACTTAGTTGTATTATAAAGTGTTGTGAAGAAAATTTTCAATTATGTAAAATAATGTCCTTTCAAATGATGCAGAAGGGAGAGTGGCCAGCAGAAACATGACCCCTCAAGTTGTCCAGGCCCTAATCCCCAGTATGAATATGTAAAGTCACCTGGCAAAAAGGACTTGTGTAGGATGATTAAGTTAAGCATCTTGAGTTGGGGAGAGCATTCTGGGTTATTTGCGGTGGTGCACTGGGATCACATAGATCCTCGGAAGTGAAAGAGAGAGTTAAGAGTGTCACAGGTGCAGGAGATGGGAGGACGTGACTGAGGCGGGAGTGCAGTGCGTCCTAGGGCCACAAGCAAGGAGTGTGGCGGCTTCTAGAAGCTGGTGAAGGAACAGACCTTCCCCCAGAGCCTCCAGAAGGAACACAGCGCCGTTCACACCTGATGTCCGCACAGTGAGACCCATTTTGCACTTCTTACTCCAGGACTGTAAGAGAAGGAACCTGTGTTATTTGTTATATCAACAATAAGAAAAAAATACAGGTAGGGAAATGTAACTTTTCTTATTTTTTTAAGCAGGTTTATTTTAACACTGGTAAGTGAAATTACGTTGTATCGTGAGTTAGAATGAAGAGGGGTGACACAAAATGTTTCCTCAAAAAAATCATTTCAGAGCCCCTCTCCTGTGAAGAAAGAGCGGATCAGGAGCAGGGGAGACTCAGGGCACCAAAGGGAGCAACTGTGTAGCCAGCACCTGACTGAGGAGGTCTGAGGGCCTATGAGTGGGAGAGGGATATGCAGAGAGGCTTTCCTGAGGTCTCTGCATCTGCACCTAACCAGCAGCTGAGCGCCGGGCATTCATGTGGAAACAGGGACGCTGCCTCACTGTCCTTACTTCTAAAGCAGAGATGACAATACTATCACGTCATAGAGTTGTGTGGAGAATTACATGAAGTAATGCGTGTATTAGCACATATCTCAGGGCACGGAGCAATCCCCGATAAACCGTACGAATGACTTCAGATAATTATGTGCTACTTGTCTAAATGGGCCACAGGGTGGTCAGTCTTTGCGTTCGATTCTGGCACTGCTTTGGACCCTTCTCCTCGCTCCTGACTTGTTTCTACTTCTCCATTCCCCTTGATCCACACGGACATAATGACTTCCAGCTGAAACTCCACTTTCCTTTGTATGTGGTTGGAGGGTGGGCAGGAAGCAGCCTTCTTCTGTGCCCACGTGAACCCTTAATTTCAGGATCTTATTTAATCCTCGTAACAATTCACTGAGGCAACACAAATATTCTCCTGATGTTCGAGAACACAGAACTGAAATTTGGTGCTTTAGTAACTTGGCCAAGATCTCAGAGTGAATGAGTGAGTGACCAAGATTTAAATCCATGCAAGTCTGATTCGTAGGCCCTCACAAGCACAGGAAGTTCACCTCCTGTGCTACTCAGAGCTCAGTGATTGTACTGGTGTTTCTTTTGAAGTAGTCTTCAAATTCTGGTCACGGAATTCTCTTATTACCAAAACCCTTTATATTTATTGTATAAGCTTTAAAAATATTGAGAATCACGAAACGAGATATTTAAATTCACCTGTAACTCATAACCCAAACAATCTACCTGTAAAAGAGGATCTCTCTTTTTCCATTTCCTTTCCATTTTAAATATTTTCCTGATATAGAAGTTACTAGATTTGTTTCACCAAAATTCTTATTGTTGAACATTTAAGATTATTTCTCATTTTAGACTAAGTGTTCTGATAGTTAAAATATTATACCTAATTATGTATCTGATATAATTTCCCACAAATGACAATAGAAATTTCTATGTCAAACAGAATCCATTTTAAAGCCTTTTGATTTGCATATACTGCAAAAGGGCCAAGCAGAAAAAAATTGAAGAGATGCAGACCTTAATGGATGAAAGCTAGAGTCTTTGTTAGTGGGTAAGATATTATATAAACAGATTTTTCTCTTCAGAGAAAGGAAAATATTTCAGTCTAAATTTATACAGATAGGTTGTTTTCCTTTCCTGTTTTCTAGTAACACTTTGTATTTCTTCATTTGAATTTTCCCACTTATATATCCTGCCAATTTTTCTGCTACAATGTTTATACTATTATATATTTGTAGGAATTATTTATCAGGAATATCAGACTTCCGTGAAACATAAATAACATTTTGACTTTGTAGTTCAAAGTCAAACTTTGTAGTTCAAACAAACTTTGTTAGTTTGGTTTGGTTTGGTATTCTTAGTGATAAGAACGGTCAGTCCTCAGTAAATATTGAGTAATGAACAAATGAGTTCAAAGGGGTGATGGCCACAATTTCTTCTGACCTCACCTTGGCCCGGGAGGAAGCCAGTGTAGTACGTTTAGAGCTGCTGCTAAACAGCCTCTAGAAATGGCTACTTCTGCTTTTTGCCATGACGAAGGTTTTGGGGAATGAATCTCAGGCCACAACCTCCTGCCGTGTTCCCTTAGTGAGGATTGGTGACTTGCAGCCCTCTGTCTGTCTCTGCTTTCCCAGCAGGTGCTGATGGCTACAGGCGCGGTGGGCTGTGACCTCCTGCCAGGTTCGGCTCTCCTGTGTCCCTGGCTGGCTGTACCGGATTCACAGGAGCCCACCTGCTGGAGGGGACAAAGATCTGAAACCATTACCTGCTGGGGGTTCAAATTCGGGACGCTGGATGATTTGCATTTGATTCAGTCAACAAGGGTGTCAGTCTGTCCCTGAACAGAGGGCTGGCCAGGCTACGCTGTCACCTTTCCCTCACAGTCAGCCTCCTGTCGTTCCACCTTGACTCTGCCTGTTCCCTTGCCTCATGGGGACGTCCTACATGTCACAGCCACTGCTGTTCCTCGGCCGATATCAGGAAGTAGATAAGTTCTTCCTGAACTGAACATCCCTGAGGACGTGAGTTATGTGTCCAGCCCTGACCTCAAGGCCACAGTGATGAACAGTGACCTGGTCAACATGGCCATATTGTCAGGGTGGGCACAAGGGGCAAAAGTCCTTGTGAGCAGGGAAGTCACACAGAACACGACCTGAGGATGAGGATGGAGTGAGGTTCCCTAGAGGCCAAGGATGCAGAGAGTAGACCAGACCCCAGGAGAAGCAGAGCCTTCAGAGCAGATGGAGAGAAAATGTGAAAACTGGGTCATGAATGGGAACCCAAAGCAGCGACGGCACCGCAAGAGGAAAGCGAGTTGAGAAAGAGAAGAAACATGCAGAAGGGGCGGAGTACAGAGCAACTGGGTGGGGGGAGGTGGAAGGAGTCACATCAGAAGAGGAGAGAAGTGGAGGGGACGGGAGAGGGGCCCCCGGACGGCAGAGGTCAGGCCAGGGTCCCGCAGAGGACTCCGCAGCCGCAGCCCGCCTGCCACCCGCCAGTCACGGAGGGGAAAGCACCTGTGCAGCAGGACATCGTATAACTTAGTAATACTACAGCCCTGGTTAATGAAATCCTCAACTAATGCCATTGCTTCAAAAATCTCACATAAATACTTACTTTTACTTTTGTTTTGCTTTTTTTTTTTTGTATAAAGACCTGAGCTTTGACTGAACTCCTGCTCCACATGATAACTCAGCTTATAATTACAGACAGACCTGGGGTGCCTCTCAGCTCTGCCTCGTGGGAGCTGTGACTCAGGGCATGTCCCTCACACCCCACCCCCCTCAAGCCTCAGTGCCCTTATGTGTAAAATGGACATGATAAGATTGTGTTGATCATTAAATAAAAAATTTCCTGTAAAATTCCACAGTGTCTTGGCCATGATAGGCATACAGTGTCATCTTATTATGGATTTTATATTTCCAGTGTGAAATTAGAGACACTTTACAAAGGGCATCCTGATGACTGGACTGGGTAGAGAGATGGATATTCTTTACCTCACGGGATGAAGCCCTACAACAGTTAGCTTCACTGGGTCTTCATTCTTCTCCATCTTGGCCTGCACTCTTGGTCCTGCCTAGTTCCCCTCTCCTTCCCTCTTTCAGATGTTGTCTATGTTGGTCTCTCTCCAGTGTTGAGTTTTGTCTCCAGTTTTGGCCAGAGTGAAATGGCAGTCATCCACCAGGGGAACACCTGACGAAGATGAACACAGATGGGTGCTAGCTGTCTTGCAAACAGGGAGGTTTCAGAGCTCATTTGTGGTTGATGACATGTCTAAGACCATTTAAAAACCAAAATGGAGTAACTATGCTTCAGGCATCCATATAGAGTCGAGTGGCCATTGTCGATGTGGCTTTACATACATCCCTGCATCACCGAGAACTTGAATTTTGGGGGCTGTATCAAACTCAAGGACACCACTAGCCATTTTCCAAGCAATGTCTGCCAACAGCTGCCAGTTGCAGCCATGGAATTTCAACATCACCGTCCTTCAAAACTATACATTTATTTTGAACCCAAACCAATCCTTGCTTAACAAGCCTCTTACTTCCTACCAACTTCAATCCTACTTCTTGTCAAACAATTTACGTAACATCGCAATTTTTTGGCTTTATACACTTTCCCCATTTTGTAGTCTGTGAGAACACAGTTCAAGTGCTTCTTGGATGTGTGTCTTCTGGGCTGCAGTCATAACAAACCCCAAATAAAAGCCTTTGTTTCAAACATGGCACTGTTCTGGGAATTTGCTGTCAACACAGGGTTGCTTTTCTCTCTGCTTCCTGTGTCTTTGTCATCATTCTCCACGAGACCAAAGTTCACACTCCGTTTCTTCCCAGGACCTCTGCTGGCCCTTCATTGATGAAAAAGTGCCTCAGCTGATCAATTTACCCTTAACATGTAGCTATTTTACAGATCTTTTCTTACACATATTGATACTTATGTAACTTGATGCTGTATATCTTGGCAAATCAGTAGACAATTTTTCAAAGTGTGAAAAAATAAAATTCAACTGAGTAAATGTTAAACATCCTATTGGCTTTATTCAGTGATTCTTGAATCTGGCACCATCCAGTCTAGCAGACAGAAAAGAGCTCCAAGAGCTAAAGAAGGCAAGAGGTTTTACAGGTGGAAGGGAGCAGAGGCAAGAGAGTTACGATAGGCAGCAGGCTCGTTGCTAATTGCAAGGTTCCTTTCCTTTAGGGGATGGGAGGAGCCTTGCGGACAGATAACCTAAGTAGTCCTGATCAGGAGATTCCTAATTGAATGGTTCAAGATTCCATTTCTGGGAGATAAAAAATCTCTTCCTGGTTGACCTATAAGTCACGTAATTGATACACATACTCACTCTCTCTCACTTCTCACTGTAGAGCAGTGCCCCTGCTTCCATCCATAAGCTCTCTGAAATTGCTGATCTCTACCCATTCGGCAGCATGAGTGACATGCCTAGGTTGAGCCCACCTCTTACACAACAGCCAGATATTTGGAGGAGGAATCATATTCTCACCGGAGAGAGCAGAATAAAAAGCTCATGCACTTACTGATGGTGAATGCTTCATTTCAAACAAAGCCATCCTTGGCTACAATTGCTTACTATTGTTGATCTTGCACATTTGTGCTTCCTGGTTTAAAGTGTTTTCTTCTGTGATGAATTGATTATTAAGTGTTCCATATACTTCACCGTGTGCAGGAATTTCACTTTGGTCTTGTCCTAATGACCAAGGGATGAGAAGATTAAACAAGCCTGCCTGATTTATTAAAGATTGATTCTATACAAGATTTCCCATTAAATCTCAGCCACATAACTAAAAGTAAACACGGTGAAATAAAACCGCAGCTCTGGCATCACTGTTCTGTGTAGTTCTATACTTTAAAAATATGGCTTCCCTGGTGGGGCAGTGGTTGAGAGTCCGCCTGCCGATGCAGGGGATACGGGTTCATGTCCCGGTCCTACGGGAAGATCCCACATGCCGCAGAGCGGCTGGGCCCATGAGCCATGGCCACTGAGCCTGCGTGTCCGGAGCCTGTGCTCCGCAATGGGAGAGGCCACAACAGTGAGAGGCCCGCGTACATCAAAGAATAAATAAATAAATAAATAAATAAATAAATAAATAATAGATCTTGTCATCAGAGCTTCCTTTCATCCATAGTTGCCGTAATTGGCATGTTTATTCCCATGGTGATGAGCTGCTTTTGCTGTTTATACCAGAAGGGTCATGGCTGGAGGCTAATCTTTTTCGGCACAGGCTTGAAAGAAGCCCATGTTATCCTCCAAAAGTATATCCCATCTATCCCTAGAAATATCTAATTTCCATTGGTGACTAGTTTTACATACACCAGTTGTATGGCTTTGGTTTAACATCAACCTTCTAACAATAAATAAATCCATTTTTGTGTGATGTCAAATTAGGTTGCTCTAAGTCGTGAAACTGATTAATCCCATGATGAATTCCCAAAGCAATGCTTTCCACACTGTAAGTCCTCTCGGGACATGACCTGATCCATTTTTGGTTGAGAGTTGCTTTACATAACATGGAAGATAACACACAATTGGAGGGATGACCTTGAGAAAGAAACTTTGTATTTGCTTACATCCCTCAGATATTACAGCCATGAGAAACTAAACTCAGAGAAATAGAGAAAAGAATGGTGGTTTCCAGGTTGGGGTAAAGAGGGAGGGGTTGGGAAAAGGGAACAGGCATTCAACTATGAGATGGATAAGGTCTGAGGATCTAATGTAAACGATGGTGACTATGGTTGATAACGCTGTTTTTGTAACTGAAATTTGCTAAAAGGGTGAAACCTAAATGTTCTCTGACACACACACAATGATAAATATGTGAGGAGATGGATGTGTTAATTCACTAGGCGGTGGGCATCTTTTCACATTTATACATATTCCAGATCAACATGATGTACACTTTGAATATCTTACAATTTTATGACAATTCTACCTAAATTTAAATCTGAAATTTTAAAACAGATATTGTTGCCGAACCAGGTTCACTTGCCTGATGCACAGCAAGCCAAACACTGAGACGCCAAGTTTGCAGCAGGGAAGGGTTTATTCATGAAGCAGCCAAGTGAGGAGACAGGAGAAGAAATCTCAGATCCACCTCCCTGAAGGTGAGGGCTCAGGATATTTACAAGAAAAAGTAGCAGGGCGACCTTAGGCATGAGGAAAGGTGATTGGCGGTAGGGGAAAGGTGAGGTTATCAGTGTTGTTCCCAGGTGTATCTGGATCACAGGCTTCTATGAGATGCATGTTCATAGACGGAGGCACTCAACATGTTCTGAGATTGGAACATGCCCCTCTGACATCAAATGGTCATTCATCAGACCCCTGGGCAGACCCAGTTGTAGGGGTGGTGGGTCTGAGCCAGTCTTAGTTAGATGGAACCGATCAGGAACCAACTCGAAGTTCCTTTAAAACTACTTAAACCTCCCTGTTACTATAGTGACCCATAGTCGGAGGCGTTATCTACAGGGATGGTTAAAGTGTTTTGTTATATATTACCTAGGTTACGTGAAGCTTGGAGTGTATGGAATTAAAGAGAGACAAGGAAAATATAACTAAAGTGAGTTCAATCAGCAGAGGCAGGTTTTCAACACGCTATTCCCTTATCTGTTGCTCTGTAACACAAGCTCAAAGATTTCTCTTAGTCACTACTTTCTGTTAACCCGGGAAGGGACATGGTTTCAGTATTACATCCATGAAAAATGGAAGGTTGATAGTGTCTAGCTCCATAACACTTAGGATTATAGGAAATGAGTCAAACATCACACGATCCAAAAGGTCCCCCTGGGTGACAGTATCTGAGCAAGGCTTATTTATTACTCATTTCTGAATTACCATGTTTACTGGCATTGGTGGCTTAGTGCATGATTTACAAAGAGCTGCACACTGGAAACCTTCTACAGTGTTCGATCCTATTGTCCCAAAGTAAAATGCTGCATTTGGAGATTACCCTTCGTGGGGACTCCTTTGATTTTTTATATATTAGATTGTAATGAGACATAGGGGGATATCATGGAATAATTTTGTATATATATATTTATGATTTTCTTCAATATGACCCTTTCTCTAGTTAGTAAGAGACATGTATGTTACCTCAAAAAGGATTAGGTTTTTATCACAAGAATGCAAAGAGAAAGAATGGTCCGATGTTCTCCTTTTATATTTTCAAAATAAACTGTTTAAGTCCAGACGGGAAATAGTTGTTTTCAAAGCTATCCCTTTCATTTGCAAGAGGTGAAATTCACTGAATGAAGACAAGGTCCTAGAAAATAAGAATGAGGACACTCTGATAGAAGAGCAGCACAGTGATAACCTGCCCAGCAATAGGAGGAAAGAGGAGGAGAATGACACAGACCACCCTGCCCAGGAGAGGAGACAAGATTCATTCTGGCTGAGAGAGGAGAAGAGGGTGGACAGAGGGCTGTTCTTGGAGGGTTTGCGGCTTCATGGATGAGGGGACATGGCTGGGTTTACTGATGAGGGATGAGAATCATCGTGGAGAGACATTATCCCTCATCAGCAGGGTGTGGGCATCAGGAAACCTCACTGAGACCCATAGACCCTCTGCAGCCAATGAGTGAGCACCGGCCACCATTGCTCAGGGGCACATTGGCTGTCCTGGTCTTTGAGGTTTCCGGTGGCCCTGGGTAACTGTTGTGCTCGTGTATCCTGGACCATCCAGCCGAAGCCCTGATCATCCTTTCCCTGATCCTCTCTGAACTCTAACTGAAAATTCTCCCTTTTCAGTGAGCAGGGGTGTTGGTAACATTCCAATAGTTTGCAAAGTCAGACACAAAATAGAAGAAGAAGGACAAAAAAAGGAATAAAGCATCATTACCAATTTTTTTGAACTCAAAAATTTTTAAAGAACAGAAACTGTTTTCTGAGGGGACAGGAAGCACAGCAGTGGTAGGTGAGGTCCAATGGCGGCTGGGGACTCAGCAGAAGGACTCTCTGAAGGAGGTCCTGGGATCCTATGAAGGCTGGAAAGAGAGTCCATGGCTGACGGTGGGAAGTGACAGCAAGAAATGGGAGCTGCTGGGACAGGATGGGGATCTGCTGCCCTGGGGGCACCTCTTCCCTTCCACGAGCTGCTGCACACAGACGTCAGGCTTCAGGATAATGACTCTCGGGCGAGCGAGACTTGGCAGGAGGTGTAGCCGGGGAAGGCGGCCACGGGTTTCTGCCCACATTAGTGGCAGCTGCTCGTGACCTGGGGCTGCCGGGTAACCTGCAGTGCTTCTGCTGGAAGGACGTTCTGCTTGAACTGATGGCTGATGACTGAGCTCTCTTATGGAGACAGGGCAGAGGGCTGGTCTCTGCTGGGATAAAGCAGATCCTTCTGGGAAACTAAGAAAATTTGGGGCAGGCGGGGCGTGAAGGAAAGATCCTATGCCACACCCTTTAAGGGGGAAAGGGTCACCGAAAGGAGAGAATGCATTTGGATGGGCTAACAAGTTTATTCGGGAAGGATGTCATAGGAACAATTTTTATGTGTAGTCTGTAAACTAAACGGGGGCTTCTGGGTTATCGGGCCTGAGATGGAGCCCCAGATATGAGTCACGTGGAGTCCAGGTTTGTGCTTGAGATGCTGTTAAGCCGGTGGGGACAGCCCTGTGTGAACAATCCCTTATTAACCCGGCAGAACACCTGCAATGTGCCTGCAAACAGGCGGGGAACACTTGACACTCAGGAGGCATCAGGTTATTGAAGGAAGAGACCCCGTTGCTTGTCTTTGGCTGAGAGAGGACAGTGGTGACACTCATCCAAGGGCTGAAGATGAAAACCTGCGACACTGGAAAGGATACATTGTCCTTTGGTGTCGCTTTACTGTGCTCAACTCTACCGTAACTGCTTGCTTTAGATTCCATACTTGTAAAAAAAAATATGGAGAATGAGAGAAAATCAGGGATAACTGGGGTGGGTACTCTTGGTGCTTGCTCCACTTCCTTTATGAAAAAATAAAGTAGGCCAGTGCTTGAGATGACATATGGAATGCCTGATATAATCACCGTTAAATATCTAGTGTCCATGCGCTGAAAGTGACTTCCACCCCATGTGTGCTCGGTAAGACAAGTGACCTGCTCCTGTGTGATGCAGGTCACGGCAGTGGGAAGGGCAGGAATGGAATCATGAGGGTGGATGAGCAGGTAGGATTTCTTATTTCAACTCCGTGAGCCTCTGAAGAATTTGTGGGTGGGTCACACTAAAAGTGTCAGTGCTGGCCCGAGAGGTGGTGTGAACTGTACTTTATGGACACTTAACTGAAGATCTGAAAGACAAGTTTAAGATCAACCCTATGCAGAAGTATCATTCATCTACAGATCCAGGAAAGAAACCAGAGATTTTTGGGTTTTCCAGAAGGCTACATTAGCCACTTCAGTGCCTGATATGTTGGCACTGACCCCTGCACCTTAAACCCAGCCTCACCCACCAAATGTCATGGTGTTTAGAAATGAGAAGGTGGTGAGAGCATGTGGGTGGTGACTTGGATTCTTATTTAGAGAGTGCCCTAGATGGCTGCCATGGTTGTGTGCAGCTACACAGTACAGATTCTTTTTGTTCCTGATATGTCCTCTGATTCCTTTTACTATATCAGGTTCCACAAGTTCATCTTTAGCAGCATCCTATGCTTCTATCACAAGCCCCCAACGATCATCTCCTTTAAAGAGGCCGCCTCCTTCTCCATCATGCTGCTAGCCTGGGACTTCCCACTGTCTCATAGCCCTTTCCAAGCCCTTTCTTTTTGACATTCTCACAGCTAATGCTCTGACAACAAATGTTACTTTTTCTCACTATTTCCCACTCATGTCAACCTACAGGTCCTGGGTGTGGATCCCCCATTATGGTGTCTGTCTATAACCACCACCAGGACCCAGCACACTGTCCTCCTTTCCTTCTGGTCTCTGCCTGACACTCAGCTCTGCTGGGGGCTCCCAGGCTGACTCTTACATGGATGTCGAGCAGGACAGTGCACTGTTTTTGCATGGACTCTGGGAGGGTATGTGCTTCCTTTTTGGATTTTTAAAACTTGTAATATGGAGAGATTCTAACTGAACTTGCCACTATACATCTTCATTTACAGAATTCCAGACTTCTTCAATGTAAACCAACATCAGTGACCCAGCCTAATCCAACAGAGAAGTTAAGAGCCACCCCTGCTCCACTCCGCTCCCAGGTAAGAAGAGCTTTGGTCAGCCTCAAGACAAGAAACATGGGTGCTCCTGCTACTGAACCAGGTTCTTGTGTCCTATGCAAAGAAAGCCGAAAACGTGAGACACTGAGGTGCGGCAAAGAAAGGCTTTATTCACAAGGCATCCAAGAGAGAAGAAAGGAGAACAAGTCTCAGATCCCCCTCCCCAAAGGCCAGGGGCTTGAGACATTTGAGAGATAAAGAAGCTGGGTGGCCTTAGGCCTGGGAAAAGGTGACTAGAATTAGGGAAAGGTGAGCTAATTGGTGTTCTGCAGAGGCGTATGAGTAATGTGCTTCTTCGTGGGATGTAGGCTCTAAAGTGGAGGCACTTAGCATGGTCTGAGGGTGGAAATTCTGGTCCTCAGACCTGAAATGGTCATTCATGGGACAGCTGCACACGCCCAGGTTTGGGGGCAGTGTTCCAAACAAGTCTTAGCCAGCTCAAGCTTGAATTAGACGCAGCTGACTCCAAGTTCCTGAAAAGAACTTGGGTGAAACCTTATTGTTTAGTCAACACAATGCTTGGAGGACATGCAACAAAACAATTAAAGTGAGCTTGCTCACCGAAGGCGGGCTACAAGCAGTGAGGTGTTTAACGAGCTTTAAGACAAGCTCAAGAATTCTGTTAGTCACCAGATTCTGTTAACCGCATGCGGTAGAGTTAACTCCTTTTATAGCAAATGAAGCCAAACTGTAATAAGTTCATCATGGGTGTGATTCCCCTCACTTGGAGTGCTTCCTTTTCAGTCTTTTGTTTTCCCTGGTCTTTGGTGACAATCAGGGCTGACATGCTTAGCACGGTCCTTGCACCAAAGAATCCTGGCCAGATTGTTAGAGGGACCAGAAGAGACATGTGATTGTGTGGACAGCCTAGGCCATCCCAGTGGCTCAGGGAAGACTGTGTTTCCTTCTCTAGCTTCATCTCTGTGCACTTTTTGCCTCAGAACACTGGGACATACGGGGACACGATCTAAGGTGAGCATAAAGTAAAGGGGCTGAGGGAGAGTTCACTTGACCTTTCATGCAGACCTTATGGCAGAGAGGAGACAGGAGCCTTGTAGCTTTTCCTCTCAGTTAGGCAGATTCTCCCAGGGCAGGTATTTCCCTGGAATTCGTGGTAATGGCAAGTGTCCGAATCATGGATTTAGAATTTCAGTTGTTCCCCTTCTTGAATACAGATAATTGGTTGTAAGTAGGAGAATAAGAAAAAATATTTTATATATCCCTGGACATCACACAGATCCCAAAAGCAAAACTTATTGCTGAGCCTGAAAATGGACTGAAGCGAAACTAGACTCATTAACTGTGATCACCCTTTCCATTGCTCTGCCATAGATTTCCTGCTTCAGGCTTCTCTCCTAGCAGGAGCAGTAGTGATATAAAAATCTAAATGTTTTAGTTTCACACACATGGATTTTTCTGCTCTAGAATATACAATCATGTTTTAATCTATTCATAACCAAATTTGTTCTGAAGGGGAATTAACATGAATCGGTTTTGTGTATATTTACACCTTTACTTATAAGCCTGTGTCTTAGTGTCAAGAGACACTAAGACTCTTGACTTTGCAATGTTAGCGGCTCAGGAGGGACGTGGCTCATGACCCCACCGCACTGCAAGGTCTTTGCGGGCACATGGATATGTGTCATCTTGCATCCCTCATGGCATCTGGGTTGGGAGTTGACAATATACACAAACAGGGAGAGGAGGAGTTTCTAGGGCCAGTTCAGCTGAGAGTTCCCAAAAATGCACCAAGTCAAGGGGAGAACAAGCACCAACAGTAGTGTTGAGGTCAAGAGCAAGAAATACTGGGTAAGGTACCAAACGGCATCTCCTTGATGAGGGTAAGTGGCTTGTGAAGATGGCATAGAAGTTAGAGAAATAGGATCAGGAGAATTAAAAAAAAAGATTCAAGGAGACGTCAGGAGGGTCAGTGAGCAAAATCCCATTTCTTGGCAAACTTTGCATGCTGTTGGAACATGTGATCTGCTGAAAGGGGCCATGAGAGACCACAGGGAGTGCTGGTGAGTTTCTGACCTCTAATGTATACTTTCCAGATGGATTAACAGGAGAATCTATAAACATTGTCTACATTTGACATTTTGATAAATAGAACTATAGTATTTGCTGAGGCGGCAGGTGTTACCACGACAGAGATGTAAGTTATATAAGAATATCTTATTTCTTGGGGTGTTTTCACTACACTTATATTATTAGTTACATAATAATCACAGCTCCCCTGGGTTTTGTTCTGTGATAGGCGATTTGACCACCCCAGTTCTGATACTCCTTTTCTCTGTGACACAGGACATATTAACTTAACTTCTCTAAGCCTGGATTTTCTCATTTGTAATACATTGATGATAGCACCTAATCAACAGGGCTATACAAAAGGTTAGAGGAGAGCATAGATAGGAGATATTTAGCATATGGCCTAGAAGAGTAATTTCTCAATACATATGGACCACAATCTCTGTAGACAAATGATTCGGAGGAGACGAATCGTGGAACTTTGGAGAGATAGTCTCAGACCTGGATTCTAGGACCACAGACAATGTTACGAATTCTACCTTCAAAATACTTCAAAATACTTAATTCCCTCATTCAGAACTGCATTATTTTTTGTTAACATATTTATTTATTTAGTTTTGGCTGTGTTGGGTCTTCGGTTCTGTGTGCGGGCTTTCTCTAGTTCCGGCGAGCAGGGACTACTCTTCGTTGTGGTGTGCACGCTTCTCATTGCAGTGACTTCTATTGTTGCTGAGCACAGGCTCTAGGCGCTTGCACTCAGCAGTTGTGGCACGTGGGCTCAGGAGTTGTGGCTCACAGGCTCTAGAGTGCAGGCTCAGTCACTGTGGCGCACGGGCTTAGTTGCTCCACAGCATGTAGGATCTTCCCGGACCAGGGCTCGAACCCCTGTCCCCTGCATTTGCAGGCGGATTCTTAACCACTGCACCACCAGGGAAGTCCAGAGGTGCATTATTTTTCCCAATAATACTCCAATACATGCTCTCTTCCTCTCTATCCTGATTCAGTCTACCCCTCACACAGCTATGGACTTCAGTGTGTTTGTTTTTTTTTTTTTCCCAATTATAAAATGATAATGTTGATTTACTTCCTCTTTGAAATTTAAAATTATCCTAAAATAAATAAAATCCCAAGCAATATAATTTATTAAATGACTTTAGTGTTTAAAAAAAGAAAAGAGAAAATAAAATAACTCAAGCCAGCTACTCTTCATGTAGCAGGATGCTCCCCGGGTGCAGTGGCTTTCAGGTGGGGTTGGCCAGCGGCTCTGACGGAGGTGTTGACAGCAGTCCCCACCCAACATCCTAGACCTGTTTCCACAGTGAGGATTCATACTGCCCTTGTGTAATTGATGACTTTGCAGACAGAAAGTGAACAAAAGGGGAAGCATGGTTGGAGAATCTCAGAGAGAGTCCCCGTAGGAAATATGTGTGACCTCATGAGACAGTCCTGGGAACAAGGCCCATAATCAGAGGGGTTCAGTTGTTCTAGACAAACCTGGTGGCTCTTACTTGACATGACCCTGACCCAAACAATCCAAATGCCAAGTGGGAATAAAGCTATGAGTAATACCAGTGAACCGTCTAATAAATACATATAGGGTAAGAGAATCATATTTTCAGTTCAGCAGGAAAAAGGAAGTCCTGGGAACTTTTCATTTTGTGAGGCACAATACAGCAGAACATCGTGGACCGAGTGACAATGTGGAAGTGAGCGTGATGTTCAAATAAGAGCCGGGAAGAAACTAGGGAGTGATTTAGAGGCCGCGGTGGCCCGTGTGGTCAGTGCAGAAACTGGAGTTACAGATATAGATGATGTCGGTGGTAAATGAAGCAGCAGGAACTGAACCCGTAGCTCTGAGCAGCCTCCCTGTGTGACAGGCTCACCAGCCCCAGAGGCACGTGAGGCAGCAGGAGGAATTGCTGGGGAGGGGGGCCTGGAACAGCGTGACAGGAGCAGTGAGAAGCATGTCTGGAGGGGAGAGGGGCCTCACGTGTCAGGGCAGAGTTCAGCCCCCAGGCAGGGGCTCCCTGGAAGATTGCTCCAGGCGGGAGCAGCATGGCTCTGGCCAAGGAGAAATGAACATCGACTAAGGATGGAGGGACAATCAAGTCATAGTAGGTCATGCGTAGACAATGAAAGCTGTTAAGGTGTTGTGTAACAGCCCGTCTCCGAGAATCCTAAGGGATGCTGTCGAGGGTAAGTCCCCATGGACCATGAGAGCTGAGAGCCTCTGCTGGGCATGGCCAGTGCACTTGAGAGCTGGTAGGATCAGTACAAACTTACTTTATTATTACTTCATTATTGCAGAGGTAAGGCCCAGACAACCTTCAGATTACGTTCATAAACTAAAGTATTTCTGTGTAAAATTTGTGTACATTTTACATATTTTTTTCTGGGTAAGTAAATGCAGTAATATATCAAGATTAACAATACTTATATGTTTGAGGTTTTGTGTTTTTTTTTTTTTTTTTTGTCTGTTTGTTTGGTTTAGATTTTTTTTTCTAATTCAATTGGCACTAAAACACCCAAACTGAGTCTCTTAGTCTCCAAGGTGATTATTCAGTTGGTGACTCCAATTAGTATTTTGAGACTCTTTTTGAAATTCTAAAAAAAATAGGAATATCCCCGAAAAGTAATATTTAAAATTTTCATCAATTTAGACTTTCCTACTAAGTAGAGGTGAGGCCTGTGATCCTCAACTCTGGCTGCAATATAAAAGACTCAGGTAAATGTTTAAATATCCTGCCATCCGGCTGCCCCACTGCTGCACACTCTGCCCTAATTGTTCTCGTGATGTGGAGTCCTCTGTGACAGAAGTTTTGAATCTCCCAGTGTGATTCTAACAGGAATACAAAGATAATTATCAGTAAGCTAATGGGCAAGAAGTTAAGAAAAGTACAACGGATCTCAACTTTATAAAGTACATCTGTCATCTCTGCTCTGCCCCTTCTCTTCTCCAAAACATAAACACACAGGTGCACACACCTCCCCGGTCCGCACCAAGAATCCATCCTCCAGGCTTTACTGTATTTGAGCGTCTGCATTCCAACAGCAATGCTAGATTCCAAGGGTTTTCTCTTACTTCTCTCTCCCCTCATCCTCTGCTAGGCTCCTCCCGTGGTGCCCCCTCCCGATTTCTACCAGAGCCCAAGGCTGTGGTCACTCTACTCAGTACCCCACTCCGTGTCTAACATGGGACCTGCCCAGACAAAATCTTAAACATTAGCTGAATTGAGGTAATGAAGTTGCTATTTGTGGTGTCTTACTAGCTGCTTTTTCTGCATGCTGGGAGGGCAAGGTTTTGTTCTCATTTTCTGGGTCACTGTTTCACCAAAACCCCAGGTTTCACGCTCCGAGTGTTGTGCTGTCTCGTGCGTACGTGCAGTTGTATCTTCCATATTCTTTTTCCTAATTGTGTTTCTCTCTCGCTCGCTCGCTTTTAGCCATAGAAAAGAAGCTTTCAAACAGACACATGAGGATAATATGAAAATGAGGGGGCGCATTATCCACAGATCCTTGATAACACCCCGCCCCCTGGGGATCCTGCCCGTTTCTGCCGCCCCCCTTGTGACCCTCTCCCCATCGCTCCCTGCATCTGATGATACCAATCTCCTCTCAGACCCTAGAACACACCGGGCTCTTTCCAACTCCTGCTCCTGTCCTTTCTGCCTGGAATACTCTTCATCTTGCTCATCACCTGCACATCCTACAAGTCTCACACTCATCTCATCCCCTCAAGGGGACCTTCCAGACACCTTCTCCTGGGGAAGGGAGGATAATTACCTGAAGAAGAAGCTCAGAAATCCTCTCTGGCCTGTGAGGTGACAGCTGTGCAGACCCTCCCTCCACCCCAGTGTCTGACAGCTGTTATTTATTGATATATATTTTTTCTCACAATGTTTAGATTATAAATTGATCTTAGTTGAAGGGATTAAAGAAAAGACATGTGGACATTGTGTGAGAATATTTGTGCCTACAGACACAGACGCTATGAACACATGAACCGAGTAAAAGTGTAAGTTTTAATTTTTTTGTATTATCCTTAGACTTCTAAAAATCTCAAACATAAGGAGCTCTGTTACCCCTCAATATAATCTTCAGGTATATCAATAATCAAAGGGAAACAACCAAAGTAAATGTTGTCAATATTTATGATTGAAGTAAAAGCAATATTTTGAATGGAAAACAGAAGTTGGCCACTAATCGATGTTCTGTTCTTTCTTTATGATAATTGAAAATTCTCCTTGGCAACATTGATTGACAAGATGAGGAAGTTACATTTCATAAACTTCTTATAAAGTCTTGGGTTATCCTCATTTATAAATAATGACACTCAGAAGAGAATTCGGGTTTTTAATGTTAAAAGGTTAAATAATAATCACATTATGAATTAATTAATAAACTGGTTAATAAATCAGTTAATAAACTGGTTTATCTTTTTAATGTATTCATTCTACTTTAATGAGCATAATTTATACTTTATAATTGCCTGTGGCATCCTATAAGTGAATTTATATACTTTTGGTAAACTTATTAGATGGAATAGAAAAGTGTATGGTGCACAAAGAGGTTGAATAAATGAAAATATATAATTAAAATCATCTTTGTCGTTATAGCATCTAGACCAGAGAAAGAAAAAGAAATCAGTAAGTATATAGAAGATTTGAATGACACTACTCACCTTGAAGTAATGAACATTTATAGAGTTCTCCACCTAATCATTGCAGAATAAAATAATATTTTTTCTAGTAAATATGGAAAATTTACCAAGATATTCTGCCCAGAAGACAGGCTCATTAAATATGAAAATAATCAAAGTATTACAAATTATGTTAAGAGAATTAAACAAGATCTTGCATGTAAGGGCTCAGGTGGGCACAGAAGGCTGCTTCCCACCCACCACTCTAACCACAGACAAGGGAACACAGAGTTTCAGCTGGAAGTCATTAGGCCATTGTGGATCGAGGGGGATGGAGAGGTAGAAACAGACCGTGAGAGAGGAAAAGGGTCCAAAGCAGGACCAGAATCCAGCACTAAGAGTGACCACCCTGGGGCCTATTTAGACAATTGACACAATTATCTCCAATCATTCATTGGGATTACAGTGTTTGCTGCATGGTCTTAGAGAAGTGCTAGTAAATACATCATCTCATGTAACTCTCCAAACAGCTCTATGACATAGTTGTATGGTCATCTCTGCTTTAGAAGTAAGGAAAGTGAGGCTAGAGTTGGTTAGGTGGCCTGTCCAACATCACACAAATAGGAAGGGGTAGAGCTAGGATGGGAATGTTTGTGTAATTCAGGACCAGCTTGTGCATTTCCTAGCAGCATCCTCATGTCTAAATGGATGAGCCGCACCTCACACAAGCTCCTTTAATTCAGGATTGGGAAATGAACTGTGAAAAGTCTCCCACATATTTTGCATAATCTTTTGAAAAATAAAAGGACATATAGGACTTCCCTGGTGGCTCAGTGGTGAAGAATCCACCTGCCAACGCAGAGGACACGGGTTCCAACTCTGGTCTGGGAAGATCCCATGTGCTGCGGAGCAACTAAGCCCGTGGGCCACACCTACTGAGCCCGCAAGCCACAATTACTGGGCTTGCGAGCCACAACTGCTGAAGCGCGAGAGCCTAGGGCCCTTGCTCTGCAACAAGAGAAGCCGCCTCAATGAGAAGCCCGTGTACCACAACAAAGACTCAACGCAGCCAAAAATAAAATAAATAAGAAAATTAATAATAATAAAACATATATATATAAAAGATTGTTAAAGCATTAAATAAAACACAGCTGTCACTTTCTATCAAGTGTAGTGAGGAAGAGAAAGAAACAAAACTGAAACATTTTAATAATTAATTAGTTAATTAACTAACTCCCATTGTTCACTTTTTTGTTGTTGGCTTCCTTAGATCCTCGTGTGCCTCTCACTGCGGCGGCTTCTCCTGTTGCGGACCTCTGGCTCTAGGCGCGAGGGTCTCCGCAGCTGTGCCTCGCGGGCTCAGCTGCTCCTCAGCATGTGAGATCCTCCCAGGCCAGGGATCGAACCCACGTCCCCTGCACTGGCAAGTGGACTCCCAACCACTGGGCCACCAGGGAAGTCCTGGTTCACTTCTATTCTCCACCCCTCAACTTCTGATGGTTGTGCTCAGCTGCTGGTTAAGGTGCGAATGCACAGACCTTAGGAAGGCCTCCTTCTTCAGCAGAGATGCCCGCAGACGCTCTAAGCAAGGCTCACAGTGCCTCTCTGCTTGGCCCCCTGAACCTCCTCTCCTCACAACACCCCTGCTGTCAGGAGGATCCGCAGCATCTGCCCACATCTCCCCCTCCCTCTTAGGAGAGTGGCTTCTACATTGATTTCCTGAGCAACATTATCAGCGGGACCCTTCCGCCTTCTAACTCTCAAATACAAGGACATTCCACAAACAGTGTTATACCTTGCTTTTAAAAAGATCCACCTAGGGCTTCCCTGGTGGCACAGTGGTTAATCATCCACCTGCTAATGAAGGGGACATGAGTTTGAGCCCTGGTCTGAGAAGATCCCACATGCCAAAGAGCAACAAAGCCCACGCGCCACAACTACTGAAGCCCATGTGCCTATAACCCGTTTTCCATAACAAGAGAACCAACCCAATGAGAAACCCGCACACAGCAATGAAGAGCCGGCACATCATAAATAAATAAATTTATAAAAATAAAAATATACACTTAAATACCTGTATTAGTTTTCTGTTGTTGATGTAACAAATTACCAAAAGTTCCTTCTCTTACAGTTCTGGAGGTCAGAAATCCAAAATGGATCTGACTGTGCGAGCTTAAAGTGTCATCAGGTCTGTTCCTTCTGGAGGATCTGTTGCAGGGTCTGTTCCCTGCCTTCACCAGTCTGTAGAGGCCACATGATTTCCTCGCTTTCTGGCCCCGCCGGCAATCACATCACTCCCACCTCTGCCCCAGTCCTCACACCTCCTTCTCTGGCTGTGACTCTCTGTCCTTCCTCTTTCATAGCTGAAGACCTTTGTGATTGCTTTGCACCCACAAAACTTATCCAGGAGACCCTCTCCAAGTCAAGATTCTTAATTTAATCTCACCCACACAAGTTCCTTTAGCTACATGAGGTAATATATTTGTGTGTTGGGGAATTAGGCCATAGGCTTTCTGAAGAGCCATTATTCTGTTGACCAAACTACCCTTTCTGCACAACTTGAAAAAACTTTGTTTTACACTGATGGAAGAAATTTTCACATATTAAGGTGTGGGGAAGTCATTCTGGCAGACACATGACTTGAATTTTAGGCTATCCCAAAGAGCCTGTTTGTAGCCTATTCAACATGCACTGCACATCTGCTATTAACCATTAAAGAAAAAATGCATTTAAAAGTAAAATGGAGCAACTATGGTTTAGGCTTTCGAAATGAACTGGGTGACCACTATAGACAAGGTTTCAAACACATTCTTTTATTAGTGAAAACTTGAGTTTTCTGACCTGTATTGTTAGCGAACACAAGTTCATGTGCCTGATGCAGAGTGAGACCAAGGTTTATTGCAGAGCCATGAAAAGGAGATTGGGAGGTTCATGCTCAAAACACTCCAAACTCCCTGAAGGGCTTCAGTTAAGCATGTGTAAGGGCAAGCTTAAGGAGGGGTGAGGTTGGTTGTTGACGCAGGAATCCTTTGTCCACGAAGGTCAGGTCACTGTTCCTGTAAACCTCCAACAAAAGAAATGTTATTCTCTGTTCTGCAACTTTTTATCTTTATATGAATGGCAAAGTGTTTTACTCTTAAATGTCAGAGCATTGAGAATGGGCTATCCTGTATATTTCAGGCTATAGGCAACATTTTTAACTTGAAGCAAAAACAATAGGTTATATAGGTTAAAGTAAAAAAACAAACAAAAAACAAAAAGATCTAATATGAAGTCAGATTGTTCTTCCCAGTTACAGTATCAGACTCAAGGACACCAAGAGCCATTCTCAAAACAGTATCTGCTGGCAGCTGCCACCTGCAACTTCAAGGTCTCCAGGTCTCCCCTTGTAACTATGCAACAATTTCAAACACCAACCAATCCTTTCTTAATAGTCACCCTTACCTCTTGCCAGCTCCAATTATAATTGTTTTCTTAAATTTTTATTTTATATTGGCTTATAGTTGATTAAAAATGTTGTATTAGTTTCAGATGGACAGCAAAGTGATTCTGTTATACATATACATGTATGTATTTTTTTCAAATCTCTTTCCCCATTTAGCTTATTACAGAATATTGGGCAGAGTTCCCTGTGTTATACAGTAGGTCCTGGTTGGTTATCTTTTTAAATATAGCAGTGTGTATGTGTCTATCCCAACTTCCCAATCTGTACCCCTCAACCCTTCTCCTCTGGTAACCATAAGTTTATTTTCTAAGTTTGTGTGTTTGTTTCTGTTTTGTAAATAAGTTTATTTGTATCACTTTTGGCTGTACCAATTTACATTCCCACCAACAGTGTAGGAGGATTCCCTTTTCTTCACACAGTCTCCAGTATTTATTGTTTTTTCATGCTGGTCATTCTGACTGGTGTGAGGTGATGTCTGATTGCAGTTTTGATTTACATTTTGCTAATAATTAGCCATGTTGAGCATCTTTTCATGTGTCTCTTTGCCGTCTGTATGTCTTCTTTAGAGAAATGTCTATTTAGGTGTTCTGCCCATCTTTTCATTGGGTGGTATGTTTTTTGGATATTGAGCCGTATGAGCTGTTTATAAATTTTGGAGGCTAAACCCTAGTCAGTTGCATCATTTGCAAATATTTTCTCCCATTCTGTGGGTTATCTTTTCATTTTGTTTATGGTTTTCTTTGCTGTGCAAAAGCTTTTCCGTTTAATTAGTTCCATTTTGTTTACTTTTGTTTTTATTTCCATTACACTAGGAGATGGATAGTAAAAGATATTGCTTTGATTTATGTCAAAGAGTGTTCTGTCTATATTTAGTGTATAGTGTATATAGTGTCCTCTAAGAGTTTTATAGTATCCAATCTTACATTTAGGTCTTTAATCCATTTTTAGTTTATTTTTGTGTATGGTGTTAAAGAACGTTCTAATTTCATATTTTTTTACATGTAGCTATTCAGTTCTCCCAGCACCAGTTTATTGAAGAGACTGTCTGTCCTTCATCGTATAGTCTTGCCTCCTTGGTCATAGATTAATTGACCATAGGTGGGTGGGTTTATTTCTGGGCTTTCTATCCTGTTCCATTGATCTATATGTCTGTTTTTGTGCCAGTACCATACTGTTTTCATCACTGTAGCTTTGTAGTATAGAGTGAAGTCAAGGAGCCTGATTCCTTGAGCTCTGTTTTTCTTTCTCAAGATTGCTTTTGCTATTCAGGGTCTTTTCTATTTCCATACAAATTTTAAGATTTTTGTTCTAGTTCTGTGAAAAATGCCACGGATAACTTGATAGGGATTGTATTGAAGCTGTAGATTGCCTTGGGTAGTATAGTCATTTTACCAATGTTGATTCTTCCAATCCAAGAACATGGTATATCTTTCCATCTGTTTGTGTCACCTTCGATTTCTTTCATCACTGTCTTATAGTTTTTGGAGTACAGGACTTTTGTCTCCTTAGGTAGGTTTATTCCTAGAAAATCCTAAAGATGCTACAAGAAAACTACTAGAGCTCATCAATGAATTCTGTAAATTTGCAGGATACAAAATTGAAACATGGAGATCTGCGTTTCTATACACTATACACTAACAATGAAAGGTCAGAAAGCGAAATGAAAGAAACAAATCCATTTACCATTACATCAAAATATGTATACATATAATTCTTGACAATCAACTTATGTCATTTTGAGGTTTTTGCCTTTATAAGTCTCCCCAATCTTGTAGTCTGGCTGAACACATTTCAGGTTCTTCTAGAATGTATCTCTCCTGAGCTATAGACCTCATTTTGGTTCAAGTAAAATTCTTTTCTATTCCTACTATAGATTGATTTAGAGAATATTTATATTGACAACACAATTAAAGAGTTTCTTTTTAACATTTCAGAATATAATGAAAAGCTAAAATATGAGTTACAGATACTAAAGCCCACTTTCATTTAGTGCACTGAGGCTGCTACAAGGGAAGGGGACAGGGACATTCTCTGGGCCCAGCAAGGAGGGCCTCAACAGCTCTCTGCTCCTCCCAGGCGCTCCGAAGCCCACTGCGCCCCCCCTCGTGGGGGTGGGGACAGCAGCTCAAGCATCATGGAGACCCTGGGGATATGACTATGAGTTGGGTACCCGGACCTGCACCCTTCAGAGACCATCTCCGTCGATGACATTCCAAGCTCTGGAACTGCCAACCTGAGGTCCTCTTTTTATGGAGCAAGGGCTCATGTGACTGAGGTGCAGAAAGCCCAACTGACAGCAGGTGTTTTAATCAAAGTAAGGGTTTATTTACAGATCTCCAAGCAAGGGAGTGGGAGACAAGCCACAGTTACACTCCAATTTGGCTTTTGAGTTAGCGACCTTTTTAAAGGGAAGAAAAAAGAGGCTGCCATTAATCATCATCATTTGACATGTCTGTGACTCTTTCTTTTCCTTATTTAACAAATAGAAGTATAGTTGACTTATTGATACAATATTGTGTTACTTTCTGGTGTATACCAAAGTGATTCAGTTTTATATATATATATATATATATAATTTTCCATTATAGGTTATTACAAGATATTGAATATAGTTTCCTGTGCTATACAGTAAATCCTGGTTAGTTACCTTTTTTATGAACAGAATTGTGTAACTCTTAATCCCATACTGTATGTGACATTTGTTCATCATAACTTCAGAAGTCAGGCTGTCTCTGGTTTAAGATTCTCAGGCCAGGTGTTCCCCGGCTCAGGGGTCTTTGAGCTCATCTTGCCCTGGAGAAACAACCTGAGTTTAGAGTGAACGATGACATCTACAACAGCAACTGGTACACTGATGATGTTCACAACAGAAGTGTAGTCACCTGACTCTGCTTGTTCAGTTAGCACAGGATTGAGGTCAGAGGTGACAAAGAAAAGGAAGAAAGTTTTGGATAGAGAGATCATCTGTAAACTCAGTGAGGGAACTCTGTTTTAGGGGGACTTGGATTCACCCTGCAGGACGTGGGAGGACAGCACCTCACTCCTGGTGCCCAGTCCCATCAGCCCCTGGACGGACCCCTGCACCTTAAGAGGCCCCTCTGGGGAAAGGAGGAGCTGCTGGGACAGCGGCCCCTGAGCCCCTCTCTCTTCTGGCCCATCTCAGGGCTCCGAGTTCCCGGAGGAGCAGAGGCGGAGGCCCAGGTGGGAGCGAGTGGCCCGCAGGGGAAAGAGGAGCCCAGCTCTGCAGCGGCCCGAGTGCAGGAAGCCGGGGTGGTTCTGGTCCCGTTGGGGAAGAGCCTCGGTTCGGAAGGCCTTCTGCGAGGAGCGCGGTGCCGCCCGCTAGCTCCCCACCTCTGCCGCCTTCCCTGTGGGCGGAGGCCTCTGGGCGGCTCGGGACAGGTTGGCGAGGCCTCCTTTCCCGCCGCTCCTCCAGCTCCAGGCCGGGGCCCTGCAGCGGAGCTCTTTGTAGCTGAAGCGCTTGCCCCGCCCGGAAGCCCGGGGAGCGGAGCAGAAAGGCCATGGCCGGGAGCCCTGGTCTCTGCCCGCACCGAGGGGCTCCTCCCAGACCCGCCGGCCAAGCTGCAGGAAGAGCTGGTGGATCCACAGCCGCGTCCTCACCAGAGAGGAGGTTCTCATCTTGTCGCAGGAAAAATTCAGAGACAACAGGGAGAAGGAGAAGGCACAGCGAGGATTTCTAGGGCACAGAGAGCCGACGGGGGTGAGCAGCGGCGCCGAGCCCCTTGGACAGGCTGTTTACATGGGACGTTAAAATGAGGGGGCGGAGTATTCATTGGGGAGGGTGGGACTTGTGGGTCGCACTCCCTGATTTTCACCCAGCTCCACCTTTCTGAGGTGAGGTGGGAGTTTCCTCCTTATTTAGCCTTAGTGGGAAGTGTCCCCGCCCCAGTGCATGATGGGAACTTCTCATCTGCAACGCTAATTTTATTGTAATGAGGGCATAATGAGCAAAAGTTTACATTTAGAGGCCTGAGATTCCCGGTTTCCCACATTCCCTTGCCTCCAGGAGACTTGTCATTCCAAAATGTATCATTTTCTATCCGCCCAGAAGTTCCTGCTTTTCTTTGTCTGCCTACAGACCCCCGTTGTTTACAACATGTATGGTTTCCTGCTATCTGACCCCACCCCCTTTCTCTGCTCCCGGCTAGCTCTTTTCCTGCTGGAGCAGCCAGAGGTGCCGCCCTGGGCTCTGGGCTGGTTGGGGGACAGGTGTGCTTACACTTCTCACTCTGCTGGCTTCCAGGATGGGGCCAGAGAACTGGAGCGGGATGCGCTGTGTCCCTGTGCTGTCTGTCCTGAGCCCAGGGCTGGCACTGGACAACAAGGCAGGAGCCAACTACACGTGCCCAGGCAGGCCCCTTCTTTAATCCTTCATCTCTGGTGTGAAAGAGCCCAGATTTCCCATCCTGGGCAAAAATTATTCTTTAAAAATATTTTGCAGAATGCCTTCTGTTCTCTGCCAATATAAGATGTCGGTTGAGTTAACATTACCAGAGTCATCTTTAGGGATTGTCTGTGAGTAGCAAGGGCGGCTCATAGCCCCAAACCCTTTAGGCGCAGAACATAGCTGTTCGACTCCCCTGGGTCATTAGCTGTCAGAGAAGCTGGAGCCTTACTTGCAGGACTCCAAGTGAAACTGCAGAACGTGTTTCAGGCCTTAGTAGAGCATAGGTTATGCACATCTCTTGTGCAATCTGTTTGTTTTAGAATGCTCGTCTCTAAGAAGCGTCCCTTCCACTGTGGCTCTATAGATCAGGCCATAAAATCCTACAACCCATGGGCCAAATTCTGCCCCCAACCTGTGCTGTACAACCTGCAAGCTAAAAATGATTTTTGTATTTTTAAATGTTGAAAAAACTTTAAATATTTTGCAACATATGAGAATTATATGACATTCGCATTTTAGTGTCTATAAATAATGTTTCATTGGAGCACAGCTCCTTTGTTTACATTTTATCTGTGGCTGCTTTCCTGCTACAATGGCAGACTTGATGGATAAAGCAGAGATCATATGGCAAAGTTTAAGTTATTCATTCTTTGGCCCTTTAGAAAAGTCTGCCAGCTCCTTCTCTAGAAAAGTAGTATTTTCTTACCACTATATGCTGAGGGTTACACTTAATAAGCACGTAAACTTTTGGTGAATTTTGCCCCTTGAAATAAGCCTTAGGTAGCTGTAAAACTGATGACATTACTCTCAGATATCTCATAATAAACCTAGCCACCAAATGTGCAGTTATTATTATGCTGAGAAGGAATTCATGTGGTGACTTCCTTCATCCAAGAAATCACCACAAATTAGCATAACTGGAATACAGCTCCCATCTGAATTAGAATCAACTGCAGAAACTGCCACATATTTCCAATCCTACAAATGGGGCAGAGTAAACCATAAAACTAGTTTGACCTTTGCATTAGAGACATCCCTTTTAACCGTAGCAGTGTTTGCCAAAGTTTATTGAACATGAAAATCAAAAAACAATAATAATTTATTGATAGAAAACTATCAGAATTTAATAAGTTCCATTTACACTCAGAGGAAAGAAAGCTACAAAAATGGTCACATTGATGACACAATTACTATATAATTTATATATGCTTATGAAAATTTTATAAAAGCAAAAATAACTAATTAGAATCATACTATTTTTTGTCATTAAATAAAAAGCATTTTCATGCAACTTCCTGGTATACTCTTGCATCTGTTGCACGATTTCTTTCTTAAAATGCATTCCTGCATAATGAGAACACATAGATAAAGACAGTTTGTAGTTTTCTTTTGTATTTATAAGTACATTTTAATTGAAATTTATCAATAGTGTATATAGCCTATAATACATTCTGGGAAATGCTGATTTATCTGGTAAAAACGAGTTATTTTGAATTGTTTTGAATTATCTAAAATTAAATTAGAATAAAATTAGGACCCCAATAAAATAATCAAAATAGATATCATTTTGTCTAATATCATTTAAAATGGAAACACATTAAATTTCAAATTAAATAGTTGGTAAAAGGAATTTTAAGAGGCTTGTAGAGAAAATTTTCTATTCTTATAACAGCTACTGATTTTCAAAAACATAATTTAGAATTCAAACAATTAAATTTAAAAGTAGTTATTTTACAATGTATTTAAGAGCAAACCTTGCTCTTAGGAAAGGAATTCTAGCTTTCCTCTCCTTGCATCTTGCAGAATAGCTTTCCAAGGATTCAAAATTCTGTAAAATATTTGTAATAACCCAATCATTCTGAAAATATATAATCTTTCAGAGTCCTATAATTGACAATGTTATAAACATGGATTTTATTTTATCAAGGGCAAATTATCATTGTAGACTAGTTGCAAATATCTTATAATTGTACAATATATGAACACTTGTCAGAAACCTGGAGGGTAGACATACACATGGATCTCTGGGGGGCTGGGCGTTGTCTCTCTGTAAATGATTGTACACGCCCCTGGTGTTTGAACACATTCTGAAAGTGGGATTCGGACCATGTCTGCAATCATCTTCCACCTTCATACATAGTCATGGAGATATTGACAGGTTTTTGGTGGAAAAACAAAAGAAAACAAAGCAAACCCTTAGCTACAAAGTCTAAGGTAAATGATGAACCTATACCTGCCTCTGAATTCTTGGAATGTTCCTGTCCAGGTACACACAGTTCTTCAGGAATAGCACTCTTGTTAAGATTAAATTAATTCTCTTTTCAGTTATGAGGAAAATATTAAATGAAATTTAACAGCAATAGAATTAATCGAAGAATCAGAGTTTAATCACAAATCATGTGTTTATGCTAGTGGCCATTCATCCTTGACATGTGCATACGTATTTGAACACTAATATAACAGTTAACCTCATTTGTGTTCTACTATTTAGTTACCATTCAAAGTTAGTTCCTGATTAACCCTAGTGTTTCTAAGTATATTTACAACTTCATAAAGACAGAAAGTCACTAAACACAGATAATAAAGACAGAATTGATCACTAATCGCTGATCAATAATGACTGTATTGAAGGAAAACTGGCCCATTCTTATTGAGCACAAGGTTTCATGGTTTTGAAAACACACGCTCTTACATTTAGGTCTTTAATCCATTTTTAGTTTATTTTTGTGTATGGTGTGAAAGAACGTACCATGTCTGCAATCGTCTTACATATGTCCAAGCACTGACCCACTGAACTGCGGATGCTTTATTTCTTGCTGCTTGTTATCAAAGTTTGCATTCAACATTTCTCCAGATACTTCACCATCTACACATTTCTGCTGTCTATTTGTAATACACTTTCCCACAGTTGATATGGTAGAGAATATTTTTTCCTGGATCTCAGCACTCATGTTTTTGTGTAGTCATTAGCAGTTGTTTCTGTTCTGAAATGTGCAGTGAGCATCTCTGGATTGGCCGGAGGTGACCAGCTGAGAGACTATAGCAGCTCATTTAACTCCTCCGTCACTGAGAGGCCTGGACGAATGGGACTTTATGGTCCCTTGAGTTCATTCTTCAGCACATTTCCTGAGAATTGTACACACTGGGGACACATTATGAACAAGACACAAGGGACCCTGCTCTCACGTTGCTGGGCAGAGTACACAGACTCCTGTAAATGAAAGTCTAAGAAAAATAACTTTGAACAGCTCTATCAAGACAACAAAGGTGGCAATGACTGAAGGCCAGAGCGCCCGGGCCGCTGCTGCGGGGACAGCAGGCCAGTCTCACCAGAGCGGGGCACTCTCTGTTGCTGACTCAGCCTCTTTCATTACAGATGGCATTTGAGATGTGACAGGAAAAGAAAACTCTAATGTGCAATGGGCTGGGGAGTGTCCAGTGTTAGACGAGGGGGGCCCTGAGTCTTTACTGAGGAGATAATATCTGAGCCTCCCTCCAGGTGAGTGGAAGCCACCAGCCCTTTGAAGGTCTAGGGCAAGGGCACCCTAGGCAGAGGGAAGAGCAAGGTCAGAAAGTTGGAGATGGGTCCAAAGCCGGATGGAGAGAAGACAATGGCTCCATTGTCCTGAGTAAGGGGCATAAATGATGGGATGGGGGTGGAATGAGAGGGATGGGCCGAGTCAGGGCCTGGCTCAGGCTGGGAGTCTGTGTTCTGAGATTTGCTGCTGATGTGAACGCTCCCCTATGTTCCTAGTGCACATTATATGTCCTGGGCCCACACAGGGGGAAGACCGAGGGTCCAGAAATCATACTGGGCTGGATGCACTAGGCGAGGCACCAGCAAGATCACAGGGTCTGAAATCAACAGGGGCTTTCGTGACATCAGTGAGCCAATTTCTAACACAGGAGACTGAAGGCCAAGTTCAGCAGTCTTGCTCAGCATGAACAAAAATGAATTCATTTATGAATTTGCAGAACCATTGTCTCAAAGAAAAACTTCATGTTTCTGAAGGTCACATAGAAAGGGTACAAGGGAACCAGACCTTAGAATTCCTACTTCTGTGTAAGACAGTCACCAGGAAATTGCTTGGACATTTTAGGGAATGTGTAGTTTTAAAACAAAGAAAGAAAAGACGGAAAAGTAAGAAGAGTTCAGGGGTGAAGGGGCTCATTCTAAGCCAGCAGGCTGTGTCTGGTGGTAGGCAGCCGCTCAGAGCTGCAAACTCCTTGCCCTGTTGCCAGGATCATTCATATTGTGCTTTATCTGCACACTTACAAACACAATTCAGCTGAAGTAACTCTTACTGACTCAGCTATCTCCCACTTGACGTTCTCAGCTCAAGGGCATGTGGAGTCTGCAAGAACCGCCTCCTCCAGAGAAGGCCCAGGGTCTCCACCTGACACATGTGTCCCCTGTCCCATCATTTCACCAGTGTCATGTGGCCTCCTTGCTTGCCTCTGCACATCATGTTCCTGACGGGATTCCTTTTAAGGCAGGGGAATCATTCTTTTCAGCCATCACCTCAGCATCAATGTCCTCTCACCTGCAATTTTACTCCTATATTCTTTGAAAGAACATTTCAACAAATTCTCGATTTGAACAGGTATGTTTTGTATTTATTGATTTTTATGCATCCTTCAGTGTATCCTATGCTCTGTCTTCTGCCCTTGGCCTGTCGTGAAACACCTGTCTGAGTTTATCAATGACATCTAATCTCCCTTCCTGTTACCTCTTTTCAATTCTTCTCCACCCTTCTGTGACACAGGTCACTACAGTCACATGCTCATTGCCATGACATTCTGTCCTTCCTTTGGGATGCTTATTATGCCTTCCTGCTTCTCTGATGCATCGTGGTCCGGTGTGTGCTCTGCCCATCACTCCCAGCAGCCTCCCCCCTCGCTCTTCCCTTTGGAGCCCCTGCCTCCCAGTTCAACCGTCATTACTGGGCACCAGCTCCCAGTAATTTGCAACCTGACTTACCCTGTCCCCGCATCTGGGCTCTGTAGCATGTTTCCCTGAATAATTACCATGCATGAAACCTCATTCCTCTCCTTCTTCTTCTCCTCAGCTACAATCCCTGTGGATGCCCCATCTCTCCTGGGCTCCAGGGCTCCATGGTTCAGAATCATCCATGATCCATTTCTCTCTACACCGGAGGTTATCTGGCCATGTGGAGTCCAGCTCTAATGGAGTGAGATGAGCAATGATGGGCAGAGGGCAAGGTAGAGACAGGAGGTATGTACCAGGTCAGGCTGTGAGTGGGTGAGAACAAAGGGCAGCGTTCAGAAGAAGAGTGGATTATGGAGGTTTTCTGAAGGTAGAACAGATTGGAGAATATATTTAGACACAGGTGGAGAAGAGGTCTGATAGGTTACAGTTTAAAGAAAGTGGAATTCTCATTGCTAGTTTCCTCAGAAGGACTCAGCTACTCACCATCTTTACATAGTAACATCTTATCAACTGTTTTTTCAGTTAGAGAAAGTCCAGGTTACACATCCCTTGGAAACTTATTCTATAAATTTTCTAGCAGTGAAAAATAATAGGCCAAGGTTATGCATGGCGACACTGTTTGGAATACCAAAAGATCAGTAAATATTGGCGTTTATTCCCATGTGGATTGGTGAAGTGAGCTGGTGCTGTTCTTTGTGTTTTGTCTAAATCTCCTTCTGAGCCATCGCACAAAGCCCAGCAGAATGTGTGAAGCAGAGGTGCGGTGTGACACGTCTTCTCCTGTTACCGAACACACGTTCCTGTGCTCGATGCCCAGTGCGGCCAAGCAAGTGGAATGTCAGTGTTTGGAGCAGAGAAAGGTGTATTGCACGGCCACGCAAGGAGATGGGTGGCTTGTGCCCAACAAAAGCCCAAACTCCCCAAAGGCTTTCAGCAAAGCATTTTGAAAGGCCAGGTGAGGGGGTCGAGTTTGGTTGTTGCAAACTTCTTGGCGCAGGAAAATCCTTTGTCCACGAAGGTGTCACGGTGTTCCTGTAAACCTCCAACAAAGAAATGTTGTCTGTTCTGCAACTTTTATCTCTAGATGGATGAAAAGTGTTATCCCCTTAAGGGTTAGAGCTTGAGAATGAGCTATGCTGCCTATTTTAGGCTAGAGGCAACATTCTTAACTCAAAGCGAAGGCAATAGAACACAGAGGTTAAAGTAACAAAACATCCACTGTGGAATGAAATTCGTTCTTCCCTATGATGACACTCCTTACAATGTGTCTGATCGCCATGCAGCTGGGAGAGTGTGTGACCGAACGTCCAACTTCCTTCCCACCAGTGTGGCTGTGATGGGACCAGAGGCCTGAATGGGGAGGTAAGTAGGGACACCTTAGTCTTCTGTTACCTCCCAGCCAAGGAGCTCTTAATCTGCGGGGATTAGGGAGCCCAGGGAGCCTGGGCCCTCCCTGAAAGCACGTATAAAATGTGTTTGTGCACAGGCTTTTGTTCATATAAGATTAAATGCTCTGGGTGCAGTCTCTCCAGAATATTTTATCAACATTTCTAGTCTTTAGTTATTTTTGTGAATTGTACCAGGACACACAGCTACAGTAATTTCAACACATATTAATTGTTAACTGTACCGAATAAATGTAAGCTTTCGAGGATTAGGGGAGACGAGTCGTTGAAAAGGTATAAAAACATTCTGTGAAGTACATCGAATTGAGAGCATTCGAGCCTGCACTATGAGTGTTACCAAATATTTTAATAAATAGTAGTTGTTTCCCACTTGTTAGCTGCTAGTTTAAGTCTTTTGTTTGTTTCTCTTTTAGTTTCTTTTTCTACATAAGAAAACAGAACTTATCAAGTCTGTCTGTCTGAACAGGATCACAGGAGAAAAATTTCAGGGCTGGTCTCAAGTATATTTTTAGATGGCAGGGCCTGTTTCTGTGGTAAATTGTAAATATTTCATAGACATGATTTTAGATGGCTTTGTGCTCTTCAAAAACTATCCCTCCAAGCTAATGTGCTTGTACTTAATGCACTAATACATAAAAATATTTATGCTTCCGTGGCAAGTGTGGCCAGCTGTTTAAAAACCAAACAAATAAAACAGTAGGGAACTGAATGATTTGTTTGTTTGATTTTTGGTTTTTTTAATGGACTAAACTTGCCACTTGCTGTTCAATCCGTAGAAATGTCCAGTGTATATAGTCTGAACCTTGTCTACTGAGAGCGAGAGTATCTAGGATATCAAGGTAAGTTAGAGTCACATGTCTCTCTAATTATACTCTATTTACACTGAGTTATGTAGTTATATTTATACTCTGTCCCCAGAATGCCAACTCTCTGGTTGCAAAAAATAAGAAATTTGCAAATTATTTAAAATTGTGGGTGATGTAGAAAACAATATAAGGCCATCCCTTGCTTTCTGTAGATCCAGATTATCCAGAAATAAAATGCCTTTAGGGACCCAGAGCAGAAATGCTCCTTGGCTCTCTCACTCTTGGTCAGCACCGAAGCCCAGGGCACCCTGAGCTGCTGCTGCCAGCACGGATGCCTGGCTGCTCAGCGCCGCGCGGGCTTTGCCTGCTGCCCACTCGGCCTCCTTTATTTTATATGGCATTGGACACATGGCAGAAAAAGAGAAATCTCTAAATTGGCAGAAGCCACCAGGTATGCTAAAACGGTGCTTTTTAATATTGGTTTGGGTTGTTTGTTTTTCATGTAGCTCTCCCTGACAGAACAGGCCCAAAAGAGTTTTGAGACTAAAATGTACCTTTTCTTCCACTGACAGACCGTAGTAGCCAAACTAATAAACTCATCCGTCTTTTCTATGAGTCTGACATAAATTCTGACTTGCTTTGGGCAACTAACTGATTTCCAGGCTGACTTAAGCCCAGCGAGTGCTCAAGAAATGTTCTAGTGACTAGAGTAGAAAACAGTGTGCAGCCAGGGTTTCATTAATTGTGCTTCGTGTGTGTTCTGTTTTTAATCCTTACATTAAGATGCAATCTCTGCCACAGAATAAACCTTCCTGTTGCTTGACTCCAAAATGTATTGGCTAGGCTTTACAACAAGCTAGTTTTATAATGCCACAGGCACAGTTACTGTTGTTGTGTTTTAATACAAGCAGTGCACATTTTAGTTCAAATTTACCCTACTTTAGGGAAATAATTCCCCTGTGGTCCCGTGGTTAGGACTCGTACTTTCACTGCCAAGGGCGCTGGGGGAGTAAGACCCCAGCGTATAGCCATGTTGCAGGGCCCAAAAACCCCCCCCAAAATAACCAAACACATTTCCCTTTCATCCCTGTCAAGGTGTGTGATGTTTATTTGTATAATTTCCCCAAACTTTAAATATTTTTTTTTCAAATCTACATTTACACACAAATAACGTAGATTCATTTTCAGTTCTGTTAAATAAATAATTCCTGTTTCTTTGCAACTTGCTGTTCTCATGTAACAGTAAGACTTTGAAATACCACCATTTCCTTTTTTTTTTTCTTTTGGTTTTTCCATTGCTGTATAATAACTGTGCCAAAAAGCTTTCCAGAATCAGGTAACACTGTTGTAAGCATATCCAGTTTCATATTTTATTTCTATCCCTCACTTATTATGCTGATCACTATGTAAATAATTGTGTCTAATTTTTTGTGTATAAATTTTATTTAAAGTTAATAAAGCCCAGTCAACAAGCATATTTTGTGGTGCCTTTACAGAGCCTAGTCTTGTTTCAAATTCCTTACAACTTTCAGGCAAAAACTTCACTGTAAAATTTAGGTTGAACTTTAGGCTGTATCTGGTGCACCTAATTCTGTTATTAAACTTGGTGGTGATGGGCGTTCCCTGGTGGCCTAGGGGTTAGGATTCCGGGCTTTCACTGTGGTGACTGGGTTCTACACCTTGTTGGGATCCCAAAAGCCATGCAGCGCAGGCAAAAATAAAATTTTTGTGGTGATAACCAGTTTTCAGATGAATTAAATAAAAATATCCAGCACATTAATGATAAAACACAGTATTAAAAGTGAGTTCATAACATGGGGCTTTTGCAGACGGAGGACCAGTGGCTGCTGCTCTGTGTCTGAGAATAAGGAGCCTCCCCTCCCACAAGAAAGAGACATCTTCTACCTGACACCACGAAGGGGTGACAGGGGCTGTGGCTCAGCAGGGATGAGGGGAGAGAACTAAGTCAGCCAGTAAACGCGCCCCTGAACCTGACCCCTTGCCCGCTCAATCCTGTTCCAGACGCTCACGGGCAGGACGACCTCAGCTGACATGGGCCCTGAACTGGCTCTTAAAGCTTCACACCGTTGTTGCTTCATCTTCCCAAACAATCCCCAAACCGTAAGGGATTTTCTAACTTTAGGACAATGCCTGTAAATTAGTAAATGTTTTCCCAAAGATTGGAGAGATTTTTTATTTAGTTTGAATACATGTCTTTTAGAACAAATTTTATGGCCAATATCCTCTTTTTCCTTTGCTGCCATCCCCAACACAGCTTTTAAATCTGTTCACAAATAATTCACAGGAAACTGAGGTTGGCATTGAAAACGTTATGTTGTGCACATTTGGGGGCTTGTGCGTTTTTATTGTAGGTTTTACAATACATTGGCTTTGGTCACCGGGTTCCTGAGAGGTTGGGCCCAGGCCTGAAGGCAGCTCCCAGACCCCAGCCCTGGATGCATCATGCTTTGAGATGCAGACCATGTGGCTCAGCCTCTGTAGCCTGGGGAAAATTCTACTACACAGAACAGTATTTCTAGGAAGGCTTGCTGTTGCTGTTATTTTAAACAAAACTTTTCTCTGAGGTTTGTTTTGGCCCCTCTGGGTTCACGCATTACAATGGCCAGTTCAAGTGCTCTGAGAGGGAAGAGGATCCTCATTCCAGAATGTACTGGTTAATTCATACCCTCCCAGACATAGCCACTCGTGAAGTTGTTCCAGGCAAAAATGAAAGCAAAATAACATTTTAGAAAACAAAATCTGGTTCCAAAAATTTTTTTCAGCCTGGTAAAATCCAAGGTTTGATTTTCAATAACTATTCTAGAAGCAGATTTTTTTTTCTTGAATACAAACACATAAGCTGAGAGGGTGGGACACTGCTACACGGAGTTGATTTCTTTTACTCTTACTTTATAGAACTGTTTTATTATGTCACTGATTTTGGCCACTCTCCCTGTGCTCTCAAGAATTTGTTGGCACAGGAACAATCTCTGCTTTGCACCTGTTCACCTGAGCCCATATCTGAGGAGGCACTTTTTTTATATATATACAGCAGGTTCTTCTTAGTTACCTATTTTATACATATTAGTGTATATATATGTCAATCCCAATCTCCCAGTTCATCCCATCACCATCACCTCAGTCCTGCTTTCCCCCCTTTGTGTCCATACATTTGTTCTTACATCTGTGTCTCTATTTCTGCCTTGCAAACTGGTTCATCTGTACCATTTTTCTAGATTCCACATATATGCATTAATATACAATGTTTGTTTTTCTCTTTCTGACTTACTTGAGTCTGTATGACAGTTTCTAGATCCATCCACATCTCTACAAATGACCCAGTTTCGTTCCTTTTTATGGCTGAGTAATACTCCATTGTATATATGTACCACACCTTCTTTATCCATTCGTCTGTTGATGGGCATTTAGTTTGCTTCCATGACCTGGCTATTGTCAATAGTGCTGCA
The DNA here is from genome assembly GCF_039906515.1 of Pseudorca crassidens. NCBI lineage: Eukaryota > Metazoa > Chordata > Mammalia > Artiodactyla > Delphinidae > Pseudorca > Pseudorca crassidens. The sequence continues at coordinate 1,570,322 of NW_027136316.1, forward strand.
TTGAACTTTGAGGGGCATGCTGAGGAGACATCTTTTGAAAACACCTCCTCTATAGCATGGAGAAAATTCAGAAGTTATATTTTCAAAAGTTCAGTAACTGAGCATAGAAATTATATTTTCATCATGTGTTACTGACTCCTGATCCTTGAAACGTGGCAGAACTGAAGTAGCTTCATTGAGGTCATCTCCTCTTATTTCAAGACCCTGTTTAGAAGGTGTCTGACTCTGTATCAGTAAACCCCAGTGTGGTCTTTCTATCAATCCTCTGGCTCCCTCACTGAAAAGTCTTAATGCAACTCACTCATATATATGAGATAATTTTCATCGTGAAAACCTTGAACCTTGAGGGGGCCCTGTGGTGGGGACATCATTGAGAACAGTAGTTGGAGCTGTCCCATCACTGTGACCTTCCGGCACCTGGACTGCCACCCAGGCTGGGCACTATGTGTTCTCCTCCTGGCCCACGAGGGCGTTCTTGTTGCATCCCAAATCCCTCTCACATTGTCTCTCCCACTCCCACCCATCACAAGTTAGTTTCTCTGAAAGCAGAGGTTGGTATGGATCTGGACAAGCAGGACTGTGTATTAAATGTCAGCCTTTGTGGCAGGCAGGGAGGAAACAGGATCAGGCAGACGGCAAATTTGAGCTGTGATGCAGCCATGGTGAAGGCTTGCCCAGACCCCCGGGGTGGGAGGTGGGCCTCTGAAGCATATGTGACCCTCACAGTTGTTCCGGGACCCGCACTGCACTTGGCCAGCCTGAGTGCAGTGGAGGACCAGCAGGTGAGAACCCACATGCGGCAGGCGCTGGGGCTCCTCCAGCCACCACGATCCACCAGTCTGAGTGACACAGGCTCTAATTCGTACACCTTCCAGCTCTCAGGGTTCTGCTCATATGAGTTGCTAAAGAAGTGGCCAGTGATCAGCTGATCACCCTACCCTGAGTTTACCTACATCAGTTGCCTGTCTGGGAGCTGAAAGACCAGCCCGGGGTGGATGCGGCAGAGCTGCCGCCACAGCTGCCTCCATAACATCTGAACTGCCTGGTCCCACCACTCACCCTGGGCCAGCTTCCTCACCTCACCTCTTACCATCACCACTTCGCTTAACAAAATTAGGTCTCTATTTGAATTTCTTCTGGCGTTTCTCATCGGTCTGGAAGATTATACACTAACATTTATAAAGCACTTGGACAGCTTTGACTAAATTATGTTATGTTTGTTTACATTTAGCCCCTGTTCAGTCTGCCATCTTGAAACCAAATGGCAACTACTACATTTCCCAATCTCCAATGTTTGAAAATCTGAGTAAAAATTGGAAACCTCTCATTGTAAACATATAGAAGATTGAGTGTATGGGAATATGTGCACCCAAATTATGTACATATTTAGTCCTGTTAATTGATTTTTTTGCAGGCTATGACTTAAACCAACTCATTGCCTATACTTAAGTGAGAAACGATTAACATCCTCCAGTAAGTGCCAGCACCCACACTCGGGGCAAGCCAGAAGTGCCCTTAGCTGTCCTGCACATCCGACCATCTGGAGGGGAGGAAACTGAGAGCAGGGAAGGAGAAGAAATCCCTGGAGGAAGCTTCCTCACCCCCACTCCAGACGGGGCGCACGGGGTGGGAGAGCAGTTTGGCATGCACTCCCCTCACTAAGACTGTGCGGTTCATGCTGGTCTTCAGAGCTCACTTCGTGCTTCACTTGAGGGATTCCGTTGTGGAGGCTTCACTGTGATTGCAGGTTGGGTCTTCTCTGCCCGCCTCCCCCACACATTTCACTTTGCCCTCAAGACTTCATTTTTACAGGCAAACAGTGTGTCTCAGTGGGCAGAGCTGAGCACGCAGTAGGCAAAGGCTTGACTCTCAGATGTAATATATATTCATATTATTATGTTAACTCATTTATATTGATTAATTTACTTTATTACAACTATATAAACATAATATATAAATAATATATAATATAGCAATACTATAATAATACTTATATTCCAGTAATATATGTTAATATTGAAAATGTATAGGCTAATTTAGTTAGTGACATCACTGGCAAGAAGACTAATGAAGACGAAATAAATCAGAAGAGGCCAGAACTTTGAAGATCTTTGAGGGAACGCCTTGCCCATGATGTAAGTGGAGAGAAGTATATGGAAGGTGTTGGCTAGGGCTGCCTGCACTGCTCCTTTTGACCCCTGTTGCTGGGTCAAGAGTGAACCAGGGCACCCCAAGTGTGTGGGCAAAGAAGGAGCCCAGAGACCAGGGCAAATCCACCCTGGCCTAGTGCCTTCCTTCTTTCACCACATCGCAGTGCCCCAGTCCGCGCGCGCCTCAGCTCCTCATTTACACTCTTGTGAACAAATGTTGTCACTTCTCCTACACAATGAAGTGTACATGGTGCAGGAGAAATGGCACCTACCACATGGTGACACACATCTTAAAGCTGGGGAGAGGGAGAGGGGGAGAGGGAGAGGGGGAGAGAGAGAGAGAGAGAGAGAGAGAAAAAGAGAGAGAGAGAGAAACACCAGTTTTATACTATAATATAAAATATAGGAAAATACAAATTGATGTTAAAACTGTTTATAACAACTTAGCCTTTATTTTCATCTATGCCAGCACTATACATTTTAGTAGTCATCTAAGTAATCTGGTTCTAAAATCATAACGTAGGCTTTAAATTTTGAAATAATACAGTTTTCTACGTTACCAAAAATGTACTTTAGAAGCCAGTATTCAAATCCTCCAGTGTCTTCTTAGCCCAAGCAGACCTTTTTAGCATCTTCAGAGACCCTATCAGAATGTGCCCTGGAGGTTAGGGGGAGTTTCCTGGATCACAGTCAGCCCTTCCCCTGTTGCCGATCAATGTGGGTGTTTATTGTAACTGGTTGCGAGAGAGCTATGTGAGTGGCTCTGGCACCTACACACGCAGGAGCACTTTGTCACCATCAACATCTTTGGCAGGTGCAGCTGCAGCTTGTAAGCAGCCTTAGATCCCGGCCACCAAGCAGGCCAAGCCGCCCCACTGTCCCTCTTACACCGCTGGTAACCCTCACCGGGATCAGAGTGCACTGAGCCCTCTTGTCCCCTCCTACCCTTCCCCACTCAGAGCCACGGCCAGTGTCCTGGTTCTGGTTCTGGTTTGGGGAGGAAGAAGTACAGGCCCAGCCCTGGAGAAGTCCGCAGGGGGGACCCTATCTGCTCACACAGCCTGTGGACTTGTCATGGAGGTTCGGGTGCATCGTGATGGCTGGAGGAGCCTCAGCGCCTGCCATGTGCAGGTTCTCACCTGCTGAACAAAAACTCAGAATCCCTCCAGGTGTGGGTGTAGCCGAGGGGAAGGTGAGACTCAGATTGTACAACGGTGGAGGAGAGGGTTTTCTATGTTCCACAGCACAGACAAAACATTTTCTCAGCTAGAAATATTGATGGCTGAGCACTGGCCCCACCAAGTGGAGGGATTGGTGGATGTCCTGAGCCGGGGTTTCTCAGGGAAATGCGAGGAGATGTTGGGAGGACGGGAGATGCCGGTGAGAGCCTGGGACCTGACGTCCACCCGTATGATCTCAGCACGGGAGGTGCGGGTTATAAATAGGATTTTCCCCAAGTCAGAGCAGCTGCTTTCCCTGGGTCTGATGTTGACTCTTTATTATAATAGTGAGATACATGCAGAACAAGAGACCAAGACCTGCAGCCGAGTGTCCTCTAAACCCTTCATTCTCCATCTGGCATAAGCTCTCTGATACCGAGCTGTCTCCCACTGAGTTCCAGGCCTGTTCCACACACTGAGGTGCAGCAGTGGGTGATGAAAAAGGAGGGAGTCCCCATTCTCATGCAGGCGACAGAATTGTGGGGGAGACAGAAAAGAATAAAATGGACACAACGTCCGATGGTGATATGTATCTTGGGGAGAAATAGTCAGGAAGGAAGGTTGAGCAAATTTCTGAGTGTGTTCAGTGAACAATGGAGAGAGCAGAGTGTTCCACGCTGAGAGATCAGCAAGTGCAAAGGCCCTGAGGCCACAGTGGGCTGCATGTTGAGAGTCTTAGTTACTAGTGTGGATTCTTAGATTTCTCTTGAGTCTGCATTTTGCTTTTATTTGTATTCTTCCTTTCACTTTCTTAGCTCATTAACATAAAAGCCTCACCACCAATCTGTTGAATTCAGCATATTCTATTCCAGTGACTCAACGTGAAAACTTTGGTGACTTTGGGTCAACTCAGTGCATGTCTATTGAGTGGCCTCCCTGGACCCAGCACTCTGTGAGGAGCTAGCAGGCTGTGGAATTTACTTGAGGGGTCTCCACCTTGATGACCCCAGTTCATGAACTTCCTCTGTGTCCTCAGTCTCCTTCCACTCCACCTCCTCCCATCTCATCTGGGTCATGAGTTCTGGTCATGACACTCTCTCACACTTTCATCTTCTATGTCCAGCTCCTTCCAGAGGTCTCTGCCCAAAGGTCCTCCAAGCTTCTCAAAGTCAGTGCAGCCCAAACTGAGTTGCATTTTTTTTCTTGGAAGTCCCTTTGGTAAGAAAGCCACTAATGCGCCCCCCCAAGCTCCAGAAATGGCTGTTGCCTCACCCCACCCCAGCAGCCCACACCATGATCCCACTGCTGCAGGACTCCCCACCATCCTCTCTTTCCTTTCAGTCCTGGGATGCACACCAAACTTTCCCTCATCGCAAAGGCCGTTCATGTGGCAGACAAATACACATGTGTCACCACATGTGGTCATTGCTGGTAAAGAGCTACAGGATCCCAGAGCAGAGGACAGACATATCTCCCTGAGCAGGTAGAGCACAGCTCACTGCGGCAGCAAAGCCCATATAGGGAGTGAGGCAGGCATCATGCTGCAGCATCTCCCCACTCTTCCCCCAGTGCACCCTGTGTTCCCAAGCCACCATCTTGGTGGGATGCCGTCCTTCTGTGGTGTTAGGGGCATGCCCTTGTATTCCTTCATTCCCTTATTCATTCATCTTGTGTGTTTCCTGCTCAGTGCCACTTTGGCGAGAGGAGAACTCATCCTTCGAGTCCCAGCTCAGATGTTGCCTCATCCATGAAGACATGCTGATGGCCACCCATTCTTGCTGACTTTGGCCCCATGTGCAACACCCCAGGGCTGTGATCATGCTTTGATTACCTCTCCAGCCTGTGAACTCTGTGAGGACACTGGGCGAGACTCAGAGAGGAGCTCGTAAATGTGTGGTGATGACTAAATGACTGAACAGTGAAAGGATTAAACACAGGCCATGTGTAAGTCAAGTTCACCGAAGGTCAGTTTCCTCCTCCTCCTCCTCCTCCTCCTCCCTCATTCAAGGACCAGGAGGCCGAGGGGCATTACTCACCTTCACCTCCTCTGCCACTTCAGTAGTCTGGAGGTCTGTTATCTTTCATTTCAATTTGTTTACACTTTGAAGACATTTCATGGCTGTACCTCTCAGTATTGAAAAGCTTAAAGGCAGGAGTCCTTCTGTGGTTCCTGAGCCAGGAGAAGATATTATGGGAGCACATGGGGTTGAGGAGGACGTGGCCCGGTGTCTGGACCCCTGGGCAGTGAGAAGTGGGGAAGCAGAAACAGAGGAAGTTTCCACCCCTCCCCCACCAGGACACATTCCTCCCTCTTTGCCTTTAACCAACCTGATTACGATTACCTGGGGTTCAGTGTTTCTCCTTGGTAGATTTACCGGCCACCAGACCTCATTTCTCAGCTTTCTGCATGGCCTACTTCAAGTCAATAGTGCCTTTGGAACCTCTGTTCCTAACTCTAAGTAAATCTGACAGTTATGCTGGCTGAGGTGGAGCCTGGATGAGTTCCTGGCATCTCACTGTAAGATGCTCAACTCTTGCTGTCCCCTGTCACTGCTGTCCCCGTAACCCCAGCTTGCAATATGATGATGGAATGTTTTCATAGAGGAATGAAAGAGTGAGTAGGAGAAGGGCAGGTGGCGTCAGGGCGGCACTGAAATACAGGGGACAGGACTTGGCTATTGGCTGGTCCTGACCTTTTGCAACTGGCCACACACCCTGAGTGTGCACAGTCTCCTGGGAAATCAAAAGTCCCAGCCTGAGCGTGTGGTCCACAGAGGGCTGAAGGATGTGACAGAAGCGGCCCACTCACAGGAGCCTGGGGAGCCCAGGGCTCAGAGCACACTGGGGAGTGGAGCCTCACTGGCAGTGTGCCCCCCTGGATGCCATCATCGTACAGCACACCACTCTGAGGATAAGTGGGCTGTACTTGATTGGGAGACCGTGGGTTCCGGGGGATCACGCTTTTGCCACCTCTGTCTCCTTTCGTCTCTCTGTCCATTTTCCACCACTACCCCACTCCCTGCACAGGTGTTGTCTTCTTTGGCCGCCAGCACGAGGCACCCATTGGTGGAGTCCTGGTCGGGGTGGGTGATTTGTGGGGTTGTCAGAAAATACAACAGGACTGCGCACATGCCCATGGGGCTTGGGGGAAGCTGTAGGATGGTGGAGCAAGTTGAGAATCTGCAGGAAAATATGACATAATACCGTGGAGCTGTGTGCAAAAAATGGTTATGATGGAATTTATATATTCTGTATGTTTCACATTTTAAAAAATTATAGAAAGTGTCTGTGTACGTGTGTATATCTTAATGATCTAGAATGACAAATTCTTATTTCTTATTTATTTATTTATTTTTGGCTGCGTTGGCTCTTCATGGCTGTGTGCGAGCTTTCTCTAATTGCAGCGAGCGGGGGCTACTCTTCATTGTGATGCGTGGGCTTCTCATTGCGTTGTCTTCTGTTGTTCCAGCGCATGGGCTCTAGGCTTGCAGGCTTCGGTAGTTGTGGTTTGCAGGTCATAGAGTACAGGCTCAGTAATCGTGGTGCATGTGCCCTCAGCACCATGTGAGATCTTCCCGAACCAGGGCTCGAACATGGGTCCTCTGCATTGGCAGGCGGATTCTTAACAACTGCTCCACCAGGGAAGCCCTAGAATGGCAAATTCTTAAGTGAAACAGACGAATGAACCACAGGCTGAAACGTGGATGAGACGCCACAACATGACACTAAGTGTGAGAAGCCAGACAGAGATGTCCAGAATTGTGCAATTCCAATTGCTTGAAATATACAGAACAGGCAAATCCATAGACAAAAAGCACACAGGGGGTTGCTGAAGGCTAATGGGGAAGAGTGAGGTGTGGAAGTGGCTGTATAGTGAGGTCTGGATTTCTTTCTGAGGTGATGGAATGTTCTCAATTAGTACTGATGATGGTTGTACAACTTTCTATGTCAACTCTAAATCACTGAATTGTACACTTATGAAAGGGTGAATTTTATGATATGTGTATGTATCTCACTTTAAAAATCATCATGAGTAAATGTGATTTTTATAAGAGAACGTCAAAAAAACATATAATCCTGAGTTGTTTGTTTATTGGTTGGTTCTCATTCTCACTCTACTAAGCTCTGTAGACATGACGAAAGACCTCCCAAGCGAGACAAGCACTATTTGTTCACAGCCGGCGCTACAGACTGAGAGGCACAGACACCGCCTCTCACGTTACACTGACCCAAGCACACGCAGAAGTGCTTTCTGGTGGCAAAAAAGAAAATTGTGATGTGAGGAAGCTGGAGGCAGCGGACAAGAAGAGGGGAAGCCCGCATGACTGCCTAGGGCAACATATTTGGCTTTCCTACATTCTGCTCTGAATGCAAAGGATGAATACTGAGGAAGTTTTCAGTTGCTGAGCAAGCACTGACACTTGGGGTCTCTTGCTGCACAAATTTGTGTCTGGCTTTCCAGATTGCGTCCTGCGGGGGGTGGGGCAGGACTTCATGATTAGAGGGATGAGTTCCCTGACTCCCAGGCGTAGATAGAAAATTCTGTATTCTGGAAACCCTCTTTCAACATCTTCAAATACTCTTGGGATAAAGAATCTTTAGTCAGTGTTTTCAAAATTAACTGCAAACAGTGGTAAGAATTACACTAGTGTTGAGTAACGAAAACAATGGTAATTTTCATTACCAAAATCTCAGGATTTCTTATTTCATGAATGCCCACATTGTGATGAGTCTACTGTGAGTCTTACACTGAAAGAAAAAAAAAAAACCACATTAATCCAATGTATATTTTTCTCATCCCCAATATCGTTGCCAAGCCATCTGGTCGACCTTGCTCCAGGAGCCCCCCAGGTGAAGCTCCACTGGTGCGAATCTCAGCGGGACGAACCCGGGTTGTGCAAGGGCGCAGGCGTACAGCCGCCGCCCTAACTCCTGGGGTCGACCCAGGCCGCCATTCGTCGCGTTGCTCGGTCCGGTGTGAGCCACCGCGGGTCCAGAGACCGTTCCTAGGATCCAGAGAGAGGGCTTATTCCGTGGGGGAGCCTCAGACCACCGCTTCCAAACAGGATTGCGCACGGGCTCGTGGCTCCTCCGGACTATCTGCGGACGGCCCAGGCCGCACCCTGTTTTCCAAACGTTTGTTACGGGCTCCGACCACCGAGACACAAGTGGGACGGCCGCCGCCTGGAGCGTCCTCCCCGCTTGCCCGCGATACTCCGTGTCGAACCCCGCGGTGAGGGGACCTGCGTGTGCTGTCGACACACAAGCGCTGCGCCGAGAACAGGTGACGAGAACATTGTATATGCAGCCTGACCTGAAGGGTATCCCATGTACGGAGCCCCGTGACCGCTTCACGTGGAACCTGGAGAAACGAAGGTGGTCGCCGGGGAGCAGCTCCACTGCCGCGACGGCACCTGGACGGACCCGGGTCCCCAAGGCGGCGAGGACGCACGGCCAGACGGCCTGTGGGTCGGGCGTCATGGTCCCACGGGCAGGAGGAAGAGGAGGCCCGCTGTCGCCCTCCCAGTGCTCCTTGTTTCTCCATCCGGGCCGGCTCCACTCCGGCGAGAGACATAAAAAGTTGGTGAATAAGTTCGGGATCCAGCGGAGAGACCGAGGAAAGCCAAACGCCGTCCGAGTACATCTGTGTCGTTCCGCACCTTCGGATGACTCGGAAAAATTGAGAAAGTACGACCACCAGGACGTGGAGGACGACGTCGGGCACGGACACCGTGTCCTATAACCACGCTCAGTCTTGCGGGTGGAGGGGTACCAGGGCGTGCTGGTAGACCCACCAGGACCACCCCAATCACAGCCACGAAGCGCAAGGCCGGCCTCACACCACATGAATCTTCTCGGCCAATCTCCGGCTACAGCAGGAAGCGCCCACGCCTCGGCGCCACCGGGACAGTCGCCGCCAGCATTAGCGCCTCCCGGAACTTTGCCTTGCGCCTGGCGGCCGAGTCACAGCCCTCGCGAAAGTCGCCGAAGTTACGGAGGGAAGGGACGATCTCAAAGCGGCCGCTATGTAGCGCCCGGCAAACGACTACAACGGAACCGGGAAGGATCCCGATCGCCGGCCGGCGAGGGTGCAGCGCGGGCCGCCCAAACGCCCGAGCTCGTCCCGGGGCGTCCGCCTCGGAGCTAGCCCCCGGCTCGGTACGACGCGGCCCGACCCCGGCAGCAGACAGAAAGGGGGAGGGAGCTGGGAACATGTCGCCGGGTGGTTGCAGCGAAGGATCCCCGAGCACACGGGCGGGTCCCTGCTCCTGGGGCGGACTTAGAGATATTGCGGCGACTCGGGCTGTGTGGAGTGAAAAACTGAAACGATGAATGTACTCGGTGAAAACATGTATGAATAATTTTTATTTGTGATTTCATAGTGGAGTCCTTGTGAAACATTTCTTTAAAAAGTCCAGAAGCCATCAAAGAAATGAATGGTAAACTTGACCACAAATTGATCTTTACATATTCCACAAGCAAAGTCAAATAACAAACTGCTGTGTGGGGAACATCTCTGCAAATTACATGTGTAATAAGAATATTGATATCAGCTTTACTTAATATAAAAACAGAGTATTTCAAAAACATAGACATAAAGAGAATTTAGGTAAATAAATTCTGGTTAGTGCATCCCCACAATGCATTATTATCAATTGGTGTTTGGGTTACTGATAGTTTTTAAATGACGTAGATCTATAGGTACTGACTTAGAAAGATGTTGATAATGAACTATTCAATGAAAATAGCCATTTGTAGAACTTCCAGGGTAGTTAAAAAATAATAATAATAAAGAAAAGAAAAGCCAGCACCAACAACAGGATATGCATTTACCTTTTAAAGAATCTGAGTTGGAAAGGCAAAGGAATTAGAATAGCTAAAACAACTCTGAAAAACAAGAATCAAGTCTTCCTTATAGCCTGGTGTCTGGAGCCAGAAAGATGAGTGTCTTCAGAAACAAAGATGGGCCGCACCTCCTGCTTTTCTGCCCCATACTACTACAGCTCCCAGGCAGGAGCTGGCATCCCAGCCCGTAAATGTCTCTGCTCCACCCAGGCCCAGATGCAAGTGGGGACCTTGTGTAAACTCGACTCTGCAGACCTGGCCTCCTCAGCCTGTTCCCTCATCCTGGGAGACCCTAGACATTCACTCAGGCGCCCCAGTCATCCCCACCAGTGGCTGCTGGCTGGATTCTCAATGGTTTTAGCTCTTCACTTCATGAGCCATGAGTTGCTTTCCCAAGGGAAAGAATTCCCCTTACACAACAGATGTGAACCAAGGGGACAACTGAACTTTGCACCTGGACTCATCATACACACTTTGTCTTCACATCTGGTGATGAACACTGATGAGAGTGGAGATGATACAGGCAACACCTCCTGACCCCAAGTTTACTATAAAACTTGTCCAGTCATGCAGAGGGGTGCACATTGCCTCAAGGCTCTCTGACTTTTCAATGACAATATTCCTGAACAAATAATAAATAACATATAATAATATATATCTTTTATTTATTGGCTTTTGTTATGTGAGAAGCACTTACCTATTAGATCATGTAATCACTCAACTCTCTCAAGAGGTTATGAAACTTATTCACACCTGAAAATTATGAAGTTCAAAATGGGAAATAATTTACCCACAATCAAAGCTGATTAGTGGCAGAAGATGGATATTTCTCGCCTTGTGTTGTCTGTAGATTTAATAAAAATTGGTGGAACACAGGGTTTATTTATTAATTCCCAAGTACAAATATTATAATTGCTAGCCCGGAACTCAGAACTTACATTCTGTCATAGAATGTGCTGGTTATTTCACACCACTTATGTGATATTCCTTAATCATGAAAACTATTGTGTATTCAGAGTGTGCACATCTCTGTGATGCTTTTGAAAGACATATGCCAAGTCAGCCCAGAGAAATATTGGACTTGGCCTCAAGAAGGGTTTGAGCTTTTGATACACACAGCTGCCTTATCCCAGTGCAGTCACCCTCAACCATCACCTCTGGATACTCTTGGGCATGGAGAAGCCTGAACCAGAAAGTCCAGCATGTTTTTAGGAATTAGCCACCTTCAAATTGTGGCTATAATCTTCATCAAAAAAGGGAGACCTGGGCTTCCATGGTGACTCAGTAGTTGACAGTGCCCCTGCCGATGCAGGGGACATGGCTTTGTGCCCCGGTCTGGGAAGATCCCAGATGCCGTGGAGTGCCTGGGCCCGTGAGACATGGCCGCCGAGGCTGCGCGTCCGGAGCCTGTGCTCCACAACGGGAGAGGTCACAACAGTGAGAGGACCACATACCGCAAAAAAAAAAAAAAAATAGGGAGGCCTGTTAGAGCCATTTCAGAGGACCCTGCACAGGGATGTGATGATGGAGAACAACAGTCATCTGTTCTCTGTGGATGACACTGTCAGCATTTATTTATTTAATAAAAAGTCATCCAGAGTAGCTTCCCCAGAGTTTACTCCCCTCCCCACCCTGACACATATACACTCATAAAGCACTTACTAAAACCTGGACGAAATGATCTTGTACATTTGTTTACTTCATCTTTGCCATTTCAAATGATAGTAGACTTTCCGATAACTGTAGTATGCCTTTCTTGCGGCTCCATATCTAACACTCACACCAGTGCTGGGCGCTCACTGCATGGAGGCCTTAAATGGATAAATAAATGCATTAAATATTTTCCAAAAACCATTCTGCTGTGCAAACTCCGGTGGAGTTTAACCCTACAAAGTTACACAGAACAGATATTGTCCCTTTAAAATTCAAGTCATAGGGTTGGCATTCAGTTATAATATTGGATTTTTTTTTTTTTGAAAATAAAGTTTAAGCCACTATAGAACAATTGATTCACACTGGTCAGAGGAAAGTGAGAAAAAATGATCCTGCAGTCTGTCAAAGTCCTGGGACCTACACATCAACAGACAGTTCCTTAACATCTGAAGCAATGGTCAGCGTCCTTCTGTTCTGGGGAAGGGCTGGTGGTGCTGCCAGAGCTCAGGACGCCCTTCCCTGTGCTGCTCTTTCCTGTTGGCCTTGCTTCTCCTCCTGATGTGAACCTGAAGACCACACGCAGATCCCAAATCAGAACTCCAAATCCATATACATTTTTCCACAAATGGTTTTTGCCTCTACAAGTAGATGTGATTTCCCAGCCGTAATCAGGAGAAGAGGTGTAGAGGAAGAAAGAGGATTCCCAGAGTCCCAGCTCTAGGTGGGCTCCAGGCTCTTGAGATTCCATGTGGAGAGGGCCTGGTCAGTGAGAGAACTGGACCTGTAATGTCAACTGCAGATTTCCTTGAAGAAGAAGTCTTCTCACACCTTGTAAGGCCAATGCAGAAATACCACTCCAATGGTGTCCTAATTCTTTGAGCACATTAATCTCTATTCATCTAACTTTATGTACATTCCTTGGCTTCTGAGAAAGTGCTCTTTCTGTTACTATTATTCATGTAGCAACTTTTGTTTCAGTCTCTCCCTTTTGTTGATTTACTGTGTCTTAATCTCCCTGACATCCCACCTTCACTTTATTTTTCAGTCATTTTACTCTTAAAAATAGTATACATCATCAATGTTCTATATCATGTATCTAATTGTTGCTATATTCCTCCATTTCACATCTTTTCTCTGTGTTAAAGCCAATACTTGACACATACTTACATTAGCCTTGTGAGCATTTGCAAAATTCTCCTTCCCCTAAGTCACTGTAGCTATTTCTTTTCTCTTTTTCTCAGACATGGAAGGTGACCTTAAAAAACATGAAGTGATACCAACACAGCATGCGTTCAGGAAGGACCCATTTATCTGCAGGTCAATGGTATGTTTCTTGGGGATGAACTCAGTCGTCACATAAGAGACCTGGTAATGGGATAAAATAGGAGTTCATGACAATCTGCTGATGGATAAAACGCCTAAGCATAAATTCTGTCCCAGTAGAATATTTGGAATACTTTAAATTTTGGAATAACATTTCCCTGAAGACAAACTGGAACTTCAGTTTCAATAAAAGTGGAATTGCCTCAACATAGCTCATGTATATAACGTGTGAAAAATAAAGAAGACTTAAAATTTAATCAGAAAGTTATGCAGGCGAGAGGCTACAAAATAGAAAATCAGTGTGAATTCACCAAGTAACACTGCATGTGAATAGAACGAACATGGGCAGTTTATTTTAAAAGAAGACTACCAGTGAGAGAGAAGACTAGAGCCAGTACGTAGAGAAATGAGTACATGGACGTGCGTGAACATCTGTAACAGCCTCTCCTTTCCTTGCACATAGCAGAGTCTTCACTCTGGAGGAGAGTCCATGGAATGTAATGCATGTGAGGAGATTTCACACGCAACAACGTGAATTTCACAGGTATTAACTCAAACAGGAGAGAATCCCTATAAATGCTATGAATGTGGGAAAGAATTTAACTAGAGCCTTCACCTTTATATACACCAAAAATTCACACAGGAGAAAAATCCTCAACTTGTCACTAATCTGGAAGAGTCTTTGGCCAATATTCCTTTTTTAAGTATCAATAACATAAGGTGAATTATACTGCAGAGAAACCATATAGATCCTATCAATGTGGGAAAGCTTTAGTCAATGCTCTAAACTTAGATGGCATGAGAGAACTCACCCTGGAGGGACCCCTATAAATGTTATGACAGTGAGAAATAGCTCAGCTGGAGTTTTGCCTTTACACACATGAAAAATCACACTGGAGAGAAACCCTAAAAACGAAGTGAATGTGGAAGACCCTTCATCAGAGGCCAACTTTCATTCACATATATGAGCTCAAATAGCAGAGAAGTTCTATGTCAGGAATAAATCTGGAAGAGCTTTCAGTTGAAACTTGGTTACTTCAAAGTCGTGGACTCATTCACGCTGGAGAGGAAACTTTGTGAGTGTCATCTATGTGGGGAAACATAAGACAAAGCCATGACCTTAGACATCATGTGAGAAGTCACATTGGGAAGAAGCCCTATAAATATAATAAATGTGGAAGAACTCTTAGATGCTGCTCTCACATTTATATGTACCAGAGAACTCAAGAAGAGATACTCTATATCTGCAATCAATGAGGTAGAGCCTTCAGCTAGAATTTCTCTTTCTTAAACCACCGGGACACTCAAGTGAAGAGAAACCCTACACCTGTACTCATGGTGGAAGAGCCTTCAGTAGGAGCTCCAGTCTCAGCACACACAGAGGACTCAGAGTCAGCATTAATTCAACTAATCCTGTTACTTCAATTTTTAATGTATTATTTCTCTCATAAATTAAAAGAAAATTATAAATTAATTTACTCTTTTACAAGGCTGCTACTCCTGGAGAACTGTATGTACCTGGACAGAAAAATTCCAAGAACTCAGAGTCAGGCAGTGGTTTATCCCCATATTAGAATTTTGGAGCCAAAGGATTTTTCTCACAAGAAGGGCAGATACCTATCTCGGTACTGAGAAACTGGCAGATCATTGCAGACATGGAGCAATCCATTTCCAGATTGTTTTAGAACAGCAGGCTTGAATGTACTAATTCATGGAAACATAAAGCACCGTTCCCAGGATATAGAGAGAGAGCTTATTCCATGGGGGAGCCTCAGACAACTGCTTCCAACCAGGATTGTGCCCGGACTCAGGGCTCCTTCCGACCACCAGCGGATGGCCCAGGCCGCACCCCGTTTCCCACACGTTTGTTAGGGACTCTGACCACCGAGACCCAGGTGGGACGGTCGTGGCTCCTGGAGAGTCCTCCCCGCTCGCCCGCGACACTCCGTGTCGTCCCCCGCGGTGAGGGGACCTGCGTGTGGTGTCAACACACAAGCACTGCGTCGAGGCAAAAAGGAGACAGGACGCTGGTTGCTGCCAGTGTAGACGCAGCCAGAATGCAGGGGAATCCCATCCACGGAGATCTGTGACTGTTTCCTGTGGAACATGCAGAAAAGAAAGTGGCCCCCGGTGAGCAGCCCCAGTGCCACGACAGCACCTGTACGGACCCAGGCTCCCAAAGCAGCGAGGACGCACCGTTGGATGGCCTGTGGGTCGGGGCATCATCATCCCGTGGGCAGGAGGAAGGGAAGGCCCGCGGTGGCCCTCCCAGCGCCTCCTTGTTTTGCCATCCGGCCCGGGCTCCACTCCAGCGAGAGACGTAAAAAATTGGTGAATAAGTTCGGGATACAGTGCGGAGGCCAGGGAAGGCCAAGCGCCGTCCGAGTACATCCGTGTCGTTCCCCACCTCCCGATGACTTGGAAAAACTGAGAAAGTACGACCACTAATATACTGTTGAATTCTTTTTGCTAGTATTTCACTGAAAATTTTTGCATCTATATCAGTAATACTTGACAGTTTTTTTTTTTTCTTGTAGTGTCCTTAACTAGCTTTGGTATCAGGATAATGCTGGACTCATTAAATGAGTTTGAGAATGTACCTCAAAGTTTTTTAGAAAAGTTTGACATGGATTTGTTTTAATTCGATTTAAATGTTTGGTTGAATTTCCCAATGAAACCATCTGGTCCTAGCCTTTTTTTTTGGAAATTTTTTATTACTGATACAATCTTTTCACTCATCGTTGGTCTGTTAGGCTTGTCTATTTCCTCATGATTCAGTTTTGGTAGTTTTTCTGTTGCTAGGAATTCTTTTCTTCTAGGGTATCAAACTTGATGGTATATATGTGTTGATGGTCACCTCTCATGAGCTGTGGTATTTTTGTTGCATCAGTTGTAATGTCTCCTTTTTCATTTCTGATTTTATTTGAGTATTCTCTTTTATTCTTCATTAGTATAGCTAAAAGGTTAATTTTGTTTTCATTTCAAAAACCACCCTTGCATTGATGTTTTCTATTGTTTGCATGGTCTCTGTTTTATTTCTATTCTCATATTTCTTATTTCATTGCTCTGCTACTTGTGAGCTTAGTGGTTTGTTCCTTTGTTTGCTAGTCCCCTGAGAAGTAAATTTGTTTATTTGTGATCTTTCTTTTTTCATATTGTAGGCATTTGTTGCAATAAACTCTCTTATT
Organism: Pseudorca crassidens; assembly: GCF_039906515.1. Lineage (NCBI taxonomy): Eukaryota > Metazoa > Chordata > Mammalia > Artiodactyla > Delphinidae > Pseudorca > Pseudorca crassidens. The sequence continues at coordinate 1,586,642 of NW_027136316.1, forward strand.
ACTGTTTTTCTTGCAGCCCATAAGTTTTAGCAACTTGTGTTTCCATTTGCTTTTAAAAAATTTTTTTAATTTAAAAGGCATTATTGTAAAGCTGTTGTAATTTCCCCCCAGTTTTATTGAGATATAATTGAACACAGTACTATTTAAGTTGAAAATGTACATTATAATGATTTCACTTCCATATATTGTGAAATTGTTATTACAGTAAGATTAGTTAACATACATCATCTTATATAGATGCAAGAAAAGAAAGAAAAGGAAAATATATTCTCCTGTGATGAGAGCTCTTAAGATCTACTTGCTGAACATCTTTCAAATATACCATATGGCAGTGTTAACTCTATTCATCATGTTGTATATAACGTTCTCAATACTTACTTACCCTATAACTGCAAGTTGGTACTTTTGGACTTCATCAAATTCTGCCTCTTCCCACTTCCCTCCTCTGGTAACCAAAAATCTGATCTTTTTCTATGAGTGTTTTGTTGTTTTATTTTTTTTTTCCCACATGTAAGCTTGGTCTGACTTCTCTCACTTAGTATAACGCCCTCAAGGTCCATCCATATTGTCACCAATGGCGGGATTTCCTTCTTTCTTATGGCTGAATATTACTCCTTTTTCTAAATATATCACAAGGTTTATATCCACTCATCTGTTGATAGACACACGTTTTTTCCATGTCTTGGCTATTGTAAACACTGCTGCTATGAACATGGAGGTGCAGATATCTCTTCAACATAGTGTTTGTAATTCTTTTAATATATTCCCATAGTTTAAAATGCTGGACCATATGGTAGCCCTATTAAATTTTGAGGGCCTTCTCTAGTGTTTTCCATAGAGGCTGAACCAATTTATAAGACAACCAAAAGCACACAAATCATCCATTTTCTCCACATCTTTGCTAGCATTTGCTAGCAGATCTCTTGTCTCTTTGATGAATTCCATTCTAACAGTCCTGAGGTGATATCTCATTGTGGTTTTTATATAATTTCCCTGATGTGTAGTGACGTTGAACACATTTTCATGTATTTGTTGTACATTCACATATCTTCTTTGGAAAAATGTCTGTTGGGGTCTTTGGCACAGATTTTAATTGGCTTAATTATTTTGTGCTACTGAGTTCTATGATGTATTTTGGATATCAACTCCTTATTTGTTGTAAGGTTTGCAAATATTATTTTTGATTACATAGGCTCTTTTCATCTTGTTGATGATTTATTTTGCTGTGTAGCAGACTTTTAGTTTGATATAGTTCCACTTGTTAATTTTTTAAATTGTTGCTTGTGCTTAAGGTATCATCAAAAATAATATTTAAGACCATGTTAAAAATTTTTTTATTGTTTTCTTCGAGGAGTTTTATGGCCTCCCGTCTTTACCTTATCTTATTTCTATTTAATTGTCATGAGTGGTGTTAGACAGGAGTCTAGCTTTATTCTTTTGCATGTAACTATGCAGTTTTCCAAGCACTGTTTAATGAAGAGATTGTCTCTCCACCGAGTGTTCCTGACTGTCTTATCAAATATTAGTTCACCTTATATGTATGGGTTTATATCTGGATTCTCAGTTCTATTCCATTGTTGTGTATGCCTTTTTACATGACAATACCATACTATTTACATTACTATAGTTTATAATACAGTTCGATAACATGGAATGTGATACCTCCAGGTTTGTTGTTCTTTCTCATGATCGCATCGCATAGACAAGTTCTTTTTTGATTCCTCATACATTTCTCTGTTGTTTTATTCTACTTTAAAAAATGCCATTGGATTTTGATAGGAATTGCATTAAATCCATAGATGGCTTTAGGTGGTGTGGACATTTTAAAAATATTAATTCGTCCAATCATGAACAAGGGATAACTTTACGTTTATTTCTGTCTTTTGCAATTTTTTTCATCAGTGTATTGTAGCTTGTATTGTAGATCTCTTTCAACTCCTTAGATAAATTTATTCCTTATTATTTTATTAGTTTGGATGCTCTTATAAATAGAATGGTTTTCTTTTTTCAGATCATTGTTAGTATATAGAAATATGACTGATTTTTGCATTTTAAGTTTTTATTCTGCAACTTTACTGATTATGTTGATTAGTTTTAATAGATTTTTGGTGAAGTTTTTCAGTTTCTATATATAAAATCATGTTATCTTAAAATAGACACATTTTTACTTCTTAATTTCCAATTTTGATGCCTTTTATTTCTCTTCCTTGACTGATTGCCCTGGCTAGGACTTCCATTACTATGCTGAATGAGTGGTGAGAGTGGACTCCCTTGTCTTGTTTCTGATATTAGACAAAAAGTTTCACACTTTCATTTTTGAGTGTGCTTTGAACTGTGACCTTGTCATATTTGGCCTTTTTTTAAAAAAAATATTTACTTTTTGCTGCATTGGGTTCTTGTTTCTGCATGCGGGCTTTCTCTAGTTGCAGTGAGTGGCAGCTACTCTTCATTGTGGTGCATGGGCTTCTCATTGCAGTGGCTTCCCTTGTTGCAGAGCATGGGCTCTAGACATGTGGGCTTCAGTAGTTGTGGCACACAGGCTCAGTATTTGTGGCTCACGGGCTCTAGAGTGCAGGCTTAATAGTTGTGGCGCATGGGCTTAGTTGCTCCTTAGCATGTGAAATCTTCCCGGACCAGGGCTTGAACCCATGTCCCCTGCATTGGCTGGCAGATTCTTAACCACTGCGCCACCAGGGAAGTCCCGATATTTAGCCTTTATTATGTTGAGTTACATTCATTTTATACCTAACTTAACAAATGCTTTTTCTGTGCCTATTGATATTATATTTTTCCTTTGTTCTATTAATATGATGCATCATATTTATTTGATTTGCTAGTCTTTATTCAAAATTTTTAAACCTATATTCATCAGTGTTATTGGCCTGTAATTGGCAGTGTTCATTTCAGATTATTATATCAAAGTAATGCTGGCCTCGTAAATTGAGCTTGGGAGTTTTCTCTCCTTATCCGTTTTTTCTCTTTCTTTTTTGAAGACTTTTAGGTTTGGCATTAATGCATTAAATATTTGGTAAAATTTACCAGTGAGGCCATTTGATCTTGAGTTTTTCTTCATTTGAAGAGTTTTCATTACTGATTTAATTTCCATACTACTAATTGCTTCATTTAGATTTTCTCTTTCTTCCTAATTCACTTTTGATGGGTTGTATCTTTCTAAGAATTTTTTTCATTTATCTAGGTTGCCCAGTTTGTTAGCATGTAGTAGTTCAAAGTAACATGTTATCCTTCTTATCTCTGTAGTGGTGTTGTAATGTCTTCTCTTTTATTTATAATTTTGTTGATTTGGGTCTTCTCTCCTTTTCCTTGGTTAATCTAGCTAAAGGTTCAAAATTTTATCTTTTAATGAACCAACTCTTAGCATCACTGTTCTTTTCTATTGTTTTCCTCTTCTCTATCACACTGATTTCTTCTGTAATCTTTATAATTTTCTTGCTTCTGCTAATTTTGGGCTCAGTTTTGTCTTTTTCCACGTCCTTGAACAGAAGAGTTAGGTTTTTTATTTGAGATATTTCTTAATTCGGAAGGTAAGCATTTGTTGCAATAAACCTCCCTCTTAACACTCCTTTGGCTGCATCCCATAGCTTTTAGTACACTGTGTTTCCATTTCAGTTTGTCTCCAAATACTGTGTTATTTCTTCTTAAATTTATTCTTTGATAAATTAGTTGGTCAGGAGAGTGTTGATTAATTTTTTGTATTAGTTAGAGTTCCAGTTTTCCTCCTGTTATTGATTTCTAGTTTAATAATATTTTCAGATAATATACTTGGTATAAATTAAGTCTTCCTGAATTTATTAAGATTTGATATGTGGTCTGTCATATGGTCTTTGCTAGAAATTATTTTTTCTGCACTTGAGAAGACTGTGTATTCAGCGTATGTTGGATAGAATGCTCTGTATATGACTCTTAGGATCATTTGGCCTTTAATGTTCTTCAGATAAACTGATTCTTTTTTCTTTAATTGAAATATAGTTGAGTTACAATGTCGTATTAATTTTTGCCGTATAGCAATGTGTCTCAGTTATACACTTATATACATCTGTTTTATATTCTTTTCCATTATGGTTGATCTCAGGATATTGAATATCCTGTTCCCTGTGCTATACAGTAGTACATTGTTTTTTATCCATTCTATATGTAAGAGTTTGCAGCTACTAACCCCAAACTCTCAGTCCATCCTTCCCCAACTCCCTCCCCCTTGGTAACCACAAGTCTGTTCTCTATGTCTGTGAGTTAGTTTTGTTTCGTAGATAGGTTCATTTGTGTCATATTTTAGATTTCACATATAAGTAATACCATATAGCATTTGTCTTTATCTTTATGGCTTACTTCACTTAGTATGTTAATCTCTAGTTGCATCCATGTTGCTGCAAAAGGCATTATTTCATTCTTTTTACGGCTGAGTAATATTCCATTGTATATTTGTACCACATCTTCTGTATCCATTCATCTGTTAATGGATATTTAAGTTGCTTGCTTGTCTTAGCTATTAGAAACAGTGCTTTTATGAACATTGGGGTGCATGTATCTTTTCGAATTATGGTTTTCTCCAGATATATGCCCAAGAGTGGGATTGCAGGATCATAAGGCAACTCTATTTATAGGAACCTCCATACTGTTCTCCACAGTGGTTGTGTCAATTTATATTCCCACCAACAGTGTAGGAGGGTTCCTTTTCTCCACACGCCCTCCTGTGTTTCTTATTTGCAGACATTTTAATGCTGGCCATTCTGCCTGGTGTGAGGTGGTACCTCATTGTAGTTTTAATTTGCATTTCTCTAATAATTAATGATGATGGGCAACCTTTCGTGTGCCTATTGGCCATCTGAATGTCTTCTTGAGAGAAATGTCTGTTTCAGTCTTCTGCCCATTTTTGATTTGTTTTTTCGGTTTTTTGTTGTTGAGTTGTATGAGCTTTTTGTATATTTTGGAAATTAAGCCCTTGTTGGTCACATCATTTGGAAATATTTTCTCCTAGTCTGTATGTTGTCTTTTCATTTTGTTTATTGTTTCTTTTGCTGTAAGAAAACTTATAAGTTTGAGTGGGTCCCGTTTGTTTATTTTTGCTTTTATTTCTATTGCCCTGGGAGACTGACCTAAGAAAACACTGGTACAATTTATGACAGAGAATGTTTGGCTATGTTCCCTTTTAGGAGTTTTATGGTGTTATGTGTTATATTTAAGCCTTTAAGCCATTGTGAGTTTATTTTTGTGTATGGTGGGAGAGTGTTCTAATTTAATTGATTTGCATGAACCAACTTCTCCAACACCTCTTGCTGAAGAGACCATCTTTTCCCCCATTCTCTATTCTTCATCAGAGATGAATTGACCATGGTTCTGTGGGTTTATTTCTGGGCTCTCTATTCTGTTCCATTGATCCATATGTCTGTTTTTGTTCCAATACCAGGCTGTGTTGATTAGCATTGTAGCATTGTCTGAAGACTGGGAGGGTTATGCCTCCTGCTTTGTTCTTTTTCCTCAGGATTGCTATGGCAATTCTGGGTCTTTTATGGTTCCATATACATTTTAGGTTTATTTGTTCTAGTTTTGTGAAAAAATGTCATGTGTAATTTGATAGTGATCACATTAAACCTGTAGACTGCTTTGGGTAGTATGGGCATTGTCATTTTAAAAAGCTGCAGCCTGTTCTCACTGTCAGTAGAACCAGCTCCCCTCTGGAAGCAGGTGTCCATGCAAGGCTCTTAGAAATAAGACAGACAACACTACCCACGTGGACTCTTCGTTCACACCTCTGACCACTGTGCCTTTGCTTTCTAGAAGTAACCTCCTTAATCAACTGGGTGGCATCTGGGGATGAGGCAGCCATTATCCTCCTGGAAGAGTCGGTACCCCTCCTACCACTGAGGAATGAGTGGTCCTGTGCCTCATTCACACCAAGGGTTTCAGTTTCAGGAGTTTGGGGAGCTTTTGTTTTGCTGCTTTAGTGGATGAGAAATGACACGTAACCCATTGGCTTCTTTTCACTTCACTTCTGATGATTGAGGCTGGACTTTCGTCACTTTCAGTTATATCCAGAATGCAGCCACTTTTCCCAGTTCTGGGGGAGACCACTGAACATGCCTTCCTGGGTGTTCCCAGCCAGAGACTGTGGTCCACATGCAGCGAGGAAACTCTTTGTGCAAGTACTAAGTAGCTAGTGACTGGCTTCTGACCAACAGAATGTAGCAAATCAGGGGAGGTCAGTGTTAAGATTCATTGACAGAACCTCTGTCACTTACATCTCACTTGCTGCATCCTGTGTTCTCTCTCTGTTTCTGTCTGTCTCTCTCTCCTATCCTTGGACCTGGGGAAGCCTGCATGGGTGTTACTAGCTGCCATATGGAGAGGCCCACGTAGGAGAGAACACAGGGAAGTCCCAGACCTCCAGGCAGAGGCACTCGGCTCTCAGCTCAGACTGCATCCTGCCAGTACCCATCTCAGTGAGTCTGGGAAAAAGTCCTCCCCTGTGGAGCGACAGCTGAGACCTCAGCCCCAGCTTCATAGAGACCTTGAGTCGAGAGCACCCAGCTAAGTGCTGTGGGAGCTCAGGAGTAACTAGGTGTACGTATTTTGTATGTTGGGAAACCCTCCATAATGATCTGCAGTAAATCAGACAATCTTTAGCATAGAGCAGGTCTACTCAATGTTATGTAGAAACAACCACAAAGATAATGCATATTAATAAAGGTAATAAAATGGACTAAAAACAATAATAGTGAGAATTATGATGATATTACCATTACTACTGTTAAAGAGAAAAGTAAACTTAGAAAGATGGCAGATTTGCGTACAGACTCCTCTAAGTAAATTTCAGGGTACCTATATCAGATGTCCTCTGGGATATTGTAGAGTCAGAATGCTAGGTTTGCACAAAGAAATTTGTTCTGAGAGGAGAAAACAAGCAGGTGATCCTGGGTCAGCAGGGAGGATGATATATTGGCACAAACAGTGCAGGGGCTCCCTGGGGGACTTAGAAAAAGAAATGGTTACTTGAACAGGCACATCACCATCTCTATGTCTGCCAGTGCTGCATCAGCTTTTCCTGGACCCCTGAGTGAATTTAAAACATGTCCCCAGGTTCAGGCATGTCAAGGATACTCCCCTTACTTCTCACTTGTCACAATGTCAGCTCCTGGGCTGACTTTTCTAATTTGGAGGACTGGACTCCAGGTGTGACACCTTCTCCAGTCTTCCCAGGAGACATGATATTAGTTCCTGGCACAGAGTTGAGGTGGAAAATCCTGTGCTGAGTCTGGCAGGACAAGGGTGTCTTCCAGGGCTCTTGCACTGGCACCACTTTCTGGTCACTTAAGAGGACTTAAACATTGTTCTAGAGGCTCAATAAAGTCAAGAGTGTCCTCCCTGGGGTTCACTTACCAGTAACAGCTGTCTCTTCCTCCACTGGGTAAGTCTGAGTATCTCAGGAGGCTCTCTGACCCACAAGTACCCATAAGTACAGCAGGAACCAGGAAGCACCATGTGTATGTAAGTCTGTTGAAAACCCTCCACAATACTCTTCAGTAAATTAGATACATTCATGAGCAGAGAAACTTAAGAAATGCAATAACAACAATAGTGATAAATAATAATATCAATAGTGATTACAATCATAAAGATATTAATTGTACTACTACCAATCATAATACTAATAAACTTAAGGACTGAGGGATTATAGACTTCCCTAATTGAATGACAAGTTTCCTGGGGTATTTTGGAGTCAGAGTCCTAGGTTAGCAGCCAAAGTTGTAGGTTTGCATAGTGAAGGTATAAATAGAGCAAAACTAAACAGCAGCAGGTAAAAGAAATCCATGGGAGGGCGTGGGTTGACTTAAGTCTCATATTGCAAGCCCAGAGGAGAGAACTATGTAGAAGAGCAAAGTTGATCCTGGGCTTTCCTGACACATGGAGCCAGCAAATCTCATGAGTTCTGACGACTGGTGTCTGCAGCTCTAACCTGGGAAAGAAAAGCAGGACTCCAGATACACGTTCAATATGTGAAAAAAACACGTAAAATGTACATGGAGCTTTAGCTCTATCTCTATCCCCACTGCCTGTCAGTTGACAAAGTGGCAGATCAGGGCTATTGATTGCCTTTTGATGCACCTACAGACTTACTTGGAATTGGGAGGAGAATATTACTTATGAATTTGCATGTAAAATTTTTATAATAACCCATCTGGAAGTTGAATTACCACTTTCTTGGGAAATTGATAGGTTATTTTACACAACACCTCATATGTTTCCTTTAGTAACATTTCTTCACAGTATATATATTTCTGAATATGTATGAACGGCACATGCCATATCAGCCCAGAGAAGCCATTGACGGGGCTTTAGAGATCAGTGACCTTTGAGAACGTGTTTGTAGAACTCACTCATAAAGAGTAGGAACTGATGGACATATTGCAGAGAAAGATGTACACAGATGTGATGCTGGAGGACGCCCGTTGTCTCATCTTCTGAGTGCGTCTCTCAATATTTATTTACTTCCTTATGCATGTCTTATTGAGATAGGCTCTGCAGCTTCCACATGTGCTGCTGCACTCTTGTCCCTGACTCATGCTTCTGCAGCACTTAGAGCAACCTGCAATGAATGTGTTCCTTTAATTATCACAGCACATTTGTCCCTGCATGGAGATAAAGTCTCCATTACCACAATCTCACGTATACCTTACTAGTCTGCAACCAACACGCAGAATAATACTGGACACAGATGAGGGCTATTTTATCTAACAGACAAGTGACTTTATGTTGCTAAGTAATTCTTCTGCTCGGGTGACTACTATGAGGTTTGAACACAGCAAAAAACACATGACAGCTTGTATCCCCCTTTCTACATGAACTCCAAGTAATAATCTCATGGGTCTTATGTTTATTGGATTGTGTTAGAAAACAGTGTTAACCACATTATGAAAACGTTGCTTCCTTCCTGGCTGAGACGTCTAGGCAGCCTGCAGACTGTCTTTCCTCTTGGGCAAGAAGAGAAGCAACCAGAGACTTTTACTGTCTTTGAGTGAAGTGTCGGGTGACAACCTTCAGTGTTTCCCCCCTTCAGGGTGCTCGAACTTGGGCTGCCATTGATGCCCCCACACTTGAGCCTTGACATTTGTCCTGTGCTTGCATGCACTGTTCTCAGCACAGAACTTTAAATCCATCTAGCATTTCCCACATGTATCAGGGCATCCGCTCTGCAAAACAGATATAATTTCCCAGTTGGAGCAAGAAGAGTAGGTGTGGAGGGAAGAGGAGGGTTTCCCCAGGCTGGGGTCCAAGTCAGCTCCAGACACATGTGCTCTGTGTGGGGAGAGAGCAGGACACTTGGAATGTCAACTGGAGGTTGGCTCGACTAAAGGATATTTTTAGAAATGTATGTGAAGCCATTGGGTCAAATTATCCAGATTCTGTCATTATGCATCACACATCAATTTCTCTTCACGTTTCCCCCTGTACTTTTCACCTCAGAGAAGCAAAATTCCTGTCCACGTGGGAGTTAAAATTTCATGTTTTTGTCTTTGCCACGGTCTCTTTAATAATTTTTCCTCTCATATTCCCTGTAGCGTCTGAATTTATTTTATTTTTCTTTTACCTAAACACTGAACATCTTATTAACATTTTTCTAAACCATGTTTCTATTCACTGGTATATTCCTCAAATTCATGTTCTTTCCCCATGTAATGTACTTTTCAACAATTTAATCCCCCTAATGTCACATGTGTCGTTTCTTATTTATTTATTTAATTTAATTATTATTTTTGTCTTATTTCAAGCAAATACTGTGACCATTAAAATCAAGAAATGATATCCAGGCAAGTTATTTTCCTGGTGGAACAATGTAGCTGTAAGAAAATAGTAAATTTCTTCAGGTGTGAACCCTGGTCATCCACATGTGAAACCTGGGAATGAGGTAAGTTAGGAATTCAGCAGACTCATAGAACTCAGTTACAGTGCAGTGTAAACACTAGACCAGCATAAAGTGTTCACTTTATGGACTAAATTAGACTGAATTTTGATGATAGCTAGTAGAAATGCTACAAAGGGGGGAAATCCATGCAGAAGATTTACATACTATGTGTATGTAACTGATATGGAGATCATTTTAACTGGAGAATATCATTCAATAGACTTACATACACATGATTTTTCACAGCATAGGAAACACTTTTACTGTAATGAATGAAGGAGAGCCCTGAGGGATTTTTAATTCCTTAGTCAACATTGAATCCTCACACTGGATCTATCAATGCTAAAATCAAACTGAAAAGCCGGAGTTCATATCAAAATTCTCAGACATGGAAAAACGCTTATCAAGAATGTTTTACCACACATTTCATCTATGAATTCATAATTTTGGCTAATAACCTCTTATTCTATAAATAAGTAGAATAAAAATATAGATTTGTTAAGTAATCTTAGAATGATAAATACAAAATTTTGAAACAATAAGTACTTTTGTAAATAGGTTAGCATTAAGAAATATATATAAACAAAGTTATATGTGACAATTATTATGATCCACTTAATTGTGATTGTCAGTAAGATTATCAGTTGCTTTCTCATCAGAAATTTTGCAGGCCAGAAGAGAGTGAAATGATATGCTTAAAGCATGGCTGGAACTACCTACCAACAATTCTATATCTTACAATATTATTCTTCAAAAATGAGGAACATGAGAGACAGTCTCAGACAAAAGCTGAAGGAGTTCAGTACCATAATATCTATCCTTCAAGAAATGCTAAAGGGAGTACTTCAAGTTCAAATGAAAGGACACCAGTAACTTGAGGCCATATGAAAATATATATGTCTCTTATAAAGGTAAATAAATGGACAAATAGAGAAAACACTATAATTTTGACTTGTAGCTACACTTTTTATTATTCTAGGATATTTTTTTAAACCAAAATATTAAAATAATTATAAATGTATTGCTATTGCGTGACTGTTTCTCCCAAAATTCATATGTCAGAAATACAACCTCCAAATGTGTTGGTATTAGGATGTAGGGTCTTTGGGGGGTGCTTAGGTTATGAGGACAGAGCCACCATGAATATAATGTGTGTGCTTTTATTTATTATAAAATATGTATTTATTTACTTATCTGGCTACATTCGCTCTTAGTTGCAGCACGTGGGATCTTTGTTGTGACGCACAGGCTTCATATCTAGCTGTGATATGGGGGCTCGGTAGTTGCAGCACACAGGCTCTCTAGTTGTGGCAGACAGGCTGTAGAGCCAGCATACAGGCTCAATAGTTGTGGTGCATGGGCTTAGTTGCCCTTTGGCATGTGTGATCTTAGTTCTCTGACCAAAGATCGAACTCATGTCCCCTGCCTTGGAAGACGGATTCTTAACCACTGGCCTACGAGGGAAGTCTCTTGTGTGCTTTTAAAAGAGACCTCAGAGAGCTCTCTAGTCCCTTCCTCCAGGTGATGATATAATGAAAAGTCTATGACTCAGAAAAAGACCTTTACCTAACCACCTTGATCTCACACTTCAGCCTCCAGAACCATGAGAAATAAACTTCTGTTTATAAGCTACCCAAGCTGTGGCATTTTGTTATAGCATCCCCAAATAACGAATTCGTACATCTACATTAACAGAAAACAATGTATAAATATGTGACTTGTGACATTACTAACATGTAATTAATGTGTAAATATGTGATTTGTGACATTAATAACATGTAATTAATGTGTAATGTAATTGGAGATGTAATAGAGATTTTGTGTGTGATTAAAATTATGTTGATATCAGTTTAAGCTAGTTTGATAGGATTTTATATGTAACCTCCATGGTATCCACAAATTGATTATCTATAGAATATACACAGAAGGAAATTAAAAGTAAGTCAAGTCAGTGGACTTCCCTGGTGGTCCAGTGGCGAAGACTCCACGCTCTCAATGCAGAGGGCCTGGGCTCAATCCCTGGTCAGGGAACTAGATCCCACGTGCCACAACTAAGAGTTCGCATGCTGCAAAGAAGGTCAAAGGTCCCCCATGCCACAACTAAGACCTGGCACAGCCAAAGAAATTAATTTTGAAAATGAGTACAAAAAGTAAGAAAAAAGGATGTCAGTATGTGAGAAAATGTGGGACAGAAAAGCTATATGACATTACAGAAAACAAATTGGCAAGTAAATGTCATTCCATATCAGTAATTTATATATATATATATATATATATATATATGGCTTAAACTCATCAGTTAAAAAACAAAGATGTCCCCAGCCTTTTTCCGGCATCTGGGCCTGGAGGGGCTGCTCTAAAGACGGGCGAGCAGCAGGGAGGCCCACGGCAAATCCCAGCCCGATGCGAGCTGTTCATCGTTTTCCCGGGACAGCTCCAGGGTCTTGGTGTCCAGAGAGCTGCTGATGGAGGGCAGGGGCGGCCGCAGAGGTATATGGGACAGGTTGCTCATCAACTCCAAGTGTAATTCCAGAAAGAATTCCACTCTTCAAACAGTTAGGATAGAGAGGAGTCCCCTATTGGACCAAGTACAGAGCTTTCTCCCACAGATGGCTCAGGCAAATGAAAAGCTAAGGAAAGAAATGGCAGCTGCACCACCTGGTCATTTCAATATTGAAAATATTGACACACTTGGAAAAGTTACTCAAATGGATATGACCTTGTTTGAGATGAATCAGTCTGATTCAAAAGAAGATGACAGTTCACAAGAGAATTCACAAGACAGTTCAGAGGACAGTTCAGAATTTGAGGATGAAGATGATAGCACCTCTTCTGAAGGTGAAGTCACCATTGATACAATTAAGCTTCCTCATTCAGAAAATGGAAAAGGCAAAATAGAGGTTCTGGACCGTCCTGCCAGTGAAAAAAAAGAAAACAGGGACATAAACAATCTGAGAAACAGGTGATAGTTCCCGCTAATTCTGTGGAAAAGAATGTGGCTTGCTGGTTATTTTGCATTTCAGATACCTATAGTGTTTGTTTGCAAAAATGAATGTATTTTGCTTCTTGGAGAAACAGAAGCTAGCTTTTAAAGAGTTGGAAGAGATAGTATTTGGTGAATCTTCTAAGAGTAGACTGTTTTTGATCTCACACTAAAGAGATTTAGTTTAGAAACCTTAACTTTATGTATGGTGATGAGTGAATTTGTTGGCATCCTCTTTCATCAGCATAGACTTCAGAAATCTCAAACTTATTTTAAAGTAAAAATACAAGTTACCCATTTGTTTTTGTTTTAAATAGGCCTCTTGGGGCTTCCCTGGTGGTGCAGTGGTTGAGAGTCCGCCTGCCACTGCAGGGGACACAGGTTCATGCTCCGGTCCAGGAGGATCCCATATGCACGCAGCGGCTGGGCCCGTGAGCCATGGCCGCTGAGCCTGCGCATCCGGAGCCTGTGCTCCACAACAGGAGAGGCCACAGCAGTGAGAGGCCCGCGTACTGAAAAAACAAAAGAAACAAAAACTTAGGTTGGGTTTCTTTTTAGGTTATTATAAAGTCATATTTATTTGTTACCATCAAAATGGGTTCAGTGAGGGAGAATTTTTTTTTTAAACATCTTTATTGGAGTATAGTTTCTACATAATGTGTTGGTTTCTGCTCTGTAACAAAGTGAATCAGCTATATGTATACATGTGTGCCCATGTTCCCTCCCTCTTGCGTCTCCCTTCCACCCTCCCCATCCCACCCCGAGGGAGAAATTTTTTACAAAGAAAAGAATTACTTATATTTAGATGCGCTCAGACATATCTACTTTAATTAAAAAATACAAATCCTTTCCACTTTGAGCTGGAAAACTGGTGCTCTGTGGTTTAATCACCGTCAGTGACTCTGTAGCCTCTCAATGCATGTAAAATTTGCTGGTTGGAAAATTTTGTGTTTTTTTTGGTTTTCTTTTTCTCATAAAGGAATTTTTTGTTTGTTTCAGCTATTAAAATTATTCCTTCCAGTTGCCCACAGTTTTGAAACCTATTAATTGTAGAGAATAGGAACACCCCAGGAAAACAGGTCACAGTACATAAAGAGGTAGTAACAGGTTTTCCCTTTCAAAAGGCAAAATGATCCTGCATTGGAGTTGCCTTTCTGCCACATTCTTGATCTTATTTAACTTGTTTGGGACCTCATCTGTCATGGGCCTGGCTTTGCTCAGGATATAGACCTGAGCATTTAAAGGACTGTCTCCAAGTGCATTGAGCTTCTGAGACTTGGTTGCCTAATATTTTAGGGGTTTGTTTTAATTATTTTTTCCTACTCCTCTCATTAGCTTATAACATCTTGTAAATACTCTGAAGATAATTCTCCAAGTTCCTTCTGGTATTTTCCATTGGGAATTGGAAATCGGCTGTGCACTCAAAGTATGCAGAAGTGAACAGATCTGGAAACGAGACTTCTCAGCTGCAAAGGGTATACTTTGTAGCACCAAACACAGCTGTGATGGATTATTGGTGTGAATATTTAAGGATTGGCTTCTACCAGATAATATTCATGCCACATTGTGGGAAGAGTTGTATTTGTCTGGTTCACTCCTTAGCTTGGTGCATGTACACAGTAGGCACTGAATGATGTCGATAAATGAATTTACAGGTATATTGAGGATGTACAGGGCATTTTAAGCCATGCTATCCATGCGGATATGAAAGTGTAACTTCACTGGAAATACAAAGCCAAGTAGAAATAATCTGATGGTCAGTGAAAGAGACTAGTCAGTCTAGAATACATATTAGTGTGTAGAATTATATTTCTCTCCTGCTATGGCCTTCTCATATAATACGACTAGGTATTCTATACAGTTAAAGAAGTCAACTAAATTCAGTTCCTCTGGACATTCTTATGACATAGGAGGAAAAGGAAAAACAAAAATTTAATATGTGATAGGGATGTCGTTTTAAGTAAGTGTAAAATGGTTGAATTATTTAATATACAGAGTCAGGGGTGGCTGTTTTTAAACAAATTTGGATACTAAGATAAATTATGTAGGTCTTAAAGACTTAAATATAAAGAAAGAAAATTATGTTTCATACTAAAATAGAGGTGACTATTTAATAACATTAAAAAAACAAAGATGGACAAGATAGACATAAAAAGGGTCCAACTATATGTTGTCTACAAGAGACTCACTCAGAAGTAAGGACATTCATATGCTGAAAGTGAAAATATTGGAAGAGATATTGCATGAGAACACTAAGCAAAGAGAAGAGGAGTGGCTCTTCTGCTTCTGCAGCTGAGGCTGTGGCCCCTACTTTTCAGGGAGTAAACAGAGGCAGGGGCAGGGGCTGGGGCGCCCCTCCCACTCTCTGCACCCTGAGCCAGGGAAGTCAGAGGGACTTGGTCCCCCTCCCGAGTTCCATTCTTCCTCCAATGAGAATGGTGCTAATCAGTAAGGACCAGGCTATAGAGCTGATTCACTGTTATAAAAGCAGAAATTAATACACCAGTGTAAAGCAATTATACTCCAATAAAGATGTTAAAAATAAAGAAAAATAAATAAAGACCTGGGGAAAAGAGATGGTCCCCGTGGAGAATGCCTATGTCCTAAGTTTATCTGCTGTCAGATTGGCTTGAGAGAGGGCAGGAGTTACATGATGTGTTCTCTCCCTTTAAATCCATTAACTTTTTCTTTCTTGATGTATGCACACACCCACACACACAAAACGAGTATAAAGCCCATATATATAGAAGGCTAAAGGGTTGGTCTATGAGCTTGAAAACAGGGAAATAGAACACTTGAGGTCGACTGCAGCAATGTGTTTGTGTCTGTGCATGTGCATTACTAGGTGGAGGGTCCACAGTATCCATCAGATACTTAAGGGAGAACATATCTCCCAAGTGTTCTGGATTTTGTAAATTATCATAGGACAAGAGTCTTCAAGAAAAATCAGGTAGCTCTCTCACACACCACTCATTAAAGTAACAAATATTTATTGAGAGTCTCCAGGATTCCAGCATGTGGAATTTTCTGGAGACTAAGAGGTGAAACGTATAACATAACCACCTTCACCAAGTTTATAGCTCAGTGGAGGCAATAAGAATTAATATCTCACAGTTTTTCTATTTAAGTAGGACTCAGGGTTTAAGGTAATTTTTCTGCATCGTGTCCACAGTGTCCCAGGACTGACGCCCTCCTGAAGCTCAGCACCTAGAACACAGATCTGATTGAGCTAAACTGGTGATGCACCTGCTTCCCAACGAGGCTGTGGCCTCTAATGGCTGTCTCCCGCTCCTGTGTCCATGGCCTGATCAGGATATGGGAGACACTTAGGCTGATTCCTCAGTGCGTTGTGTACTTCCAAGGCCAAGAACTTGCTGAGCAAAACATAACTTCTTTACTTTTGTGAACACCTGGCCTCCAAAAGGCAGAAATATTTAGTGACAATGTACTGAGGACATAATTCCTTAGTCATACCCTGACCTAAACTCTCTGTCACAGAGACATGCAAAACCACAGAATCAGGCTTATGGGTCATGACTTGGCTGTGTCAAGAAGTTCTAGACCGTGTGGGAAGACTCCTCTCTCCTCTGAGATTTCTGCTTCAACCAACAGGGAGCAGCTTCCCTTAAGGTCTGAACGGAAACCTTGCAAGTTCACATATTGAAGTCCAGACCCTTGTACCTCAGAATGTGACTGTATTTGGGATAGGGCCTTAGGAGAGATGATGAAGTTAAAATGGGTCACAAGGGTGAGCCCTAACCCAGAGCTGTGCCCCCTATGAGAAGATTAGGACACAGCCATGCACACTCAGCTTATAGAGTTAAGTCCATCTGAGGATGCAGCAAGAATGCAGCCACCTGCGAGCAAGGGAGAGAGGCCTCAGAAGAAACTGAACCTGTAGACACCTTGATCTCGAACTCAAAGCCTCCAGAGCTGTGAGAAAATTAAGTCTCCCAGTTTGCACTATCTTCTTCTGGCAACACTAGCAAAACCCTAATACAGCTTATTTATCCTCTATCCTCTTTCTTGCAAATAAAACTTATGAAAATAGCACCAGAAAACACAGTGTATAAAGTATTTGAAAGAAAAACGCCAGGGAGCCACTGCAGGGGCTGATGAACTACACATCCGTTGATTCCCCTGGTTTTCTTTGTCTGCTACCAAAGTAAGGGAAAATAGTCAAAATCACCATGGAAGACTTGAGTAGACATTTTAGAGAAGGCATAGCTCCATGGTGAAACAAACTTGACATGTACTCAGTTGGTAGAAATAGTAAATGCATTTTAATCCTTGGAGGTTTAAAAAATTCAATTTCTTGGATTTCTAGAGAGGTTGTAGTACATGTACATGTTTGAAGGTCCTGAAAATTGCATTACATTGTGCCCCACACCGCCTCCCCCTCTTTGCCCAGGAGCCCCTGCCCTCCACAGGTAGCCGTGTATCTGGTTTCCCACAGCAAACTTCCAGAGTGTCTTTATGTGCATACAAGCAAATATGAATATACATTTCTCCTTGGCACCCTAATTAAAAACAAATAGAATACTAGGCACGGTGCTGTTATATCTTGCTTTTATTCATTTGACAGTATCTTGCAAATTATCCTCTATCAAGACATCGTTTCCTGCATGACAGTGCACTGAATGGATGACGTACTATAATGCACTTTGCCAATCCACGTTGGGATGCACGCTGATATTCAATAATCCGTTTATATTACAAACAATGCAGCAATGCATAATTCTGCTGCTAGCAAATGTGCAGGGTATGTTTCTAAAGGATTTATTACCTGGAGGGTTTTTAACTGAGAGCATTTGATAAGATACTCTGTTGCTGAATCCTTCTGTGGAGACTAGCAATGAGCCTTTCTCTTTCTGTATACTGCAACTTATCAGATCTGCCCCCCCACATATCTTTAAGAATGCTTTCCAGCCTCTTGTACCATTCAGAAACCCTCCATAATCTGCTCAGCACCTCTCTTTATTCTCACACCCGTCACAGCCTTACCTGGCACATACCTGCTGTCTCCACCTTGCCCTCTGCCCATTGAGCAGGACTTCGAAATACTGAAAACCCCTCTTTGATCATCTCCAATTAATCAGCTACTGTGTGACTCAACTTTACTCAGTTTTATCACTAATTACAAACAATGGTAATTACAATACAGTTGAGTAACGACAATAGTAATTTTCGGTTCTGTAGATCTCAGAATTTCTCACTTCACCAGTGTCTACACTAGTGGATCTCAAAACAAATTCTCAAGTCACTGAAATTGTTTCTTGCCAGGACAATGCTGTATGGTCATCTAGTCGTCCTTGCAGCAGCGGACGCCAGGTAACAACCAAATGGAGGAAAAACCACCGGGATACATCTGGATGGCACGGAAGAGAAGGTGCGCCTCCACCCATCCGAACTCATCCCCTCTGGCCCACCACAGGTCCCATTTCTCTCCCCGGGTTGTCTCCTCGTCCACACGCGCGTTCAGAGGCCATTCCGGTACGAGATTCTCACGAGGAGCCTCTGACAACCGCGCCAACCCAGGACCGCGCATCGCCTCGTGCCTGTTCACGACAATCACCAGACGCCCCAAGCTCCTCCCCATTTCCCCATTTGTTAGGCTTCTCCAACCACCAAGCCACAGGCGGAACCCTGGCTGCGCCTGTAGCACCCTCCTCTCTCGCCTGCGACTGTCCTTGTTTTCACCTGTGGTGAGAGAACCTGGTCCACACAATCGCTTCGCCGACGAGGCCAGCAGAAGTGGGGACGCCGGGCGCTCCCCCGTAGACGCAGCTCGGCCTGCAGGGGAACACCGTCTGCGGAGCCCCATGACAGCTTCTCGCGGATTTCGGAGAAAGTAACCGCAGGGGAGGAGCTCCACCACGGCGACGGGACCGGGACGCACTGTTTTCCCAAGGCGGCCAAGAAGCAGCACCGGGCGTCCTATTGGATGGGGCGTGGCGGTCCCGTGGGAAGGAGGACGTGAAGGCCAGGGTCGCACTTCCAGTGCCTCCTCGTTACGCCATTCGGGCCCTACCCACTGCGGAGAAAAACATATTTGGGAATAAGGGCGAAAGGGATCAAGAGAAAAGGCCGGCGGAAACTTGTCGGCGTCCACGTCCGTAGGAGACTTTGAACCACTCTCAGGCGACACTTGGAAAGCGGAAGTACGACCAACGGGCCACACGGACGACTTCGTGGATGGATACCCTCTCTTGACCACATGCTTCAATGTGGGCGTTTCACGCGCAAGAGACACAAGGGAGTGCCGGTCGAAACGAGCAGACCCACCATTCAACGACTTCTAGGGAGCGCAGCGCCGGCCTCACACTACACATGTCTGCCCGTCCAAATCCCGCGAGAGCAGCATGCGCCCATGCCCCGGAGACCGGGACCCAAGCGCGACAGCCAACAAGCACATCGGGCCCTCCAACGGCCTCAACGCCCGTGCCCGGTGCGTTCCCGACGTCCGGAGTGGGACGCTGGTGGACCGAAGTGGTAGAAAATGAACGCTCCTAAAGTGACTCAGAAGGACGGACCATCGAGCCTCAGGCGCTCCGGAGGGCTCGCAAGAACCTTTCCCTACACAACGCGGCGGGCGGCCCAGGTAGGGTCGAGTCCGCTCAGTTCCCGTGGCCAGAGGGGCACGGGCGGTTGCTGGTCGACCAAGCCAGGCAGCCCTCACACCACACTAGGGAGCGAGGCAAGGCTCACATCCTCGTAAACCTACACACCCAATCTCCAGCGAACGCAGGAGGAGCCCATGCCCCGGGACCACCGGGACAGTCGCCACACGTATAGCCGGGCTCCCGGAACGCTGCCTCGCGCCCGGCGTCCGAATGTCAGCTCTCGCGAAGATCGCCGAAGCTCCGGAGACAAGGGACGATATAAAAGCGGCCGCCAGGTGGCGCCCGACCACCGGCTCGAACGTCCCCGGGCCGGATCCCGATCGCCGAAAGGCAAGGGTGCAGTGCCGGCCGCCCAAACGCCCGAGCTCGTCTCGGGGAGTCCGCCTCGGAGCTAGCGCCCGGCTCGGCACGACACGGCGCGACCCCGGCAGCAGACGGGAGACGAGGAGCTGGGAGGATGGTGCCGGGAGGCTGCCGCGAAGGAGACGCGCTCTTCACGCTATTCTTGGGCCGCCGGCCGCTGTAAACAAGGAAAATTCTGCAGGGGGATGGACTGCGTGAACTGTAAGCTGAAACCATGAACGTACCAATAGAAAACACGGACGACATTTTATTCTGTAATTGCAGAGTGGAGATGTTACTAAAACATCAAAAGCAGGGCCCAGAAGCCGTAAAGGAAACGATTGATAACTTGACCACCTAATTGATCTTTACATATTCCACAAGCAAAGTCAAATGACAAGAAGTGGGTAGGTGGGAACATTTGTGCAAATACATGTGTACTAAGAATATTGATATCAGTATTACTTAAGAACAGAACATTTAGAAAACAGCCAATGAGAGGGACCAGGTAAGTAAATTTCAAGTACACTCAGACAATACAGTAATATCACTTTGTGCTTTGGTTTATTGATTTTTTTTTAAATGAGCTGGATGTATAGGTATTGACTTGGAAAAAATGTTGATGACCAGCTGTTTAATGAAAATAGGGAGTTTATATATATCTTTTGAAAAGAGTAAATGGAAAAGTAGAGGATTGGAATAGGTAAAGCAACTTTGCAAAACGAGTAAATTCCTCCTTACAGCCTGGAGTCAAGAACCAGAACGATGAGTGTGTCAGAAACAAACATGAGCCACACTTCCTGCTTTTCTGCCCCCTCCTTCTGCAGTCCTGGGACAGGCAGCTGGCATCTCAGCCCCTCAATGTCTCTCCTCCACCCACACCCAGAGCTACCTACAGGCAAGAAGAACTTTCACTCTGCAGGCCTGGCCTCCCTATGTCCTCAGCCTGTTTCTTCATATCAGGAACCCTTAGCAATTCACTTGGTTTGCCCAGTCGTCCATGCCGAGGGTTGCTGGCCCCAACCTACACCTGTGCAGCCTTTCTGTCCAAAAGCTCTGAGCTGATTTCCCAAGGGAAGAACATTCCCCTGACATAGCAGGTATGAGCCAAGAGGACAACTGGAAGTTCGCGTCTGGATCCATCATACAAATTTTGTGTGCACTCAACTCCCAAAGACACAAGAGCGACGGAGGGGCCACTGTATTGGTAGCGCAACATGGCCATTGCTTTCTAAAAACACGCAGGCTGAATCAGCAAGTCCAGCTGTGGCACCAAGAAAAAAGAAACGCACACACACATATCGGCAGGTAATCCATACTCCTGCCAGGTCTGAGAGTGGTGGGAGCAGAAAAGAGATCATTGTTGCCACTTCTTGGGTCCCCTGTGCTGACAAACCCTGGTGGCTGTATTGATGTTACTGGCGGGGAGTGAGGGCTTCGAGCTCCCTAATCTGTCATTTCCTGTCCAGTGCCTTACATTTCATTCTATCATACACTTTCTCCTCAATACACAGTTACAATTAAGAAAAGAATAATCTGCATATGTTACATTCAATTTTCAAGTTTGAACAAAGGTGAAGAACACATAGGGAGGGACTTCCCTGGTGGCGCAGTGGTTGAGAGTCCACCTGCCAATGCAGGAAACATGGGTTTGATCTCTGGTCTGGGAGGATCCCACGTGCCGCGGAACGGCCAAGCCCGTGAGCCACAACTACTGAGCATGCGCGCCTGGAGCCCGTGCTCAGCAATAAGAGAAGACATGGCAATGAGGAATCTGTGCCCCTCAACGAAGAGTAGCCCCTACTAGCAGCAAGTAGAGAAAGTCCGTGCTCAGCAACAAAGACCCAACACAGCCAAAAATAATAAATAAATAAATAAATAGGAAACTCTTTAAAAAGAAAAGTACACATAGGATAATTGAGTTATTGTGAAGGAAGGAAATTTTATTTATCATCTTTTGTAGACTTAAAAATGTTCAAATATAGTCTATAAAAAGTTTAATATTTTAAAAATTAGAAATAGTAAATAATTCCTCATTACTCTTTATTGTCCAGCATCCACCTCCACCCCAGCACCTTTCACATCTGCTCCACCCCCCACCCCCCCACCACCACCCCGGGTCTGCAAACTTGTTTCTCTCATTACTATCACCTGTGTTCATCATACACCTAAGGCTGTTGTAGTCATTCACATGGTAATTAGGGAATTTTTCTTTACTGAGGCTAAGGGCTGTATTTATTGTTTTTAGTGAAAATCTCTCCCATGTGTTCTGTGAAGTCACAGCACTAATGGAGTCTGGAACAAGTGGGTGTGAATGACGGAAGGAGATTATTTCCACATCAGTCTCCCTAACAGGGTGGTGAACATAACTGGCATTAGTATTTCATGGGTGTACTTAGAAGATCCAGGCCAAAAGGAGAAACCTGACCATTTGGCAAAAGACGGACCAATTCAAGAATAAAAATAAGTCTCTTCTCACATGTTGTTTCATTGTAAGGAACTCAGCCAACACTTGTCCGCCTCTGCATACTTATGCAGGGTCAGATGAAAAACTGAGCAGGTAAAGATGAGGAAAGGGAAAGCAACCAAGAGAATCCAGGCATTTAAAGCATTGTTAGGCATTCCAGGCATGAATCCCCAGCCACTCACCTGGGAATGAGCTCTACCACCTAACCCCTGAGCATGTGTAGATATGGTGAACCCCCTCTCTCCAGGGTCAACAATAAGGCAGTGTAGGCTACTGCACATAATCAAGACAGTAATATTTTCATTTACACATAAAACGTGAAAATCCTTGGGTGTTGTACTTTTATTAGAGCTACTTTTTCAGAGTTATTTCATTAATGTTCATTTCCTAGGAGTTACACCAAACTGCAGGAAACCCGCACAATGATCAGTTGGGGAATGTTGACTCCACAGAAAGAACACCACTCTCAAATGTTTCATGAAATAATTCTTGATCAAACGCACCAGGATTTTTTCTCCAACACCCGCCCCAGTGCTTCAGAGGCCCCACCCTCCCTGCTGTGCCCTCTCCCCACACCCCGGATGCCCTTGCCCTCAGTCACCTTGGTTCCTCCCCATGTGGGAATCAAGCAACATGAGGGCCTCAACCCTATTGCTGCCCTCCATGGCCTTGGACCATGTGGCCAGGCCACTTTGGATCTACTTCATGGTGGGGAAAACAATCCAGGGACTCATGTCTTGTTGGAAGGTCTTGTCACACAAATCAGGGCTAAAAACCCCTTGCACAGGAAAGCAGCAGGAGTACGTACATCATAAGCCCACTGTTGGGTACCACAATCCACACAGGGCAGACACGCTCATCAAATATAGAGTGAAGTTTAATTTGGGGTGAAATTTAGTCGACACCTTCAGATACATTAGCGAAAGAGTAGGTGGAGTTCTGTCCTACTAAATGTCATGGGGAGAAACATTCTTCACTTCATAATATTTCTATAGGAAAGTATGTGTCAACTGTCAAGTGCTACCCAAGTCAATGTTAATCATTAACTACTGCATAGACAAATACTGATAATGTGTCAGGAAGAGGGGTGGATCACAGCCCTTTGATCCTGAGATTCTGAAAAGAGAAAACATTCCTTTTGAGACCCTGTGATTGAGATTTACCTACGTTTGCTCATTTATCTTTAGTACAACCCTGTTACTTATAGATTAGTTACCTTTTAACAAGTAACATAAGCTAGGTTCTGAAATTTTGCTTATGTGAGAAGATCATGCAGCTAGAAAATTACAGAGCTAGAATTCAAACGTAGCTCAGGCTGTTTCTGAATCTCAAATTCCTAAATATGCTGGTGTTGAGGTGTGGATCCCAGATTCAAATTTCACCTGGATATGTCGCCTATCAAATCAGTGGCTGGAATCCTCCCTGTTATCATAACACTTCCCCTCCAGTCTGTTCACACAATGACTACCGTGCTTAGGTTCTCCCAACACAGGAATCCTCCAGTGCATTGACCCAGCCTCCCGATCATTCCCATGTCTCCTGAGTTTTATGGAACAATTCTCAGGTCCCTCTGACCTCTCAGCACAGCTGATGATCAAGACCCCAATGAGAGATGACAAAAAACTCCTCTTCCTATGGCTGCATCTATCATACGTATCTCCCAATGAGTTTTATAAATATCTGCATCCTACCAGGACATGATCATAAACCATTCTCCCATGTTTTGCACACACTTCGAATGTTCCCCTTGTTTCTTTGAATCCCTGAAATTCTCACCTTCCCTCACTTTCAACAGTGTGTTCACCTCCTACCATGCAGATGAAGTAGAATATTCGAAGAAATGTGTCAGCTCACTGTCATGAAGTCAACACCTATTCCTGAATCTTCACCCATTGGCGATGCCGCTCCTGTTTAAACTGAAAGTCATTTCTATGCCTGGATAAACGCATTTTTCTCAAATGTATCCCCTTCCCTCCTACTCTCTGGAGGATATTTTATTATTAATTGTAAACTGAAGCTCTTCTACCAGCGAACACCCCTCTCTTCCCAGTCCATTCCCTTTCATCTTTTTCAGTTTCTTCATTCTTGAAACAAAATCTCTGAACCAATTTTTCTCTAGTTCCTGCCCAATGAATTTCCTCTTTCCAAAGTAAACTGAAAGAGTAGTGCAGGATTAGTGAGAATCTCTGGGCGCCCCTCCCACAGTTTTATTTACTAGGGGTGATCTCCCTGTTACTGTTGACTTGCGTATACATAAACCTTTATAACATTATAGTTATCTCTCCGTGATTAAATCCAATGAATGTTTCTCGTATTTTACTTGGATCCAAGCAGAATTGGACTATGACCTCCGTCAGGAAATTTATATTTCCAAGGTCCTCTGACATCACAAACTCCCCACTGCCTTTAAACTAGTCAGTTCCTGCCAGTGTACTGTGTGCAGTTCTCCTCAAACAATACTATTTCAACATCTCAAGATTCCATTATAGCCCTCTTCTCTCTTTTTACTATATACACCATCTTCGAAAACTGTTATAATTATTCAGTCTTCTCCTGTTACCACTATGATAATAATGCGTAAAAACGAATACTAGATTTCTTTTCTGAGGTCTCATCCATAACTGCATGGGAAGCAGACACCTACAATGAAATGTATATCAGACAGAAGCCAGGAACTTCCTCCCCAAATAAAAACTACTCCTCCTCTCGTCTGCAGTTTCAGATAGCAGCTCCACTAATTTTGGGGCTCAGTCATCGACATAACGTCCCAGAACCACACAAACAGAACCAAGCATCGATTTTATCTCTACAATGAGTGCTCTCGTCTCTGTTCATCTCCTCCCTGATATACACATACATAGTTCCAGTTACACTTATACCGCTTCACTTTCAGGTTAAATGTCAGTGCCTCAGAGATTCCTTCTTTAAATTACTAGCTAAGTAACTCTCCTCTCTCTGTTGTCTTGAATAGAACCTACAGGCAACACCCATAATATTTCACGATATCTCTACTCATCATTTTTTTTTCTTTTCTTTTTTTCCTGTTTTCCTCTCTGGACAAATTGCAGAAAAGTAAACTGTAGAGTCATAAAGGAAGTTTCTCTTGACTATTACATAAGGATTGTAAATGCACAGAGATTCCATGTACACAGTAACCTAATCTACTCTCAGATGGCCTGTGACCAATGTTCTTTAATCAAATTAAATAACTATCTTTAAATTAATAATTCTTTGAATAATAAATGACTTTGATTCCTCCTGGGGAAAATTTTATTTAGTAATCACCAGAAACAAAATGTGTGGGAAAACTGTGTTTGTGTCTTTACTTAAGTATGCAACTACCACACTCCTGAGTTCAAAGTTTTAGTCTCTTTCTATAGAATCAGGCAGAGAATTGTCTGTGGGCTCCTGTTAATAGATCTGATAACCTCATATATTGTATAATCATAAAGAAAGAACTCCTTTAATCTGGATGTCAATCAGGATAAATCTAATCAAGGAACAACTTCCCTAACACAAACTTTTCCTTCTCAACACGTTAACCACTTAGATACATGTAAGGAAATTATAAGAGATTCCTTTAATTTGCTAATATTCTAAAAACCTCCGAAAGCAGTCTTGATGCCTTGGCCGGAGGTCTCACTGTTTTGTGAATTGTGGCCAGTTCTGGGAAGAGAATTGCAGCTGGAGGATTAGTCTTTATAAATATGTTTAACCTACAAATAGCCCATCAAGCTGTGGGTTTTGTGTGGCTTTATATAAGGACTGGTGTTGTTTGATTATATCAAACATTGAAGGAAGATATTTTTAGGGTTTTAGAGCATCTGTATTTTAATACCAAGGTAAATAATAATTAAATTATAATCAATTACATGAAGTTTCCAGGGAGGCAGGAGAGAAAAGAATACAATTGGAGAAATTGTACTTGGCCAAGGAAGAGATGATTCTTCAATTCTTACTATGGGCTTGGGACTAAACCGTGAGGAATATTTGTAGATTTTGTGACAGTGAGCTGAAGAATTTCCTCAAATTATCTGAATAATCTGTCTAGTAGAAGGTGGTCCCTTTTGTGGAAAGTGACGAAAGTACTGAGAATATTAAAAATCAAAAGATATGGAGAAGGTCTGAAATATTTGTGAGGCATAGAATAAGACTGAATCATCTAGATATAGTACAATGTCCAGGGATATTTGAAAGATGTTGGGAGATTTGCAAACCCCACCAGATTTAATATCCTAGTTAGATTCAGTCATGGAAGAAGCAGGTACTTGGAGCCCTCCAAGATTGGAATCTTGACCAGCAACTGTGATGAATTTGGAAGGAATATGGAAAGAGGAATATGGAAATTGTTGGTCTTCAAACTATATGTTGAAATTACTTGATTTGATTAATTTGGAATAAAAATGAAGACGGTTGGCACACATGTTAGGAGAGTGGGGTCAGTGCACTGGAGGTTCTCCTAGCATTTGTGGCGAGGGAGGAAACTGACTAATAACTTGGAATATCATGGGTTAATTACCTTTAAAAACTCTTTGATTTTTATTTCCTAATAAATAAATTTGGGGAACTAATATTTCCCTTATGAGAAGCAGTAGCCAAAGTCTTCTTAGTTTGACCGTGGGAAACAAGATTACTCCTCTTTTCTCATAGGCCAGTTCACATTTGCAGGTGGGGTGGTTGTTCACTCCCAGGTAAAGGCTTATGGCTTCATGACTGTTAGGTCTGAAAACTCTAGATAGGATTCAAGTCTCATGGCTTTCTTCTCTTTCCTTGGATTTTCCTGCTTGGAGTAAACAGTGTCTCTGAGAGAGAATACTAGCAGCTGAGTTCTTGGCAATGTGTCCCCAGGTGAGTGGGGACTTGCTCTTTCTCCTGAAGTGGTAACTCTCTTTCCGGTGGATAGAAAGGTGTCACCACTTGCACTGAGTGCTTTAAGTGTATCCTGGTGGGAGTCAAGGCTCTGCGCACTAGTCCTGTCGTCTGGCATCTCTGTGAGGATCGTGGAGTAGGGCAAGGGCTAATACAGCAACCGTCTCCTTTCCAACATTTATAGTGACGTGCTCCAGACTCCATGAAGTCTGTGTTGGAAAGAGGGCACATGAGAGGTTGTATTTCTCTCCACTCAGTCATGGGTTTGACGGGGGTGTGACTCACTCCATAAGCGACTCTGCAATGCAGTGAGCTCTGTCATGTGATGGACACAAGTGGAGGGAAGAGCAAGAGCAGAAGTTCAAGGTCTGGAAGGGGAGGAGGTGTGTGCACAGGTGAGATGAATACGTCCAGGGTCAGAGATGCTGGCTAGATGGATATGCAGGGCTGAGGGGGCAGGGGAAAGAGAAGAAGCCCTTCAGCAGGACTGGCCCAGAGAGGACAGTGGAGCCAATTTTGCTTTTTCTTTCTTTGTTTTTCCAATTTTTAATCTATTTTCTGAGAATACAATTGACTATTTTGAGAACTCTAAAAAGTCACAACAAAATATGCCCTTTCATTCTTGTTCCAAACCAGCCATTTCCCCCCTGTTTAGGTACCTTTGTTCAGAAACTGGAAGCACTTTACAGAAAGCATTTTTTCCTTAATTGGTACATTGAGTAGGATATAGTAGGTAGAGGAACACTTAGAAAACTGTGGCGATATGTGAAGCCCTGGAGAGGCCTGAACCATTGAGAGTCTCTGATTAGTCTCTGAGCAGGGAAGACAGGAGGAAGCTACAGGAGAGACCATGATAGTCAAAGTGGTGAGGTCCCAGGAAACGAGGAGGGAAAGAGGGACCTCAACCCACAGGAAAGGTCAGTTGGGGATCATCTTACAGTTTGGCAACCCCGGAACCTCTGGCTTGTAAAGTTGAGCCCGTCTGTCCTCATATCTGGTGATGAATGCATGCTCTGTGTTGAGGTTAGGTAGGCAGCAACTGCGGACCCCAAGTTGTATATACAGTCTGTTCACTTACACAAAATGGTGGACATTGCATCAATGCTCTCTGACTTTTTAGTGACTAATTCACCTGTAGCTTTTATTTATTGGGTTTTGTTATGTTCAAACATGTCATGTCAGCTCATTTAATCACTCAACTCTCTTGAGAAGTTATTAAGGTATTTCCCACATGAGAACAGTGAGGTTTGTATTGGGGAATACTTTGCCTGTAGTCACTGCTGATAAGTGGCGGAACATGTATATTGCCTGTCTTGTGCTAAGTCTGTAGATTTAACTGAAAGTAGTGGGGAGCAGGGATACTTATGAATTCCCAAGTACACATTTTTTAATTGCCAGTCAGCTCACAATTAACATTCTATTGTGGACTGTGCAGGTTATTTCACACCACCCCTCATGTGATGCTCCTTTGCCATGAAAGTCACTCTGTATTCAGAGTGTGCCCATCTCTGTGATGCACCTGAAAGGCATACGCCAAGTCAGCCCAGAGGAACATTGGGTTTGACGTCAAACAGGTTTGAGCTTTTGATACACACAGCTGCCTTTTCTCAGTACTGTCACCCTCGACCATCACCTCTGAACATTTGGAGAAATGAGGCAGCCTGAACCAGAATGTCCTGCATGTTTTTAGGAATCAGTGACTTTCAAGACATGTGACTGTGAACTTCATCCAGAACTGGGGTAATGTCAATTGCAGGTTTCTTTGAGTGAAATGTCTCTGGAATCTTGTTGAAGTCAATGTGGAAAAATCCCTCCGATGGTGTCACAATTCTGTGAACGTATCAATCTTATTAATCTAACCTTCTGCATATTCCTTGGCCTTAGAGGAAAGGATGGCTCTGTGGCTACTGGTGCTAAATGTCAACGCAGCACCCATTGTTTCAGTCCCTCCCTTTCGGTGCTTTTCCTCATCTTTATCTCACCAACATCCCACCCATTTTATTTTTCGTTTGTTTTACCCTTCAAGATATATTCTAATTGTCAATATCCTATAATATATTTCCAATTTCTTATATATTGCTCCATTTCATACTTTTTCTCTGTGTTAAAGATCAACATTTTAAAAATGTTCACAGACAGTAGCTTCAGGAAGAAGCCATTTATCTGAAGGTCAATAGTAAGTTTATAGGGATAAACCCCACTGTCCACATTAGAGACATGATCTTAGGGTAAGAGGAATTCAGCCGAACCACCTGACTGAAAGTGGACTTAAACGCTGACCCGGCAGAGGCTTTTGAATAGTTTTCATTTGGAACTATTTTTCCCCCAAAACAAACTGTACCTTGAGTTTCAAAAGGGCAGTTGCTTAAATGTAGCTCAGGTATATAGTGTTTGAAAAATAAAGAAGACCGAAAACTTAATCAGAAAACGATGGCAGTGAGAGGCTACAAGTTAGAAAAATCTATATGAATTCAGCAAAGTGAGACTCTATGTGAATATAAGTAACATGGTGGGGTTGGTAGTTAGTGGAGACCATCACTGAGGGAGCAGCCTAGAATTCATGTGTAGAGAAGTATAGAAATGAATTTTATGTGAGCAAACTTTTAACAGTCTTTCCTTTCTTTATCAATAGCAGATAGTTCACACTGGAGAAGAGCCCACTGAATGTAACAAATATGCGGAGATTTCACATAGAATTCAACTATCACACCACATGAGTGACCTCTCACAGGACAGAAACCCTATGCTTGCAATCAATTTGGAAGAGCCTTCAGCCTTTATTCATCATTGAATTAACATAAGATAATTTAGACTGGAGTGAAATACTGCAGGTCTCATCAATGTGGGAAGTCTTGTAGACAAAGCTGTAACCTTAGATGACATGAGAAAACTCACCCTGTAGTGAACCCCTATATATGTTATAAACGTGGCGGATAGTTTAGCTGGAGTCTCATATTTAAATACACCAGAAACTCACACTGAAGAGAACGCTTAATGTGATAAGTGTGGGACACACTTCAGCAGAGCCTTAAATTTTATTCACACTGATGAATGCACAAGGTGAGAATGCCTCTGTCTCAAAACACTGTAAAATCTGGTGCTTCAATTATTCTATTCCATTTATATTTTCTACTAATGTGCCTCTCATGATGTAAAATTGAATTACAAATAAATTTAATTTTTCACAAGTGTCCTAGTCCTAGAGAATTTGTGGACACGGCCATGAAATTTCCAAGAATTCAGTCAGGCAGGGGTTTATTCCTGCAACAGTATTTTTTATCCAAAATGTTTTTTCCCCCACTTAGAACAGATAGATATGTCAGAATCAAGAAGGTGAGAGATCATTCCAGAAACACAATATTGTAAAACAACTATACCCTCAATAAATAAAATAAGGTAAGATAAAATAAAATAAATCATTGCAGACATGGAGAGGTCAATTTTCAGATTTGGAGAGTGTAGGGGCTTCCTGATAAGGTCGGGCTCCTCTTCAGATACATTGCTTTTACTTTGTTCGTCTAAAAACATTCATTATAACCCTAGAGTCCACGGATGTCTAATGGGTGAAAACATGGTATTGTAGGGGGCTATAAAGCATGGGATGTTGCCTGCAACATTTGTGTGTCTGTGCTCCTGTCTGTGTACATGCACACGCACACACACAAACGTGCAAGCAAGGGAGAGAGCATATAGCATCCATCTGATCCTAAAGAGAAAATGTGAGTCTGGAATCAATGGTATAAATGTGTCATCAGGAGAGAAAGCATCAATTTTTCAATTTTTAACATTATTGTCAATTATTAACAAATATTTACTGAAAGCTTCCAGGATTTCAGAACTTGGCTTGTTATGAGGACTAAATTGTAAATAATACAATGTTCCTATCTTCGTAGAACTCTACATTCTAACGCAGTCAATTCAAATACACTGCAATATAAAATTTCTGATATTGAAAATCAAACATACATAAGGGTTTGCAAATTGTGTAACTACAAAATGTTTGCTACTATTTACAAAGAAAGGTTGCCACTTTAAAAAATAAAATTGAGATTATAACAGTGTCATGATAGAACTTTGGAAGGTCAAAAATTGTCAAAAAGACTGGGCTTTAAACAAATATTTTACAAAATTCTGAACCTTTGAAAAGCTATTCTGCAAGATTTGGGAAGAATAAAGATAGATTTCCATTTCTAACAACCAAGATAATTGTTCAAAATATTATGAAGTAAGTATTTAGATTAACTGTTCATTTTCAACAGTTAATTTAAATTAACTTTTGAAAATCAAAAATGTTTTTTATTAGAATACAAAAACTGCTGCACATGCCCACTAAAATTCCATTTAGCATCCATTTTAATTGAGATTCAATGGGGCACCATTTTATTTATTCATTTATCTTCTTCCAGTTTTACTGAGATATTACTGACATAGAGCACAGAGTAACTTTACAGTGCATAATGATTTGACTTACATATGTTATGAAATGATTATCACACTAAATTTAGTGAACATTCATCATCTCATATAGATACAAAATTAGCGAAATAGAAAAATGTGTTCTTCTTGTAATGGGAACACTTATAATTTATTCTCTTAACCAGTTTTATATGTAGGAGACAGAAGTATTTATTATCTCTATCATGTGCTATATTGCATCCCTGGTACTTCATCTATTTTTCGGCTGGACGCTTGAAGTTTGGGCCACCTTCATCCAGTCCCTCCCCTTCCCACGCCCTGCCTCTGTGGACCACAAATTGGACTGTTATTGGATGAGTTTGTTTGCTTGTTAGTTGGCTGTTGAAATATAACTGATCTACAACACTATGTTACTTCTTGTTTCACAACAGAGTAATTTGGAATTACTATACATTTCAAAATAAGCACCGGGTCCTCTGCTTGGGGAAGGGCCAGGGCACCGGCGCGTCTGAGGCCCTGGGCCCCGCCGCCAAGCTCAGGGACAGGCGCCTGTCTGTGGAGGACGAGGCAGCCTCCGGGTGCCAGAGGATATGCTGGGATCGCGCCCTTTCTCTCCGTCCTCCGACCCTAAGTTCCCTCGGCGACGGGAGAGACAGCGGGCTGGGATGTGCGCCTAGGGAGCGAAGCAGGTGCGGTTCCGGCCACGGGGGCTCATCTCGGCCGGTGAGAAGCCCTCTGCCGGGCAGAGGACCCGCTCTATCGCCCGTGGTGCTCCCATGACTGCCGCTTACCCTGAGCGCAGAGGAGCGGGACAGTCTCCTGGGCCTGCAGGCCGCCACGCCCCTCTCCTCGCCGCCTCCAGGTCTCCCGCCACGCATCCAGCACCTGCGACGTCAGCGAGGGGGGCGGGAGATCGTGCGGGGATGGACCCAGCTGCAATCGCCGCCCCATCCCGGAGCGCTGTCGTGTGCTCCGCCCTACACACGGTCGCTCCTTCCCGGACCTGCCGGCTGAGCTGCAGGCGGAGCCGTGGAGACACTGATGCCAGAGGCGCCCTCGGGTTTTCCTGGCCGGCCCCGGGATACCGGGCCGCTTCGACTTCTGGCTCCACGTGCTTCCCGGTCTGTAGCTTAATAGCCGAAGGACGCAGCGCCGGGCCGCTTCGCTGGCTGCACGTTGCGCGCAGGGTCGGCACTGGAACAACAGCGCGGGGGTCAACTACACAGAGCACCCCGCGTGCTACTTCTTTGATCTTTGTCTCTGGTGTGACAGGGCCCAGATCTCCCATCCTGGGCAACAGAAATGTTCTTTATAAATGTTTTGTAGAAGATGTTCTGTCCCCTACCAAAATAAGACATTTGGTGACTTGAACTGTCAGAGTCATCCACTGGTGTTGGCCGTGAGGTTGAAAAGCAGGTCACTGCCACAACCACATTTGGGTGCACAGAACCCACAACAGATGTCAGACTCTGGCCATTAGCCCTCAGAGAAGGTGGACCCGTAGCGGCTGGACTCCAAGCCAGGGGTGGGGCTGGAAAGGCGGCTTTCTGTCCCTCTGGGAGCCACAGAAGTTAGTGGTGAATTGATGGATGAGGATCTGTGCCTAGCAAATAACTATTGCTCGGAACTCTTTGGTTCCATGTATGCGGCCAGACAGAGAGCACAGGGTCAGGACAGTCTCACTCACAGCTGGTGGCTGGGGACGCCAAGAGGAGGGGACCATACATGAGCAGGGGTGGCACCCTGGGGGAGTAATAAGTCCCCTCCCATCTTGGGTAGATTTTGGTAACTTGTTTTTTGTTTTGATTGTAGTTTTCATCTTTTGTGGCGGAGGGCTAGTACAATCAATTCGTTTTGAAATGCTGGTCTCCAAGGAGGGATGTTTGCACTGTAATTCGAGAGAACAGGCCATTGCATCCTACATCCCATCGGCCAAAGTCCACACCCAGCTTGTGCTGGTAGGAACTGCAAGCTAAGAGTGGTTTTTATATATATAAATGGCTGAAAATAATTCATAAAAACATTATTTGCAACCCACAAAAATTATATAGCATTCAAATTTCCTTGTCAATAAATAATGTTTTATTGAAACACAGTTATACTCCTTTATTTACGTTTTACTGTAGCTGCTTTTTGGCTACAATGACTGAGATGAGTAGAAATAACAGACATCCTATGACGAATCTAAAATATTTACTCTCTGGTCCTTTACACAAGTTTGCCAACCCCTGCTCTAGAAAAGCGGGAAAAAAATTTTTTTCAAACTCATATGCTCGGATTTATACTTTTAAAACAGTTAAACTTTTAGCGAATTTTCTCCCTGGAAACAAACTTTAGGTAGATGTAAATATGTTAAATTACTCTCAGTAATCTCAGAATAAACACTAATTCACAATTATTCCTGCACTGAGGAAGGGAATCCACCTGCAGATATTTTTATTTTCATCTCAGAAATAATCACAAATTAGTGTAACTAAAACCTAACACCCACACAAATTAGCATCAACTGCATAAACTGCTAGATATTTCTGAGCCTCAAAATAGGACATTGTAAGCCATAAAAGTATTTACTTTAAATTTTGGTTTGGCGACATCTCTTGCCTGTGGCAGTGTTTACCAAAGTTAATTGATCACAGAGAATTTCATCAAGAATCATTTTCTAATAGAAAACTATCAAGAGTTAATGCACTATAATTCACACTGGAGTAAAATAAACCAGAAAACACTCACATTGATGAAACAATGAATATGTAATTTACATAAGAATATAAAAATGTATAACAACAAAAAAAATCACATTACCTTATTTTCTGTTATTAAATATAAAAACATATTATGCAACTTCCAGGTATTCTTGCATCTGGTAAGCCATTTCTTTCTTAAAAGGGCATTATTGCATAATGAAACATATAGGTAAATGCATTTTTAGATTTTTATTTTGTATTTAGGAATACATTTAACTTCAAATTTACCAATAGTGTATATAATCGCATTGGGACTATATACACTACAGAACACACTGGGAAATTCTAGATTTTATGATAATAATGTGTTATTTTGGATTGCTTTGGGTTATCAAAAAAATTAGAAAGAAATTAAGAGCCCAATATAAAGAGCAAGATAGCAATCCTCTTGTCTGTTAACGTTTAAAATGGTATCCGGTTGAATTTTGAATAAAATGGATAATGAAAGGAATTTTAACAGGCACGTACAGGGAATTTTTATCCTTATAAAAATCGTTACTGATTTTCGAACATATAGTTTTGAATTCTAAAAATTGAAAAAATACTTATTTTGGAATATAGAGAAGAGTAAACCTGGTTCTTAAGACAGGAAACCTAGCTTTGCTCTCCCCAATTCACGTAGAGAAGGTTTTCCAAAATGAAGAATTTTGTAAAATATTTTTACTGACCAGTATTTCTAAAAATGTATAACTTTACAAAGTTCCAGAATTGAGACTGTTTTAAATGTCAATTTTATTTTATGAAGTGCCAACTTTTTATTGTAGACCAGTAGTGATATTTTGTGACTATACAATGCATGAACATGTCTTTTTTTAAATGTCAGAAATTTTGTTTTGCAATTTATTCTTATTGCCTGCATTAGAATATAGAGTTCTATGAAGAGAAAGGCCTTCTGCTATTTACAGTTTAATCATCATAACAATCCAGGTTCTGAAATGTTGGAAGTTCTCTTTAAATATTTAATAATTGAAAAGTTTATAAATGAACGAACAGGGTGATTTAGCTTATTTTTCCCCTGCATGAATCCTTTATGCTAATAATTCCTAAATGGCATTTTCCCTTTTGATCAGATGGTTGTTACAGTGTCACTCCCTTGCATGGGTGTGTGTGTGTGCACTCAGATGCACATACACACAGTAATGTTGCAGGTAACATCATGGGTTTTTTAAAGGAATTTTTTTATGATTTTTTTTCATGTGGACCATTTTAAAAGATTTTTATACAATTTGTTACAATATTGTTACCGTTTTATGTTTTGGTTTTTTGGCTGCGAGCCATGTGAGATCTTTGCTCCCCAACCAGAGATCGAACCCGCACTCCCTGCATTGGAAGTTGAAGTCTTAACCTCTGGAATGCTAGGAAAGTCCCCATGATGGGCTTTATAGGCCCTAGAATACCATTTCTCAACCCATTAGACTTCAATGGACCTCAGGGCTATAACGAATGTTTTGGCCAACAAAGAAAAAGAAATGGAACTGAAAAAGGTCCAGAACTCATCATGCAGCCTGTACGCTCTCCCTAGCTAGCCTTCTTGAAGGTTTAATTGATAAAATAGATGTTGTCTCTATGGTGATCTTTCTCCCGGAACATTTTTTAGTACAATTTTTCTACATCAAAGAGTAAAGCTTTAAAGGTAGACTTATCAATGGCTCTGTGAAGGATCTCCTTTGTGTTTACATGATTTAGTATATGCACCCCTCAATGTTCTAATACATTCTTAAAGTAGAACTCTTTTTATGTCTGCAAAGATCTTTCACCTTCTCGGTCCTGAAGATATCTATCTGTTCTTCTTGGACAAAACAAAGAAACCCTTGGCTACAAAATGCTATGTAGGGATTAAACCACCATCTGACTCTGAATTTTTGAGTTCTTCCTGTCCATGTACCCACAATTTTTCACCTTTCTTTAAATATAATTAATGTATACATTGTTTTAAGTCATACGAGAAATAGTAAATGAACGTTAAGTAATAGAATTAATTGAAGCAGCAGAGGTTAATCACAAAGTATGTGTGTATTTATTCTTGAAGCCATTCATCCGGAATGCATATAAGGATATTTGGACCCTAATGTACGAGTTAACACACATCATACTATGTTTTACATTTTCAGTTAACATTCATCGTTGTTTCCTGATTGATCCCAGTCTTTGTAATTATGATTATAATTTTATAAAGTCAGAAAGTGTCTAACTGATCAACAGTGACAGAGTATTAACAGAAAATGGATTCATTCATACTTATCACAATATTTCATGATTTTGAATGACACATACACACTCAGTAGCACTTATGTATTTGCAAATTCTGATCTACTGAAGCAGGTTTGCTTCGTTTCTTCTTACTTGATACTGAATATTGCTTTCAGCACTTCTCAAACCCCTTCATCATCTACATCTTTATACTGTATATTTAATAATAAGACAATTGCTGAAGGACTGAATTATTGACTCAATTGCATGCTAACACATTCTTTATAGACTATTTTCCCAGTATGAGTTTTCTGATGAATAGCAAGTGAAAGATTTTCCACATTGTCTTTAGAACTGACATCTCCTCAGTGTGAGCACTTTCTTGTTCAGTCAGGAATGAGGAATCACTGAATAATGTCCTTCCTTCATTACACTGAGACTATTTTTTCAGTGTGAACCCTCTCATGTCTGATGACTCCATGACTAATGGAACTCTAGCATTCATTTCATCGGATTTCTTCTACAGCAGTGATTAGATTGTTTACCCCTAGAGGGCTCTCCTCGTAGTAAACCTTGGGATGTCTTCTCTACTGTGTCAGGGATGCAGTCCACTCTGAGTTCTCTGTGTATTCTGAAGCTGGAGCTCCAACTGAAGGCTCTTCCACCATGATTACAGGGTCAGGGTTTCTCTCCACATGACTTTCCTGGTGGTTGAAAAGGGATAATTTCTGGCTGAAGGCTCAATATCCTTGATTACAGACACAGGGTTTCTACTCAGTATGAATTCGCTGGTGTTGATAAAAGTGGGAGCTCTGGGTAAAGGCTGCACCACATGGATTCCAGACATAGGGTGGCTCTCCTGTGAGTTTTCCAGTGCGTATAAGCATGAGAGCTGTGTTAAAGGCTTTTCCACATTCATTGCATTTGTAGGCTTTCTCATTAGTGTGAATTCTCCCCCATGACTAAGGTTATGGCTTTGACTAAGTGTTTTCTCACATAAATGATATTCCTTGTGGTTTCTCTCCTGTGTGAATGTGCTCATGTTATTGAAGCGTTGGATGGTCACTGTAAGCTCTTCCACAGTCATTCCAAACATAGGGCTTCTCTCCCGTGTGAGGCTATTGGTGTGAATAAAAGTCAGCTCTCTCGCTGCATTACCTTTATAAGGTTCGTCTTCTCCAGTGTGAGCTGTTGGTGTATAAATGCGAGGCTTCAGCTGAATTATTTCCCACGTTCAGGACATTTGCAAGAGTCACTCCAGGGTGCACTCTCTCATGTTGTCTAAGGTTGGAGGGTGACTAAAAACCTTCCACATTCTGAGATCTGCATGGTTTCCCTCTAGTATAATTAGCTTATGTTAATTCAGTGGTGAATAACGGCTGAAGTCTCTCCCATTCGGGCTGAAAGTGTAACACACGTGGAGTTAAGGTTGTTGTATGTGACATGTCCTCATATTCATTGCATTCAGTGGGCTCTTCTCCAGCATGAAATCCCTGCTATTGACAAGGAAAGAGAGGCGTTAAAAATTGCTCACATAATAATCATTCTGTCATTTCTCTACATGTGACTTCTAGGCGGCTTCCTCAGTGATGGTCTTCATTGAAAATCTCCCCATGTTAGTTACATTCACAGCTCATGTTACTTTTCTGAATTCACACAGAATTTCTATCTGGTAAACCCTCACTGGTCATAGCTTTCTGATTAAGTTTTAGATCATCTTTATGTTTCAAACACTATATCCATGAGCTATGTTTAATCAATTACCTTTTCATTGAAGCCCAGGTTAGTGTTTGACATGTAATGTCAAAAGACATGGGTCCTCAGATTGTTCCATCCTCCATTAAATTGATAGAAAATCTCCTGGCCACATGTCCAAGGACATGGAGGGCAGAGCTAGGGTTGAGGCTCTGATGTTACTGATTCCCACATGGGGAGGAACCAAGGTGACTAAGGGCAAGGGCATCCGTGGTGGCGGTGGGTGCAACAGGGGTGCTAAAGACCTGTAATGGGTGTTGGAGAACAAATGACGGTGCCTTTCACCAAGAATTATTAAATAAGAATATTGCGAGAGGTGTCCTTGCTGTGGAGACAGGACTCTCTAGGAGACCATGATAAGGGTTACCTGGGAATTAGTGTTAATCCTAGGAACTGAATATTAATAAACTAATAACTCTGAACAGTAAGTCGAATCAAAGTATAACACCCCATAACTTGCATTATTTTCTGCAAAATGGGGATATTATATTCTCCCTACATGCCGAGTAGCCAATGCAGCCTTGTTCTTGACCATGGGAGGAAAAAGCGTTCCTTCTGTCTGCGCATGCCTGTGGGTAAGGTGGCAGGGGTCACTCCCAGCTGAGTGGTTGGGGATTGATGCCTGATATATCTAACAATACTCTGAAAGGCTGGGTTCTCATGGCTGTTTTCTCTTTCTTCAGATTTATCTGCGTGATGTCCCGATTGTCCCTGCATAAGGATGCAGAGGAGTGCAGATGGTGGCAGAGTTCCTGATAATGAAACCACAGGTGAGAAAAAAAAATTATTTTGATTCCTGAATTGATCCATCTTTTGCCAAGTGGTCAGGTTTCTACTTTGGGTCCAGATCTCCTAAGTGCACCCAGGAAATATTAACGTCAGTTATGTTCACCACCCTTTTAGGGATATGGCAGGTCAGGAACCAATGCAGAAACACTCTCTTTCCCAACATTTACTTTCACTTGCTCCAGTCTCATTAAGGCTGTGACCTCACAGAAGACGGGAGAGGTTTTTACCTTCTCTTTTTTTAAAGGTCATCCGTTGGGCTCAGTGACCTCCTTCATCATGTTACTGGCTGCAGTGGACTTAGGAACGCGTTGAACACAGGGGATAGAGAATGACTCAGAACAGAAATCTCTACGTCAGTCGGGAGCAGGCGTTTCATCAGGTGAGTCCTGTGTTATAGGTGCTGGGGTGAATGGAGGCTTGGTGAGAGATAGCAATAAAGAATCAATTCTTTTTCCTAATTTTAAAATGTTTAACTTTCTACAGACTACTCATAAACATTTTGATAGTTTTATAAAGATAAATGTAAGTTCCTTAGCAAAGTTATTCACATAACTCTGTTCCTTTGTGTTGTTAACCTTCATTCAAATTAGAAAGTTGAATGCAATGTCTGCAGATTCTTATTTTCTTAATTGTGACTGTGTATGGAGGAGAAGGGGCATAGTACATAGAACAAAGTGTAGAGCACTGGACAGCAAATGACAGTCTGGGGAGCTCCAAGACCTCACTCCCACACAGATACATCAGTAAAACAACCAGGATCTGCCTGAATGAGCTGGGATTCTAGCCCAGGGGACCCCAGAGGTGGGAACTATGGGCTTTCTGCTCCCACCATTGCCAGCCCTGGTAAGTGTTCCTATTAGACCCAGGGATATGTGTGTGTGTGTGTGTGCGTGTGTGTGTGCGTGTGTGTGTGTGTGCGTGTGTTTGTTTGTTTCTTCTTCCTGACACCCCTGGACTTGCCGAGTGTGCATCACTGTTTCATGAAAACTATTCTCATGTGGTGCTAAAGGTATAAGACCCTCTCAGTCTTGTATCTTCCTGCATTGGATACATAAAATTTATGTAATAGGTCCAGCTGCAAATGTTCAGTTTTCTCCTTGGCTCCTACCTGCAATGGCATGGGAATGTCTTCTTTGGGAAAGCAGCTCTAGACTCATGGAGAGAAGAGCTGCACAGGTGTAGGGTGGGCAGAGATAATTGGAGCAACCAAGTGAATTGCTAAGGTCTCCTGTTAAGGAGGTAACAGGCTGGGCACAAAGGGAACCCAAGTCTTCCGAGTCAGGGTTCTGACTGCAGAATTCTCCACATTAGCGTGAGGAGCGCATCTCCTTCGCGGCAGCCTCCTGCCCAAATCTTCCCAGCCACGCCCGCTGCTTAGGTCGCGTTGTGCCAGGCGAGCCTAACCGACAGGTAGCTCCTAGGCGGACGGCCCGGGACGATCTCGAGCGTTTGGGCGGTCGGAGCTGATCCCTCGCCGCCCAGCGATCAGAATCCATCACGCTGACGTACGAGCCCCTTGTCGGGAGCCACCTGGCGGACGCTTTTATGTTGTCCCTTCCCTCCTGAGCTTTGGCGACCTTCGCGAGGGATGTGACTCGCCCGCCAGGCGCAGGCCAGAGTTCCGGAAGGCCGGCGACGCAGGCGGCGACCATCCCGGGGGTGCGGAGTGGTGGGCGCGTCCTGTCTTATAGGAGATTGAATGTGGAGAGAAGTGTGCTGTGGGGCCAACACTGAGCTCCCTCGAAGTTTTAGGGGGAGGTCTGCGCCGGTCGACCAGCACTCCCTGATGCCCCTTGGCCCGCCGAGACCTCCTACCCTTCTACGCGGAACCGGGAGAGGATGTCCGTGCCCGACGTCGTACTCCGTGTGGAACGATCCGTCGCTGCGTCCTCGCCGCCTTGGGGGCCCGGCTACAGCCCTGTGCTGTCGAGGCGGTGGAGCTGCTCAACGGCTCCACTTCACTTTCTCCGGGCCACAGGAGAGGCGGTCACGGGGGCGGTTCTTGCACCGAGGAAGGGGCACGGGATGCGGCTCAACAGACGGGAGCCACCCGCCAGATTGAACCGACGTCTACGCAGGGACCTCCCGTCCCCACTCCTTGGTCGCCTCGTCAGCGTGGCGCTTGCCTTTCCAACCTGTTCAAGTCCCCTCACCGCCGACTGTCGAGGGCAAGCGTGTAGGGCGCTCATGGAGGGGCGGCAGTTCCTCCTAGGCTTCGGTGGTCGGAAGTCGTAGTCATTTCTATTTGGGAAACAGAGACTGGCCGGGGCATCCGTGATGGTCGGGAGGAGACACGAGCCTGGCCGCGGTCCTGGGTGGGCATTGTTGTCGGGAGCTTCTCTGAAGAAGCTCTGCAGACAGTGAACGGCCTACAGACGCGCGGGCAGAGGGGAGGACCCCCCAGGACAACAAATGGGACCGATGGTGTCCTGGGTCGAGAACGGGTGTCATCGGTGTGGCGGTGCGCCTTCGCCCGTGTGCGATCTGGATACTTCCTGTTGTGGTTAACAGCAGTTGCACGTCGCTTGGCGTCTGCAGCGGCAAGGTCGACCAGATGGCCAGATTTCGGTATTGGGGCAAGAAAAAATATTGAATGAATTGAAACTCTTTTTGTTGTGAGATTCACTACAATGTGAACATTAGTGAAATAAGAAATCCTAAGATTTACAGTAAATTCACATTACTGTAATAGTTACTATCGTTTGCAGTTTTTTTCCACAAAATGTTTATCTATGAAATTTAAAATATATTTAGTACAATTTTTTGTGATAC
Source organism: Pseudorca crassidens (assembly GCF_039906515.1). Lineage (NCBI taxonomy): Eukaryota > Metazoa > Chordata > Mammalia > Artiodactyla > Delphinidae > Pseudorca > Pseudorca crassidens. Next base: position 1,628,508 of record NW_027136316.1, read on the forward strand.
AAGTCTGCTAATGAGAAAAATGTAATTCTTTTGCAAGGGGGATGCCATTTAGCTTATTACAGGTTCCTATCATCAAAATTTCAGTTGTTAATGCTGACTTATAAGGAGATTTTGCCTGGTTTACATATTTCATATTTGAAAATTCTTTTCACACAAGTATGTACTACCAAATACTGAAGTTCAGGAGTGTGTGATTTTAATTGAACATATTCATTTCTTGGAAGGAACTTAAAAAATTCTGTTTGATTCTTCTATTGATATTTGCCTTTTAGTATGTCATTATATTGTACATTATATATATAGTCATATATATAGTCATTTATTATTCTGTTTGCAGTTAATTTTAAAAACATTGATTCAAGTTTCTCTATCCACAGAGTATCTGATTGCTTGTAGATGATGAAGGAGGGTTTTGGGATGCAGAATTTTCTAAATCCATCTGGAAGCCTGGGAAACTCTCCCTCCAGCCACAAGGCCCTGCCCCACACACTGCAGCAACCAGTCTGGAAAACCAGACTCCAACCTCTGCAGCAATAGGACCCAAGGGTCAGGACTTGGTCAGTGACTCACAGCTTCGAAATTTTCAGTCCTTTCCATGTAGAACCAAATGTGGGGAAGGCCAAATATGTTCCCCTAAGTAATCACGTAAGACGTCCCTCTTCCTATCAGCTTCTCTCAAGCCTCCCTGCATCACAAGCTCTCGGGAGGACATGGCTTCCTATTTTTGCCACCAGAAAGTGTCCCCACTCTTATGTGTGCCCTGAGTCTCAGCCTGATTTGAGTGGTGGTGGCTGACTCTCATGCTCTATAGACAAGTTCTGAGTAAATAGTGCTTGTTCTCATTTGGGGGGGGGTTGTCTTTTTTCATATCTACAGAGCTTAGGATGGCAGGAAGCAAATAAAACTCATGATAATGTTTCCCATGTTATTTTAAAAATCACATTTATTAATCACCATTTTTTAAGTTGAGACATAATTCATATACCATAAAATTCACCCTTTGAAAAGTGTAGAATTTAGTGATTGATAATCTATTCACAAAGTTGTGCAACCATCGGCACTAATACCAGAACATTTAATCACCTCAAAAAGAAACCCCATCCCCATTAGTCTCTTCTATTCCACCTATGCTCAGGCGTGGCCACCACAAATGTGCTTTTGTCTCCACGGATATGCCTATTCTCAATATTTCATGTGACTGGAATCATACAATATGTGCCCTTTATGTCTGGCTTCTTAAACTGAATATCATGCTTTTGAGGCTCATGCTTTAGAATGTATCAGTATTGTACTCCTTCGTTTGGCCTAAGAATTTTTCTTTTTAAGCCATAAGGTTTTACGGACATTCACATGCCACCAGGGTTTTTGGAGGTTTTTTTTTTTTTTTTTTTTGTAAAATATATATTTTCAATTTTAGCCATTTAAAGTCTACAGTTGACTAACATTAAGTACTGCTTCCCTGCCTGGCCCCAACATACCCCCACTCACCTGGAGCTTCCAGTAGGCCCAGAGGACACAAGCCCAGCCATGCTGCCCTTCCTTGGAAACCCCAACGTCATCCATCATGACCATGATCCCACTATTAGTGCCCCTCACTCTAACAAAAAGAACCCCGGACATGGATAGACTCTAGTGAAGAGGGCAGCTGCCACCAGGCAGTTCTTGTGCTTGGGACAAGGAAGCAGTGCCCTGGGACCTGCAGTCACCCTGGGGTCACATGAGGTACAGTGCTGGTCTCCTGAGGGCATATTCTGCTGAGGTCACGGCCAGGCCCCTATGGAGGAGAACCAGTGAACACTTAGGGACATCTCTTGTCATTCTTTTCTTCCTTCCTTCCTTTCTTTCTCTTTTTCTTTTTCCACCCGGAAGAGGTAAAGCTTGACAAGAAAAAAGTAAATGACTTCCTAGACCATCCATATTTCAGGGCTACCTCATGGACCTGTCCTTATTTTCTCAATAAAAACCCTTTAAGGAACTAAGATGTGCTACCTGTTCCATGCACGTTCACCTGTGTGTCTGCCCCGCACAGTCCTCCATCTTCCCTTCCCTCTTCCAACACTTCACTCTTCCTGTGGGGGCTTATACAATGGCAAAGATTGCTGTGAGTTCCAGCATAGTGTCTGCCTCACCCCCTTCATGACTGTCTTGCTGACTCAATAGCCTTTTTTCTGGCTGCTCGGGAACCCTTGTCTGTCCTCTTCTCAGGGACACTGCTCATCGTTAACAACACCCAACTGTATTCCCCACTGTTCAGGCCCTGGGAAATCGGCTGTCCTGACCTGGGACAGCTTTAAATATAAGAAATTGCTACCTTCCACCGCTGGGGTCAGAAGGCTGGTGTGTGTGGCCCAAGGCTCTCGGAGGTGTTTTGCATCCTCCCAGAATCTCCTCTCACCTCCCTAAGAAACTCTACTACCAGGAGACCTCCAACCAACACCCTCCATTAGGTGCTGAGCTGTCAATATTTCCAGCCCAGAAAGACCACAGCCTGTGCTTTGCAACAGGGAAAACCCTCCCCTCTACTTCCAGTCCATCCAAGTGCCCCCACCATTCCTCAGCTTGCACAGCCCACAGACGGTTTCTGAGTCTGTATAGCAGGTGAAGTCCCATAGGTGTCAGGTCCTGAGTCTCTTCCAGCTACCATGTTCCACCCAAACCTACATGATGAGTTCACGGTTCTCTGGTAGTGCAGGGGCCCCTCCCATGTGCCTCTTCTGGCACTGTTGCTGGATCTCCTTCCTCCTTAAGTCAGGGGAAAGAGCTTGGTTTCTCTGGGCCTGTGAGTGGGGAAGTGTAGGAGGAGACGAGCGGCCTAGAGTCCAGTCTATTCTGCATCCCGTGGGTCCATGACTCTGGTGGGTGGAAGCAGAGGGGGTAATGGGACAGCGAGGCTCTTGGTCTGCTTAGTGGCTTGGGATTTAGGGCACATTCAAGTGGAGGCTGAACCTAGTGGAGCATGTTGGTCAGCAAGCAATTTCTGCATGTGTAGGAACTGAACCAGTTCACCAAGCTCTCTCAAAACTAATAAACACTCTTACTTCTGGCAACAGGGGAAGGGCAGATGATGTTCCAGGAAACTCCTCTTTAACCTCCTGGGAACATTCTGACAGGGTCTTTGAATATACAACAAATGTCTGCTTTGGTTAAGAAGACATTGGTGATTTGAAGGTACATTCTGGTAATGTAGAAAACGAAAGTACTTCAAAATTAAAATCTTATTTTATGATTTAGAATCTACTGTACTCAGATGACTGATAAATTGTTTAATGAAGGCATTGGTAAAAGTAAAAGCTGAGAGCTACAGAGTTGTTTTTGTTTGTTTTTGGGTTTTTTTTTACATTACCTGGGCCGCTCACGTTTGGGGCCTCTCCGGTTGCGGAGCACAGGCTCCGGGGCTGCAGGCTCAGCGGCCATGGCTCACGGGCCCAGCCGCTGTGCGGCATGTGGGATCTTCCGGACCGGAGCACAAACCCGTATCCCCTGCATCGGCAGGCAGACTCTCAACCACTGCGTCCCCAGGGAAGCATGAGAGCTAAAGAGTTTTAACATTACTTTCTATTTTCATAAATTTTACATTATAGTCTAAAACTGTGGCATGCTTACCTATTTGTCCATCTATCCCTCCTTCTCCCTCTCTCCGTAGTGTTAAGATGTTCGTCACTATTTGGTAGGTGCCAATTCTTCTGCAACACGCACACTTCATTGTGTAGGAGAAGTGGTAACGTTTGTTCACAGGAGTGTAAGTGAGGAGGTGATGCGCGGGCGGGCTGGGCCACTGCAATGTGGTGAAAGAAGGACAGGCATGGTCCACGGGGGCTGGCCCCTGGACCCTAGGCTCCTGCTTTTATCCAGACATCTGGGGCGCCCTGATTCACTCTTGACCCAGTAAACAAGGAGCCTAGAATATCTCTGTGAGCAGCCCTGGCCAGGAGCCCTTCACATACTTCTCTCCATTTACATCGTGGGCATGGAGTTCTCTCAAACATCTTCAAAGTTCTCAGTTCTTCTGATTTCTATAGTCTTCGCTTTTCTTCATGCCAAGGATGTCACTAAATAAATTAGCTTCTGTATGATTAATATGAACATATAGTGTTGATATATTAAAATAATATTTGTATATCATATTTAACATTTTATTTACATTATATGTACATTTATTTATATAGTATTATTTTATTATAATAAATTAAATTAATAAATATAAATAAGCTATTAATATGAATATATATTACACCTGCGACTCAGGATTTGCCTCCTGGGTGCTCAGCTCTTCCCACTGAGCCAGACTGTTTGCCTGAAAAAATGAAGACTTCAGGGCAAAGGGAAATGTGAGGGGGAGGTGGGCAGAGAAGACCCAACCTGCAGTCACAGTGAAGAATGAGGTGTGTTCTCAAGACCAGCTTGAAGCGCACATTCTTAGTGAGGGGAGTGGATGCAAACACTGTCGCCCGCCCCGTGCGCCCCGTCTGGAGTGGAGAGGGGAGGAAGCCTCCTCCAGGTATTTCTTCACTGGCTCCTCCCACCTGACCCCCTCTCCTCCCCAGTCTCTGCTGTGACACTTGTTTTTTGACACCTGGAGGTGAACTTAACCCTCCCCCACTGTTCTCCTCCCTCCTGTCTCTCTTTTCTTTCCCTTCATTGAGGCTCTCAGGCCTGCTATCAGGTTGGCTGGGGGCCACAGCCAGTCATACGCACCTTCCCTGCAGCCAGTGAGCTGGCCTTGCCCCATCTTCCTCCTTTTAGAGCTGTGATAACTGGGTACCTGCTGTCACTGGAGACTTTCCCTGCTGTTATTCTCCCCTCGCCAGGTGGTCGGATGTGCAGAAAACTAAAGGCGACTCTGACTTTCCCCGGGTGTGCATGGTCGCACCTATTGTAGTTTGCTAAGGCTAGCCACCTAAGCACAGGCTGTGCGTTGTTTTAAGATATAGCCCAAAAATACAATAAGAAAAAAACTCCCCTGATAAGGTTGGCGTGACTAAATATATTCAGAACTTCATTGAGCCTATTCTCATACACTCAATTTACTACGGCTTTAGAGGTTTCTAATTTCTACTCAGATTTGCAAAGATTGGTCACTGGGAAATTTATCAGCTGTCACTGTATTCCAGATGGCAGAGTAAACAGGGACTAAAGGTAGAAACACCTGCAAAATACCTAATATGGTCAAAATTGTCCGACTACTTTTAAAATGTTATTGATTAACCAACCAGACAAATGAGAAATGTCAGAGAAAAGTCAAATAGAGACATGTATTCATTCAGCCAAAAAGATGAACGAAGTGAGAGGTGAGGTGAGGAAGCTGGCCCAGTGTGGGCGGTGGGACCAGGCAGCTGTGGCGGCAGCTCTACCACGTCCTTCACGGGGCTGCTCTCTCAGCCCCCCAGACGGGCAGCTTTTCTTGGTAAACTCAGTGTAAGGATATCAGCCGTTCATCAGGCACTTCTTTGGCTTCACATGTGAGCAGGACCCTTGTAGCTGCAAGGTTTACAAATTAGATCCTCTGCAGTGGCTAGTCTGTGTTCTGTGCTCTCCTCAACTGAGGCTGCTTCTGGTGTCTATCACAGAACCTATAACACGTCCTGAGTGTCCAGGCTTACAGCGGTGCTGCTTGAGACTGGGCTGTGACATTTCCGTGTCTGGCATGTAGCAGACATTGAATGAATATTTATTGGGGACAAGGAGGCTAAACTGCACAAGCATCTACTCCTAAGCTGCTTCACACAGCTTGTGACTACAGCTGAGCTCCAGAGACCTCACTGCCTGTGGTGGGGGCTAAAGCTCTCACAGCTTGTTTCATCTGCATGTTGCTTTCCCCCTGATAATATGATCCTTTTAGCTTCTCCTCCTAGAGTTTTGCATAGACCAAGTGAGAAAGATCAAAGTTGTTCCAGTCTTGTGGCAGGCTTTTAAAGCTCAACTACACTGAAAACTCATGAGAGGTACAGTATCACGTGGGGGTGACTTTCCACAAGAGTTGTCACAGTGGCACTAACCTCAACAAGTCTATTCACTTTTTGTATAGAGGTTTTAGTCCAATACTCTGCTCAAAAAGTTCAGAAGGTACATTTTGTGATATTTAAGCCTTTGCTCTTGCTCTAGGGCAAGATTCCTCAACCTGGGGATTAACGACATTCTGAGCTGGATAACTTTTCGCTGTGGGAGATGTCCTGTGAGTTCTGTGATGTTGAGCAGCAGACCTGGCCTCTACCCACTAGCATCTCCTCAGGCGTGACAACCCAGAATGTCTCCGGTTACATCCACTAGTCCTCTGGGGATAGGGGATTGAGGAAAAATTCCTCCAGCTGAAAATTTTTTCTCAAGTGGCACCAGTAGATTGCAAGGAGAACCAAAACGACAACAACAAAAACAACAACAACAAATGACTCACCAAGACTTGCCCAGTGATGGAATTATGACAAACTAAAGAATAGGCTTTCGTTGTGTAGTATCTTCAGGCTATTTTTGGATACTTCTGTGCAGAGCTGACTCGAAGTCCTCCATCCCTTAGTGGTATTTGGCCCAAGGCCCCAAGATGTCTTTACCTAAAGTGTGTTTAATGTCACATTTGTTTAATATATTCCCCCAGATGTGCCCCTCTGTGTGCCTGCCTCAACAGCGTTTATCTACTTAGATTACACAATGTGAGAAAATAGAATCCTCATTATTTCAATAGCCTCCAGGGTAACAACGCACAATGAACCTAAACTAATTTTACTGATAATAGTGAGACTTTGCTACCAGAATATGTAGTAAATATTAGGAAACAATCTATTTTACAGTAATAATTCAAAATGAAGTTAAAGAAATTTAATCATCATGACTGTTTACCACCAGAATCAGGTAGTGTAGCATGTTAGGTGGTGCAACAGGGTGAAGATGACAAGACAAATATCTCTAATGTGTTCCCCACTTACTCATCTCTAATATATGGGGCACCACTCAGGGTGCACACGGATGTGCCACCCACACCTCTGGCCCAGAAAACACTCACTGCCCAGCTGCTGGAGTGCCATCAACAGGCAACTTCCAGCCAAGATCCCCTCAGGCAGCCTCAACCATGCATGGGACCCTCTCAGGGCTGCCACACTCAATGGTCAAGTGCAAAGGGGCACTTACAACACCTGTGATGGCCACATATGCTTCAGAGCCCCCATGGGCTGAGCCAAGGCTTCCTCGGGGCCGGACACCTGCTCAACTATGCCATCTGGCCAATCCTGCTCCCTCTCTGCCCTGTCACAGAGGTTGACACCTAAGTTGCACTCTGCTTGCCAAAATCCATGTTAACATTCCCTTCCAGAGAAACTGACTTGTGACGGGGGGAAAGCAGTGATGAGGGGGAATTGGGAGCTAGACTGCTCCACAGTTGGAAGTAACAAGGACCCCTCCACGGGCTAGGTGGGGCACCCATAGTGTCTGGAATAGGCGATGGTCCAGGTGTGCAAACTCTCACAGGTGACAGGGTACTAATTGCTAGTCACCATCGAAACAAGAAGAGGAGCTTCTGGGTAGAAAGAAAGCAGAAAAAGCTGAACCCCCCACCCAGACCGAGGATTTTGATAAAGATATTTTCACATATTGAGGTATGGGGACGTCGTCTGGCTTATACAGGAGTTAACTTGAGTGTTATGCATACTAGAATAGCCTGCGTGTGGCCTATCAAACATACATTGTGCTTCTGCTTTAATTATTAAAGAAAAGAGTGCATTGACCAGAAGTAAAGAATGTCCATGTTAAAAATAAAGATGAAATGCCTCCTTTCCTGGGATGCCAATGCTGAAGCTCCTTCAATAATAAGCCTCATTTCCCAGGTGCCAAGGCCATGCTGACTTGCTGTGTATGAGCTGATCTGTTTTTTGTTTGTTTGTTTGTTTTGTGTTTGCCTTTTTCCCTGAAACCTTAAAGGAATGTATCCCTCACTTTTTTAATGTTCTTTGTTCAGAAAATATATAAAATTGTACTGAAAACTATGCTTACCTGGGACAGTTCTTCAGAGCTATCTGAGGGGTTGTCTTCCAGGCTATAGTCCACAGTTTGGCTCAAGTCAGATGCTTGTCTATTCCTATTATAGATTGCTGATTGATTATTTTCATCAACAATTTATTAGTTAAAGTAGCCAGGCTCCAAGTCCCAGACGAGGTTAGTCAGCCACTCACCAGAGGTCTGCTAGCCCGTGGGACGTTAGCGCCGTGAGAGGGACCCTAACTTGGTAGTGGAATTCAGGAGGATGCCCCTGAGCGTTGAAGCCCACACTCTTCTGATCCCTGTGAGCCTGCAGAAATGGCCAACCGTCCCTGTGTAGACCAGGTGCCGCCCCTCCATCCTGTTCTTGCAACAAGAATGAGTGCTTGGTCCCTTCGTACTGCTCAACTTCCACCCTTTCAGCTACCAGCCCTAGGGAGAAATTGGTAACCCCAAAGAACACCCCAAATTGCCTCAGTGCTCATATGAATAGTCGGAGGAAGTAGTTGAAGGAGCAGAAGGAGTGAGATTTCCCCAGAGCTGGAAAAGTGCGGCCAGATGCGTCACCTGTGAGTAACGACCCCAGCTGCCACCATCCCTTTTGCCTTCCAGGTGTAGGGGGTCTGCGGGATCCTTGCTAAGTCTATTTTTCGCCATTCCCGGCCCTTCCCTATCATCACCCCTTCACCTTGAAACATGTTCAAGAAATTTGATTAAAAAGAAAATGTGTTCAGCTACATCCAGTGGAAAACCTGCTATTATGGGTATTAAGAACAAGTAGAACCATTCCCAGGCATGGTTGAACCATGAACCATGGCTTCATCCAATCGTGCCTAAGAAGGAACCAGTTAAAAGAGTGGTATGCTATGAACAGAAAGAAATCTTTACAGTGACTGGAGAGTTATTCTATTTAGAAAAAGAGAAGGTCTTTTTATCCAACCCCAAGGTTATTCCACACAGAAAGAGAGAAAAAAAGACCCTTTTCCCACACCAACAGGTGGATAAAGGAGCCATCAAATTTGTACTCAAAGGAGTTGATATCACGTGTCTACACTTAGCTTCTCGAGGAGCTAAGCTTTGCTCTGCTGCAGCAGATAGGATTGTTGCAATTGAGGCAGAAGGAAAACAGCTTGCTCTGGGTGTTGCAGTCGTGAAGATGTCTGCAGATGATGCTGAGAAAGTCAACACAGCAACTGGCATTGAAACATGTATTATATAAAAGGTGGGCTGTGGCACGTAAAAGCATATAAGTAAGTCTCAGATGGAATGCACTTGGGCTCCACATGGATGTGGTGCAATATCTGTGTTTGTGTGTGTGTGTGACAGCATGACTACAAGGCCCCTGTGATTATGCTGAATAAATTCTACACATGCAGAAAAGAGAACCCAACAAACAAACAACTGTTGCCGCCTTGCTCGGAAAGAGTGCAGACCAGCTGCCCCTGTGTCCTCTCCTGGCCATCAGGCTATAACTCTCCCAAAAGAGCTTCATGACCCAGCCAGTGTGCTGGTGGGGCTGCGAGAAGACAAATGGGACTGAATTCTCAGTGTGTCACCTGAGGTGCCCTCATGTGAGCGTCTGGACAGGACCGAGCATGGAAGAGTCAAGTGTAGAGGCACTGAACTGGCTGGAGGGTTTTCCTCTCGACATCCCTGCGGAGTGAGAGCCCCCCTCAGCCCTTCATGTTGGAGAAGGGAGACGATGAGACGCCTCAGCCCCTACACACGGACAGGCAGCTCCCTGCTCCTGCGGACTTCCAAAGCCTCATGCTATGAACTGACTTGTAATAACTTTGTTTTTGTCATTAATGTACTAGATATTTTTAGTAGCATTAATCTGAAAAGGGGTTATTACCACCGATGTCAGTAATGGAATTAGCTGCGCTAGAGATAACGTACAGATAACCTACAGTTTAACCTAAAGTTTACAACGAAGTTTTCGCCTCAAAGTTTTAAGGAATTCAAGACGAAACTAGAATAAGACAAGACACCACAGAAACTGCTTGGTGACTGGGCTTTATATTCACTTTAAAGAAAATTATCTCTGAAAACTTAGAAACGTTTAATTATGCATATTGTTATTAGCATGAAGGTGAGAGATAGAAATGAAATATGAACCTGGATACGCTTATAGCAGTATTATGTGGTTCTGTGGAAAGCTTTCTGCAGTGTTCTCAAATAGCAGTGGAAAACCCCAAAGCAGGAAATGGTGACACCTCAAAGTCATGCTGTTACCTGACAAAAGCAAGCTGCAAGGCAACACACAGTATTTAAGACAAGTAAAAATGAAACTATTATCTGTGAGTAAATAAAAGTATATTTGAAAAAAATTTTTTTAAGTTGTCAGAATACATACAAATGAACCATGGATACCTTGATACGTATGAACGAGAAATTGTACTTTTACTCTGAAGTATTCAGGGGTTTTTTTGTGTGTACTTGGAACTCAGGATGAACTTGAACAAGAGTGTACACTGTTTGTATTTAAAAACACGCGCACACACGCACAATTTTACATGTGATAACAGAAATGTTTTGTCATACAGCCTAGAGTCAAGTCAAATAGTAAGTTACGTGGAAGAGAATGGTTTTTTTTTTCCATTGATAAGTTTTTTGTTGTTGTTGTTGTTTTTATTTTTTTTTAATTTATTTATTTATTTTTGGCTGTGTTGGGTCTTCGTTTCTGTGCGAGGGCTTTCTCTAGTTGTGGCAAGTGGGGGCCACTCTTCATCGCGGTGCGCGGGCCTCTCACTATCGCAGCCTCCCCTGCTGCGGAGCACAGGCTCCAGACGCCCAGGCTCAGTACTTGTGGCTCACGGGCCTAGTTGCTCTGCGGCATGTGGGATCCTCCCAGACCAGGGCTCGAACCCGTGTCCCCTGCATTAGCAGGCAGATTCTCAACCACTGCGCCACCAGGGAAGCCCGAGAATGGGTTTTTATTTAAGGATTAGAGACAGAACACACTCGAAGAACAAATAATAAAACCCTAACGGCACAGTAGTCACTAGAACATTCCTTGAGCACTCGCTGGGTTTAAGCCAGCTTGGAAATCAGTTATTTGTCTAAACTAAGTGAGAATTTATGCCTGGTTCCTAGAAAGCATATGTTTTAATTAACTTGGCTGCCAGTATCTCTCCAGGGAAGAAAATATACATTTTATTTTCAAACCTCGTCTGGGCCTGTTCTATCATGGATTGGTCCATTAAAAACAAAACACCCAAATCAATATTTTAAAATACTATTTTTGCTTACCTGAAATCTTCCTCCTTTTTAGAGCTTTTTCTTTTTCTGTCATCTGTTCAACACAGTGTAAAGTAAATACAGTCGAGTCCACAGCAGGGGCCGCTACTCAGGGGGCTCGGGGCTTCGGACATCACTAGGAGCTGAAATGGCAAAGAGCATGTTTGATGCAGAGCCCTAAAGGCATTTTGGTACTGGATAATCTGCATCTACAGAAAGCACATGATAGCCTGATACTGTTTCCTACATCTGCCACAATTTAAAATAATTTTCTAATGTTTTATTTTCTGTAACCTGAGATTGGGAATGTTGGGGAGAGGGTATAAATATAACTATTTATGTAACTCATTCTAAATAGAGTATAATTAGAAAGTATAATTAGACTTGAGTCTAATTCCCCTTCATATCCTAGTTTCTGTGGCTCTCAGTAGATAAGGCTCAGGTTCCAGTCCCAGCTCATTTCTACAGACTGGACAGTAGGTGGCACCATCAGCCAGTTTAAAAAACAGTTCACTGGTTTGGTTTGTTGTTAACCAGTTTACCACACTTGAGCAGGAACCTAAATAGTTTTGTGCATAAGTGCATTAAGTCCTGGCCATTGTCACGGGAGAATAATCCTAGAAGAGCACAAAGCCATTTAAATAGATCTGTATGAAGTATTTACAAATAACCACAGGAAGAGACTTTGCCTCTCTGTAGATCGAGATTATCCAATAATTAAATGCGTTTAGGGTTTGTGTCATAAATACTCTTTGTCACTTTAATTTCTGGTAATGAGAAAAGTCTGCCTGTGACAATCCCTAAACTAGTTTGTCCTTTGACCCTGGCCAGACACATAGACTTTATATATTTAGGTTTTCTTGTCTGGGGGAACAAAAAAACTTGACCTAGCTGCTCACAAGTGGAAAACAAAGTATTAGACCTTAAAATGTTCCAGTAGAGTGCAGATCAAACACTCCCAATTCTAGACACTTCATAGGATGTTTTTAAACCTTTTCAGCCACCACTCGCTCTTGACTCAGAAAGCTTACTTTACTAGGTACTGTTCACAACGGAAATGTGTTGAAATCACTGCAGCTATGTTCTACTCCAGTGCACAAGGATCTCTACAGACTAGGAACAGTGCTAAAATATTCTGAAAGGGTAAATCCAGGGCATTTAATTTTATTTGAATAAAAACCTGTGCACAAACACATTTTATACATGACTTCAGGGAGGCCACAGGCTCCCTGGGCTCCCTAAGCCCCTCAGATTAAGATCTCCTGACCTGGGAGTGAAAGAAAACAAACGCACCCCTACCACCTTCCCCATTCAGACCTCTGGTCCCACCCCAGCCACACCCTTGGGAAGGCAGGTCGGCACTCAGCACACGTACTGTCCCAGCTGCAAGGCAGTCAGACGTGTTATACGAAGCAGATCCACCACAGAACACCTCTACTTCCTACATCCTCCTGGCCCAGAGGAGATTTAGAAAAAGCATGGAGGAGAACATCAACTCAGCAGAGCAGTCTCGAAGCACAAGGGAGTGCAGAAACAGGAAGCACAAATAAGCCCAGGGAATGACTGACTTCTGACGGTTTTGTTGATAACAGATCTGGGTGAAGTTTCCCTGCTCCCTGCTGATGGCATCTCTGTATCTGCAGGCACTTTCTCTTTGCCTCGCAGTGAAATGCAACTGCTTGTCAGAAGGCCGATCTCTTCTGTCATCCATAGGTCGCCTTCTCGCGGCTGTCACGCCTGTAACCCTGGACTGTATGCTGATTGTTCCATTGGTTGTTAACACTTCTATAAATGGAGATCTAACTGCCAAGTGTTCAAAATCCCAGTGGTCTGTCAGGTCCCACAACGAATTCACTCCCCAGAGTCATGTCTGAAGTAGGTAAAAATGCCACAAACTCAGGATTGAAGATATTACTGTGGGAACATGAAACAAATTTAGAACCTTAGAAAGTCTAAATGTAAAGGTATTTGTTTTCCTTTAAAGTCTGATAAGAAAATGACCCTCTTGCTTATCTTGTCTAAAGAATAAAGATGGACAGGTACTTACTGAAGATAAGCTACATATTTGAGATTGAAGAATGGAATTAAAAGAGAATTGTCTCATGCAGAATAACTACTCGGGTTTGAGAATTTGAGAGGAAAAAGAAATGGATTCAAGAAAAGATCTTATTATTAGAGCTGAGACCATATGCGATTTAGTCAAATTTCTTTTTCTGAAGGCCAGATCGCCTTGTACAGACTTGTACAGACACAAGGCTGCAACTTTCTTCTCTACTGATCTACAGAGGGGTCCACAGCCACCACTCCAGACCACCGCATTGTGCAGCACTCAAGATGCGCAGGACTCTCTCCTATGTATCCCTGGGGAGCGACTCCCAAATGGTCCATCCACTGGGCCGAGCTCTACATGCTTTTAAACACCCTTTAAACCTCTGAAGAGAGCTCTCCTCTCTTCCACATGAAATATCCCCTCACATCTCCTCACTGTTAACATGGCTGCTGGTTTTACAATCAGGCTTAAGATATGGTCTCCTGACTAATATTTCTTATTATAATAAAGGCAACGGTTTTATACAATATCTTACTGGCATTATTAATATGTCAGATGCAGAGAAAGAATTCAAGTATTAAGGCAAATAATTGTCCTCTTAGCCTTATGAATTATCTAAGTATTGTCTCAACTGATAATGAATGTACAGAGTCTTTTCATAGGGAAAAATGGGGAAAAAGGTAAGAAAATTAGATCAAGCTTAACTCATAAAATTAGCAGCGGTAGATGTTCTTTGAAAGGAAGAACACAAAGGATTATGAATCAGAAAACTGCTTCCAAAGTGAAAGAAAAGAAGCAAAAGCCACCAGAAAATTCTCATGAGTAGACATTTTAGGGAAGCCGGATAATCTTTCTGGAAAAACAAATTGGACTTTCATACAGTTGGTAGAAATCGTGCTATAACTTTTAATCTTTAGAGATTTAAAAAGAATTTAATGTCCACATTTATGAGAAGTTGATAATATGTGTAGAAGGTTCAAGAACCTATAAATATTAAATACTTTATGTTGTATTCTGTCACCCGCCCTTGCCCAGGACCCCTGTCTTTAAAGTTAGCCACTGTGGTTGATTTTTCAGGTATCATTCCAGAGTGTCTTTTTATGGGTATACAAGAAAATGTGAATATATATTTTCCTTCACTCCACATTTTAATACATAAGTAGTTGTATAATGTTTCATTACATCTTCCTTATATTCAGTTGAAAAATATCTGGGGGAAAAAACTTCTATCAGGACGTTGTTTCCTACAAAGCAGTCCACTGAGTGGATGATGTACTATAATGCATGTTGCCAGTCCATATTGGGATAAACACTAATATTCAACCATCTTTTGACATTACAAACAATGCTGCAATGCATAACTTTGGCTTATGTTATTCTACTGCTAAAACCTGTATAGGATAGTTTCTAAAGGATTTGTAGCCTAAAGTATTTCTAACTGAAATAACATTTGATAAGATGTTACCAGTAAGATAGCAGGTACTGAGTTTTTCTGAGGTATCTAGAAGTGGTCATTTCTCTTTATTTTATTATAAATTCAACCTCTCCTCTACCAGATTTCTCCCCGATCTGTGTTTGAAAACATTTTCCAACCTCTTCTACCCTTGTGACTTCTCTATAATCTGTTCCTCTTCTTAGCAGTGTCATTCATTCTCATGCCCACCACAGCCTGACATGGTCTCTAACTGCTGTCTGCTCGTCTCTCTTTGTCCATCATTGCTCAACCCACTCCACTGGAGAAACACTCAACATGGCCAGACATCTTGTTGAGTATGAAAAAATGGATCATGGATGATTCTGACTCACTGAGCCTGGATGAGAGGAGACATCCAGAGGGGACTTTAAAGTAGCTGGGGAAGGTTTCATCCATGGTCATCATTCAGGGGAAGATGCTACTGAGACTTTACATAGGAGCAGGAGAAGACAGATTTAGATGCAAGTACTTTCAGTGGCCCAGAAATTACAGGTGAACTGAGAGGAAGGGACTCCAAGGGAAGAGCAAGGGAGAGAACACAGTGAGTTGGGAGGTCCAGGGGGCGATAATTTGAGGGGCAGGGCATCCAAAAGGAAGGAGCTACCCAGAGAGAGAACTCCACCACTGCCTGATTATCCCTCTGAGTCTCTGTCGAGTACTAATCTGAGCACACACAGGTGAAATTTCACAAGGCTGGGAAGGAACAGTTTCTGCAGAAAGAACAATTACTGGAGAACTGTACATTAAATAATTTCCAAAGTTCATGTATGGCTGAGAATCCTCACCAGCCAGAGTGAAGAAACCTCCTTGAATACATGGGGCATTCAATTAAGACACCAGAAATTGTGCATATTAGAAGTGGAACTAATCACAAACCCTAGCATAAAGGATACTCTAGGATACTCTAGAACTGCACTAACAAACCTTAAAAATGAGACTTCAAAGGGTCTAAGTGATATGCAAGTAATCGTTTCCTACCAGAAAAAAAAATTTAAATTAACACTTTAAAAAACATAGAAAAAAGCCCCACTTCTATCACCCAGGAAACTCCAAGGGATTTAGGGGCATTGTGTGAGACCCCAGGTCAGATACACACACACACACACACACACACACACACACACACACACACATATATATATACTGCAACTACATTAGAATGTTCAAGAAATTGACTACTTTCTGGAAAAATATGAATTCTCAAGACCAATATTTAAAACAACTAAAACAAAAGAAAAATAAGCTAGAAAGCACATAAAATAAAGTTTTTCAACAATTACTTCTGAAAATCTTGTATGGGTTATACAAGTTAAAAAAAAAACAGCTGACTACAAAAGTAACAAATAGTTTCAGAGAATCAAGAATAGAAGAATAGAGGAAATCTGTATTTTGTGAAAATAATTTAACCCTGATATCAGACATAAATGGTGTAAAACAAAACCACACACCAATTTTATGTGTTGGTGGGAATGTACATTGATACAGGCACTATGAAAAACAATATGGCCATTCCTTAAAAATCTAAAAATAGAACTATCATATGACCCAGAAATCCCACTACTGGGCGTGTACCCTGGGAAAACCATAATTCAAAAAGACACATGCACCCCAATGCTCATTGCAGCACTATTTACTATAGAAAGGGCATGGAAGCAACCTAAGTCTCCATCAACAGATGGATGGATAAAGAAGATGTAGTACATATATAAATGAATATTATTCAGCCAGTAAAAGGAATGAAATTGGCTCATTTGTGGAGACGTGGATGTACCTGTCATACAGACAGTGAAGTAAGTTAGAAAGAGAAAAACAAATATCATATATTAATGGATATATGTGGAATCTATAAAAATGGTACAGATGAACCTATTTCCAAAGCAGAAGTAGAGACACAGACATAGAGAACAGATGTATGGACACCAAGGGGGGAAAAGGGAGGTGGGATGAATTGGGAGATTGGGATTGACATATATACACTACTATGTATAAAATAGATAACTAATGAGAACCTGCTATATAGCACAGGGAACTCTACTCAATGCACTGTGGAGACCTAAATGAAAAGGAAATCCAAAAAAGAGGGGATATATGCATACATATAGCTGATTCACTTTGCAGTACAGCAGAAACTAACACAACATTGTAAAGCAACTATACCCCAATTTTTAAAATCCTATCTTATTAAAATACTAATTAATATATGAATTGTTGAATGCTAAAGGACATTTTCAGAAATTATGAGATTTCCCAATAGTTAATGAAACGGCACTGAAAATCCTTAAAAATATAACAGTTCAATGGACAAGAATCATAAAGTGCACAGAACAGCTGACTTTCTACTTTTAAGATATAGAAAACAGGGCTTCCCTGGTGGCGCAGTAGTTGAGAGTCCGCCTGCCGATGCAGGGGACACGGGTTCGTGCCCCGGTCTGGAAAGATCCCACATGCCGCGGAGCGGCTGGGCCCGTGAGCCATGGCCGCTGAGCCTGCGCGTCCGGAGCCTGTGCTCCGCAACGGGAGAGGCCACGACAGTGAGAGGCCCGCGTATCGCAAAAAAAAAAAAAAAAAAGATATAGAAAACATATGTATAAATCTCTTTCATAAAAAAGCAACTAAAATTTAAAATAAACGTATTTTAAAGGAATATAGAGAATGAATAAGTAGAAAAAAATCAAATTTACAAAATACCATTTAAAAAGACCAAAAAAAAAAGAGAAAATACCATGATTCTGTAGAGCACCGAATATTACAGAGAGATCTACCTTTCTCGATTTTAATTCTAATAAACTTCCAATCAAAATCCTAGTATGTTGTTAAGAAAGTGATTAAGGTTTAGTTGAAAGTCAAGCTAGAATTTTTTTTGAAGAGAATGAGTGAAATGTGCCTTACTAATTATATATAAAGCTAAATTAAGAGTGTGGTTCTAATACAGAAAATGGTAAACTACTGTCGACTTTTAAAAAAATGCACAACGTGAGAGTTGCAAGTTAAGATTTATTTGGGACAAAATGAGGAGTATAGCCCAGGAGACTGCATTTCAGAGAGCTCTGAGAAACTACTCCAAAGAGGCAGGGGGGAAGATCAGTATATATGTGATTTTGGTGAATGGGAGTATATGCAATCGAGAGCATATATTTTTTTGCAGAATGTTTCTGTTAGTCTCGTGAAGGTTGCTGCTAGTCTTGAGAGCAGACCTCACCATGAAAGATCTTAGTGTTTTTCTAGATATGAGGGGATACAAGAATTGGGCTCATAAAATCTTCTCCTGAAAGTATGTAACTCTCTGAAGAGTTGTCCTGCCAGTTTCCCCCGAGCACAGAGTGCCTCATTTCTGCTCTCCACCCGGAACTCCTTTCAGGGAGTGTTGAAGGTCAGCGGCTGCAGCAGCTGCACCAGCACATGATTTAATCCTTGAGGAGGTAGATGACAAGTGCCAATTCGTAGCTGAAACTAGCGTTACCCTAAATGTAGATTCTAGGATGAGAGCCTATATGATAAAGGTATTACAGTCAATAGAAGCCATTATGGAGCATACAATAAGTGGTGATGAAAAACTGGGTAGTTAGTTTTCTTTAAAAAGTATTTACATCTTCACTCAAAACATAAAAAATAAATTTGATATACATTCAAACAGAGTTTTATTTAAAAAAATATATAGATGTATATGGCTTCTAGATGGGAAAATCTCAAACGTATAAAGGATAAAGAAAAATTACATAAAAATGGGAAACTTCAAGAGGTTAATATTTGTATAAGTTAATATTTTTAACTATTTTTTCAAAATAAACTATTAGTTTTAAAATATTAAAACATTAATGCAAATTGATTTAAACAGAAAGAATAAAGCAGATCTAAAACACACACACGAATGATGTGCACAGAAAATTCCTTTGATTAAATAAAAATACCAACATAAAACGTTGATCTCACAAGTGAAAAATAATACAATCTTTTCTACCTTTAGGAAAACTTTCAAAACATGGCACAATTAAATCAAAAGTGGTGAACAGCCACATACGTAAATTGGTACATTTCTAGAAAGCAGTTTTTAAAGAGGTGATAATAAACCTCTTGTAATTCCATCCTTAGAATTCTACTACTAACGGGGGAAAAATGATATGGCAACGTGTTTGTACATAGAAAAGGTATTCAAATAGTTTACTTTTAAGAGGGAAAATTTGTGAAGAGCCCTAAATCTAGACTCTAACTAGCAAGGAAATGGTTAAACTATATTGCCCAAGTTCCTGACATAACATTATTCAGGCATTATCATAATGTCTATGAAGATACTTAAATACAGGTCAATAAATGTATCACAGCAGCTACTATTTACATTATGTGTTACATATGTTGAACCCTTAACTTTGGGAATCTAATTTAAATCCTTAGAGCAGGCCTGGAAGATGGGTTGTGTCATCTGCAAATCAGATGCCCCATCTTGCATTCTTTCAATGCATTGCTCGAAAAATTATATATTACATTACATTATATATATATGGAGAGAGGGGGAAATCAACAATATTTACATGTGAGTTTATGAGGAGTGTAAATATATAAAACTCTTACTAGCTCTTTCTTTGCGATAGAGATGTGCATAATTCTTATTTTCTTGGTACTTTATAAATTTTGACCACACATTACTCGCATAATCAGGGTAAAAACCAATTTAAAAATGCTGAAGCATCCAAAATATAGATGAAAATTTCTGGGATATTATTTTTAATTAGGTAAAGATTTATTGATATTTCTTGAAGTGCATTTAGTTTAGAGTTGTTTAATCAATGTAAGTTGAAGATGTTGTTAAGACAGTGTGGGGCCCCACCACAAGAAAAGTTGAAAAACTGGCTTTAACCATCTCAGATAGTCAGAGTCATTATTTTTCTAAATCTAAAGTTAGACAGCACAGACTATGGTGCCTATGGAAATACTAACCCTGCTTTATGGATTTTCATATTTCAAAATGTTGTTCTCCACACCTATTGAAGCTCATACTACATTAGCCTTATATTATAATATTCTATATTTAACTATACAAAAGTCTAAAGATTTTTGGTTGCATAATCTGAGAACTGAATTCATTAAGAGAAAATGACTCAACGGAACATGGAAGCCAAGGTAAGTTTTAAACCTTAGTACTCCTATTTTCCATAATGTGTTACATTAATTATTTAAAAATAATTGTTTAAATCCCGTTTCTTCAATTCCTTCAACCTGCAGTTCGTGATCCTTAGGGAGCCCCAGATTAAAGGTCATATATGCTCCTTCATAGCCATCAGGAGAAAGATATTAATACATTGTCAGAGTTGCAATAAGTGTTGCTCTAACATGCCTGACATACAGGGAACAATTTGAACATATTCTGAATCTCACTTGTGTTCACATGTAATTTTGTCCAGAGAAACAGTTGGTGAATGAATGCACAGCTGCACCCAGAGGAGCCTAGGCAGGTGGAAAAACACAAAACACACACTTGCACACACCTCAAACAGCTACCCCACTCACATCAGACGTTACAGCTTTTTATGGGATTTCAAATCACCCTTCTCTCACTGCTTCACAATCACCCACAAGCTGCAACCCTTCTACCACCCAGATTAACCAGCAAACTGCAGGCCCTTTTCAAGTTAAAGTGCCATATTTGTTGTGGGTGAATATTTAACCATTTAGCACATATAATTACACTACCATTTTTGTTAGGGTTTGTCTTAGTTTGGGCTGCTGTAACAAATATACCACAGACTGTGTGGTTTTGACACAAAGATTTGTTTCTCACAGTTCTGGAGGCTGGGAGTCCAAGATCAAGGTGGCAGCACTTGTCTGGTGAGAGCTGTTTCCTGGAGAGGTATTCTCTGGGTGAAAAGCAGAGAAAGCAAGCTCTCGGGTGTCTTTTTATAAGGGCACTAATCCCATTGATGACAGCTCCACTCTCCTGACTCAATTACTTCCTGAACTAACATCACATAACTTCCAAATAACATCACATTGGGAATTGGTCTTCAAAATAGTAATTTTCAGGGGACAGAAATATTCAGTCCCTAGCAGGCCCTTATTTTTTAATGTACCAATGACAGTTTTTGAGTATTGGGCCCTAAACCCATTTCCCCACAAGCCCTGTGGTTTTGGGTTTTTTTGTTGTTGTTTTTCATTTTACAATAGATTTTTTTCAGCTTTATTGTGGTATAATCAAGAAACCTTCATACTCTTTTCCAGAGTGGCTGCACAAATTTACATCCCACCTACAAGTGCACGAGGATTTCTTTTCTCCACATCTTAGCTAACACTCATTCTTTTGTGCTTTTTTTTTTTTTTTGTAGTACGCAGGCCTCTCACTGTTGTGGCCTCTCCTGTTGCGGAGCACAGGTTCGGACGCGCAGGCTCAGCGGCCATGGCTCATGGGCCCAGCTGCTCTGCGGCATGTGGGATCTTCCCGGACCGGGACACGAACCCGTCTCCCCTGCATCGGCAGGCGGACTCTCAACCACTACGCCACTAGGGAAGCCCTCTTTTGTGCTTTTGAGGGCAGCCATCCTAACGGGTGTGAGGTGATATCTCACTGTGGCTTTGATTTTTATTTCCCTGGTGATTACTGATGTTGAACATCTTTTCATGTATTGTTGCCCATTTGCATGTCTTCTTTGGAAAAATATCTATTCAGTTCTTCTGCTCATTTTTTAACTAAATTGTTTTTGTTATTGTTGTTTTGCTATTGACTTGTGTGGGTTTTTATACAATAGGCATATTAACCCCTTATTAGATATTTGCAAATACTTTCTCCCATTACATAGTGTGCCTTTTCACTTTGTTGATGGTTTCCCTTGCAGTGTAGAAACCTTTTAATTATATGTACTCCCACCTGTTTATTTTGGCTTTTGTTTTCTTTGTTTTTGGTGTCAAATCCAAAAAAAAAAAAAATTGCAAAGACCGGTGTGAAGGAGCCAGTCCCCTATATATTCTTGTAGGAGTTTTATGGTTCCAGATGTTAAATGTTTCTTTAATGCAATTTCAGTTGATTTTTATAAGTGGGACAACATGCACATCCAGTTTTATACATTTGCATGTGGCTGCCAGTTTTTCAAACACAATTTATTGAAGAGACTATCCTTTCTCCATTGAGTATTCTTGGCCTTTTTGTCAGACATTAGTTGCCTGTACATGCAGGGATTTATTTTAGAGCTCTCCATTCTGTTCCTTTGGTCTGTGTGTCTATGTTGATGCAAGTATTATACTGTTTTGATGACTATAGCTTTGCATTGTAATTTGAAAGCAAGAAGTGTGATTCCTCCAACTTTGTTCTTTTTTCTCAGGATTACTTTAGGTATTCAGAGTTCTCTGTAGTTCCACACAAATCTTAAGATTGTTTTTTCTATTTTTGTGAATAATGTCATTGGAAATTTGATACATTACATTAATTATTTTTATTTCATTAAATCTGTGTGTAGATTGCCTTGGGGAGAATGGAAATTTTGCCAACATTAATTCTTCCAATGTATGAACATGGAATATCTTTCCAGTTATTTGGTAAACACTTGTACCTAAATCTTTGTCAGCATCTCTGATTATTATCTTTATATGAATTCCCAGAAGTAAAATTACTAGCTCAAACACCATAAATATTTTACAATTTTTAATGCATATTACCAAATGATGCTCCAGAAAAAAGTAGTACCATCTACATTTTTCCAATCCAGCATCTAAGAGTGCTGGTCTCTCTGCATCCTCACCACGTTTACATTTGCATTTTTTTCTGACACCTTGCTAGTTAGATATACCAAAAAAAAAAAAAAAGTTACTTTCATATCTCGATCAAGTGTTTATGGAGATTCTGACTAATGAAAATTCTAAGAGAAATTCTAAGGAGGATAATTTTACGTGTTTAGATATAATTATTGTAGCTGTTTCTTCCCTACAAAATTATTTTGAGGATTGAATACAGGAGTGTGTCTGTCTTTATTTTCCTCCTGGGGTTTGAAGCCTCTGCCTGTCACCCTGTTGCTCCCACTTTGTACTTTACTATTGTTCTGCCACTACCCTGCCCTGTCGCCTCCCCTAGCCAGAGACAATGTTAGTAACGGAGTTCCCCCAGCAATTTGCCAGTGAGCCTAATGAAAAGCACCCACAGGCTGATGATTTTCAGCTGGGTCCTGAGCTATGATTGAATGTGATTTGTCTGGAAAAACTCTCATAAAACTCGAACTCTGTTAGGGAGGGGGTGGGTGATGAGAGAAAACATTGAAACCTGTGGGGGCGGGGGGCAGAGACAACCATTTGGCTCCCAACACCCTGGCCCACTTCTCTCTTAGAGCAACTGAACATTCGATATTTAACTAAGTGCAGGGCTGCCCGAGACTACAGACGTTCCCGGCCTCCTGTGCTGCTGGGTTGTTTGTGAGACTAAGCTCTCCCTCCGAGACTGAAGGAAAGAAATTTGTGCAACTTCTAGGATATTTCCTACATAGGACAGGCAGGCCTTACTTTCTCCTTCTCCCTCTGTCCTACTTCACACTGAAACTGTAGCTCCATCCTGCCCCACGTCCACCCCGGAGGAGGCCAACTCCCCTAGGATGACAGAGCAACAGGGATGACAGAGAAGCTTCCTGAAGTAGCCTTGCGAGAGCAGCACAGGACTGCCTGCCTCCAGATCAGAATGTGAGAGAGATGCAAACTTCTATTTGGGTTAATTACGTGCAGGGAGGGCGGGGGTCGGTGTGTTGCAGCAACTGAACTCTAACCAATACAGGAATCGTGGAAGGGGCTCCTCTCTGCACTTGCCATGGGTCAGGCTGCTCCAAGGACTACAGCTGTCTGATACTTTCATCTCTCTGTTTCATGGGGGGGGGGGGGAAGCCAAGCTCAGCAACAATCCAGTATCCTTTCCCGGTGCTTCTCTGGAAATCTAATGGGTGAAGATGGATGCTCCCAACAAAAGGAATCTGGAGCTAATATTTTCTGGGAATACGGTCTTGTTCTTCCCACCACAGCGTGAACCCCGGCTCTCTCCTAAACACGTAGCTTGTTTTGAAATGTGCTGTGCTGTTTCCCTGATGATACGTGCAGATTCTAAGTAAATAACTCAGGGCACAGACCATCTTACGTCTGTTGTCACTTGAATGTTGCTGGAAAGATGAGTTTAGAACTAACTCCTCTGCTAAACCAATACATTTAAAAGCTTAATTTGGAAAAACAAAAGTTTCCAATTGCGTCATCCACCCACAAAGCGGAACTCAACTCAAGCGTTGTCCTGAGCTCCCCATTCAAGTGCAGGTGTATGGGAATTCCCAGGTGTCTTTTCTTGTCCATGTAACTTCTCATGTACTCTCCAGCCTTATGGACCCACAATTTTATGTTGAAAAGACAGCCTAATATATAATAAAATATTAAAGTTATTGAGAACATTATAAAAAGTTCCATAGTTCATTTGTTCTTTATTTGTTCATGCTTAATTATGTACAGAGTGTCTTTTCTTTCGGGACTGGTTTAAAATATAGTTGATTAATAGGGAATATGAGGTAAGGTAAGGTCAACGGATCACTAGACGACTGTCTCTAAAAAGATGGTTGGTTACTTGCAGCTCCCAAGTGGAGGGGGCAGGCCGCACATTGGTCAGCAGGCAGAGGGAGGGAGGGGAATTCGTGACAAGTGCTATTTCTGTGATTCCCCAGGAAGGAACAGGGAGGATGGCGAGTAGATTCAGGACTGAGTAGGCTGTAGGATGTCAGGGGCTGTCCCTGGTGTCTGGGTGTTGAGGGAAGGGAGACAGTGGCCCCCAGTGTGAGAGCCACAGAAGAGGTGGATGGTGAGGGCTCTGGATGGATCGGTTTGTATTTCAAAAGCAGGCCTGGGAGCAGTTCTGAATCCAGGGAGGCTGGAGAGTAGGGACCCAGGGGCCGAGGCAAGGGGACCCGGGCTTGGCACTGGCTTGTCTAGAACAAGGCGAGCCCAGCATGTTCATGTGAGGAGATGTTAAAGCGTCAGGTTTACAGAACATAGACACTTGGTCCACACTAGGGAGCAGCTTAAACGTCCCGTCCTCAGAGACACGTCCCCTGCCTGTGCATCTGCAGTGTCAGCCTCCCCCGCCCATGTGTCCCAGTCATCACCCACCTCATTGCTGCGCAGCACCCAGGGCCGGCCCTGTCAGCACCCACTGTGGCTGCCTCACCCGGAGGAACTCTCCTCACGGGGTCCCAGTCCTATGAGCTCCTCTGCCACCGCTGTCCCCTTTCCCTGCCACCCCAGCCCCTCCCCCGCCCTGCTCTCCTGCTTCCCCTGAGACCTGCTCTTCCCTGCACAGCGCCAACCCTTCTACACGCTGTTCTGCTTACTGTCTGTCCCCCTCCGCAGCGTCAGCTCCATGGGAGCAGCAGCAGGGTTGTTTCTTTTTAAATTGTTCTTGTTTTTGTATATTTTATTCTCTGCGAGGCCTACAGCCCAGATCAGTGTGGAGCCCGAGGTAGAGACTCCATAAGCACTGAATGAGCGGCTGGTATCATAGCCCGGAACGCGCCTTTTTGTGATTTCCTTGTTGAGAGAGTCTGTCTTCTCGGGACTGCGAATCCCTTCCCCCAGCACAGGCCTGGCACATAGCAGATGTTGGATCAGCATTTTGACGAATGAATATGCCACTCACTGTGCCTAACACAAGGACTCAACAATGATAAACCTTGCTGCTGCCCTCAGGGGACAGTTAAAATCAAGACAACAGCCCCAAAGGAGTTGCTTAGTAAGAACAATGTCATCAAACTGCGACTTAAATGCAGTTTCGGCTCCTCCAGAAATGGAACCGTAATCCAGAGGGTCAGGAATCCTGTGATCAGCACTAGCTAAGCCATCTGCCTGGGAGACCGCTGCCATCCGCTAATGCAAAGAAACCTTGCAATAACCCACACGAAGCTTTGCCCAGAACAGCTTCCTTGTTTCAGCTCCCTTCTGCCTATAAGCGTCTTTCATTTTGTGCAACTCCTCAGAGCTTCTTTCTATCTGCTAAATTGGATCCTGCCTGATTCATAAATCTTCAAATAAAGCCAGTGATTTTAAAATTTTACTCAGTAGAATTTTATTTTACTTTTTTTTTTTAATGGAACTTATAGTTGATTTTCAGGTTATATTTTGCTTCAAGGGATTGTCCTAGAAATAGTCGGGTTTATTACTGCTACCTAACAAACTATTACAAAACTTAGTGGTTTGAAATATAATTTATTATTATCACTGCTAGTTCTGTGGGCTGTCTGTGTTTAATTGCATGCTTCTTGCTTAGAGCTCCTCGTGGTGCTGCAGTTGGAGGGCAGATGAGGCGGTGTCACAGAGAGGCTCCAGCAGACCCCTCACAGGGCTGGCTGGGGGTCACCTGTGCTGGGGGCCAGAGTGTGCACGTGACCTCCGCACGTGGCTTGGTTTCCTCGCAGCAGAGCCTGTGTTTCCATGGACCACATTGTATGAGCAGCAGTCTGATTAAAGAAAGGGTCAGTGGTCAGATCTCTTATAAGGCCGGTTAAGGACTGGCCCAAAGTCACCTCTGCAGCTCTCTACGGGTCAAAGCATTCACAGGTCAGATGTAGGAGTTTGGAGAAACAGACCGCTTGTCTCCTCGAGGTGGGGTGCCTTGTTTTTTATAAGGAAGGAAGGAATTGAAGGTGGCTGCCTTTTTAGATAAACCACCACGAAGATTCTGTGATGAATGCTACAACTGAGCAACAGATGTCAGGGCCCAATACAGTCTCGCTGCTCTCTCGGAGTCCAGAAGGTGAAGCACATGAAAAAAGATAATTCCAGAACCTTCCATGAAGGAGGAAATTGTGTGGGAGTTGTCCTCAATATAAACAATTAGAAACTGCAAAACACATAGAACAACTTTTTTTGGTCATTGGACAATAGCAAGCAGAGGAGAATGACGCTGGTAGGGACCAACCAGGGACAAGATTGCTGCTTCCTTGGCCTGTATTCCTAAGGGCCTTGCGAGTCTAAGCAGGATCTGAGCTTTGTCTAATACACTAGAGCATCTCTGTGACGTTCAGAGTGAGGGGACGGGTGGGTAGGAGTTAGCACAATCAGGGCTCAGGTTTGCAGCGTTCATAATCTGAGAGCACAGAAAGATAGGAGGCTCCTATCGGTCCCAGAAGACGCCCACAGGTTTCTATCCACACACGAGGACCATTTACTCATCACATGAGGTTTGGGTCCTTGGATGAGCCCCAGCCCCTAACACCTAGTGGGGTCTCATTTGCTGAATGAAGATGCAGAAACTCTCTTGAGATGTAGGATGTGAGGAATGGGTGGGGCTTGGATGGACTCAGGTTGGAGGAAACAGCTTTTTAAGTTTTACAGAGGGGAATGAGGTCTTTCAGGTTGGAAATCCTGCTACCACAGCCCAGCCTCCATCAAGTGGAAGGTATTGGTCACAGGTGTACTGAACACGGCATTTCTTACATCAATGGGAGGAGAGATTGGGAGGAGGTGAAATGCCCCTGAGACGCTTGGACCTGACACCCACCCATGTGACCTCAGCTCTGGGAAGTAGCAGCATAGCATATCTAGGGCTGTCCCCAAATCAGGACAGCAGCGGCTTTCCCTGGGTTTAGTTTTGCATCTTTACAATAACCATGAGAAATTTCCAGAAGAACAAGATACGAAGACCTTGAGCAGATTGTCCTTCTGAACACTTCATTCTCAATCAAGGGCAATTCTCTATGACCCGCAGCTATCCCCGCTATACATTCAGTGCTCCCTCACCCAGCACATGGCACACATTCACTGAGGCCCTACTGTGTGCTGACCTGGTCCAGACACCAGACGACAGCAGTGGGTGAAACAGGTGGAGGGAGATCCCAATTCACATGCAGGTGACAGACTCATGGGGAAAACAGATTAAAAAATAGAGGTACACAATATCAGGAGGTGATATGTACCATAAAGAAAAGGAAAGTAAACCTTTGAATGTATCTGAAGAAGTTTAGGGAGCAAACATGTAGAGTACACAGTGTTCTAGGCTGTGAGAATAGCAAATGCAAAGGCCCTGAAGTCACCATGGGCTGCATGTTTGAGAGACTTAGCTTTTAGCTGGAATACTTGTCTTGTGCTCAGTCTGTTTTGCTTTTATTTGTAAGCCTTGGTTTCATTTTCCTAGCTCATGAGCTTGAGTTTGATCACACCAACAGGTAAATTCAATTCCAGTGATCAGCAAATTCTACTCCAGAGTTTCAAAATGGAAACATGTGAACTTGGGCCCAGCACTCTGTTAGCAGCTAGCAGGCTGTGGACTGAACCCCCATGATGACTGCAGTTAACAAACTTCCCCAGTGTCCTCAGGCCCCTTCCGCTCCACTTTCTCGCCATCTCATCTGGGTCAAAGCTCTGAACCTGCCCCTCTGCCACACCCTCGTTTTCTATGCGTAGCTCACCTGTCATCCCCGCCCGAAATTCCCACAGGCTTCTCAAAGTCCTAGGTCCCAAACTGAGTTCATCCCTTGTCTCCTCTTGTGGAATCACTATCAGTGAGGGAACCCCTTGATGGCCCCACCCTCAAGCTCTAAGACACGACCTCTGCCCCCTCCCCCACTCCCTTGCATCCCACCCCATGATCCCATTGATGCAGGACTCCCTGTCATTTTCTCCTTCCACCTTTCTATCTTGAGCTGCCCACCACCCTCTCACTCGTCAATAGATCCCTTTGAAATGAGCACAATTACACATGGAATCACTGATGACACACAGGAAGGTGTTGCTGGGAATTACAGACAGTATCCCATAGCAGAGGACAGACAAGGGCTCCCTAAGAAGGCAGAACACAGGGCATCATGGTGTCAAGACACCCATAAAGGGAGTGAGGCAGGCATCACACTGTAGCCTTTCCCCACTGATCCCCCACTGTTTCATGTTTCCAAATTTTGCACATCCTCAGTGGGCCAGGCCTCCTTGTCTGTGTTAGGGGGATGGCATGCATTAGTGTATCTATCCACTCATTTATTTATCTTGTACTTGGGTCCTGCTCAATGCCAGTCTTTGGCTAGATGAGAACTCATTCTTGAAGAGCCTCTTCAGATGTCACCTTCTCCACGAAGCCCTTCTTGATCTACACACCTTCTCCTGCTTGCCTCTGGCCTCATCTGGGACCCCACGACCCCCAGTGTTGTGATCATTCTTTGAGAAACTCTCCAGCCTGTGAGCTCTGTGAACACGCTGGGCCAGAGAGAGAAACATCTTGAAAAACTGTGATGACTAAGTAACTGAATAGATAAAAGGATTAAACACAGGCCATGTGTAGAGTAAGTTCACCAAAGTTTAATTCGTTCTTCCTCCTCCTTCCCTCCTTCCAGGACTAGGAGCTCAACGGAACTTATTTCACCGTTACCTCATGTAGAACTTCAATGGCCTGGGAGATTTTTATATTTTGTGTACTTTAACACTTTGAAAACATTTCATGGCTGTACTAATCAAAAATGAGAAAATTATACCTTGAGGGGCAGGCATCCTCCTGTGGTGTCTGAGTCAAAACAGGACGATATAATAATATAGGATATTGAGGAGGACTTGGCTTGGGCCCCCCGGGCAGCAGCAAGTAGGGAAACAGAAGCAGAGGGGGGGAAGTTTCCACCCCGTCCCCACCGTGACACACCTGTCCCTCTTTGTACTGAACTAGACTGATTGTGATTACCTGGAGGTGGACGTGTCTCCTGGCAGATGACGTCACCTTAGGGGACAGCATTAGAAGTCACTAAGCTTCAGTTCTAAGCTCTCATCCTGACCTACGACAAGTCTTCAGTGCCTTGGATCCCCTGTTTTTAATATTAAGGAATGTGATAGCGAGGCTACGTACATGAGTGTCCAGAGATGGTGGAGGCTGGGTGCCTGGCGTTGGTCACTGGGGGATGCTTCCATCCTGTTAGTGTTTCCCCTGGCATTCCAGCCTGGAATATGGCTGTGTGGGTGGAATATCCAGAGGGACCCATGAAGGCATCAGAGAGACACTGCCAGTCAGTGTCAGGGCAGCATTGAATTACAGAAGACTGGGCTTTCCTCCAGTCACTTCCTGCTGCCCAGGCCCTCTTACCACTGGCCACATACCCTTACTGAAAACAATCTCCTGGGAACTCAAAGTCACAGCCGGGTGACCTGGCCACCAGATGGCTGAGGATGTGTCAGGAGAAGTTTGCCACAGGAGTCTGGGTCCACAGGGCTCTGACATGGGCTGAAGAGTGCAGATGGCATGGCAGGGCTGCACAGCATGGGGCATTGGGTGTCTGGTCTGGGCTGCCATCATCCAGGTCCGCATCACCATGAAGTCAACTGCCAGCTTCTGAGCTCAGAAGCTGAGCAGGGTTGAGGCTGGCTAGTACTTGGTGGTGAGACCGACTGGGATGCCCGGTGCTGTAGGCTTTGCCACTTGTCTCTCCTTTCATCTCTCTCTCCCTTTGCCACTGCTGCCCCCCTCCCCTTGAACAGGTGGTCACCTCTTTGGCCGCTGGGTGGTGGCACAAATTGGTGGAGTCTTGGAAAGGGTGTGTGCAGAGTTCTGAGAAAGGGCAACATGGCTGGGCTGGTGTCCTCTGTGCTTGCTGGCAGCTCTGGGTTGGTGGGGCAATTTTGGGCCCTGGAACTGTCTGCATAAAATGGTTACAATAGCAATTTTGGTACTCTATTTTCCACATTAAAAAAAAATGGTAGCACGTGTGTGTGTGTGTATATATATTTTTTTCTTTTTG
The DNA here is from genome assembly GCF_039906515.1 of Pseudorca crassidens. NCBI lineage: Eukaryota > Metazoa > Chordata > Mammalia > Artiodactyla > Delphinidae > Pseudorca > Pseudorca crassidens. Next base: position 1,658,929 of record NW_027136316.1, read on the forward strand.
CTGCACTGCGCAGCTTATAGGATTTTAGTTCCCCCACCAGCGATCGAACCTGGGTCCTTGAAAGAGAGAGGGTGGTGGAGTCCTAACCACTGGACCGCCAGGGAATTTCCTGTGTGTGTATCTTAAGGACTTACAAAGGAAAGTTCTGGGCCAAAGAGAGGAATTAATCACATGATAAAACATGGATGAGCCTCAAATACATGACACTGTATAAGAAGCCAGACACAAAGGCCACAGTTGTATAAATCCATGTACTTCAAATATACAGAAAAAGCAAGTCCACAGGGATGAAAAGCACACAGTTAGTTGCCTACGGCTGTGGGGAAGGGGAGTAGGAAGTGACTGTTTAAGGGGTCCTAGGTGTCTTTGTAGGGAGATAAAATATTCTGGATCAGATAGTGATGATGGTTGCACAACTTTGTAAACAGACAATAAATCACTAAACTCTAGAGTGTTCAAAGGGCATTTTATGGTATATGATTTCTATCTCAACTTAAAAACCGGTGAGTAATAAATAATACGTTTTTGGAAAATAATGGGAAACACATATTATCCTCATTGCTTGATTTGGTTCCCACTCTAAGCTCTGTACAAATGAACAAAGACCCCCCCACACACTCCCAAAATGAGACAAGCCCTATTTACTCAGAATTCGTCTATAGAGCACAGGAGTCAGCCACCACCAGTCACATTCGGCTGAGACTCAGGGAAGGCATAGGGATGGGGATGGCTTCTGGGGGAAAAAAAGGGAGGCATGTCCTGATCACAGCTTGTCAAGTGGGGAAGTTGGAGGTGGACTGATAGGAGAATGGGCGTCCCACATGTTTACTTAGGGGACCATATTAATATATTTCTTTCCCCCATTTGGTTCTAAATGGAAAGGATGAAAAATGAGGAAGCTGTGAGTCACTGACTAAACACTGACCCTTGAGGCCTATTGTTGCCGAGGTTGAGGTCTGGTTTTCCACATTGGTTGTTGCAGGGTGTGGCATAGGGCCTTGTGGCTCGAGGGAGAGGTTCCCCGACTTCCAGGAAGATTTAGAAAATTCTGCATTCCAAAATCCCTCTTTCATCTTCAGTCACATACTGTGCATACAGAAACTTGAATCACAGTTTTCAAAATTAACTGCAAAAAATAAATAAATAAATAAACAAAATTAACTGCAAACAAGGGTAATAATTACTGTAATTTTGAGTAACACTGACAATGGTAATTTTCATTACTATAAATCTCAGGATTTCTCATTTAACTAATGTCCACATTATAGTGAATCGAGCTTGTAACAGAAAAATATCATTACTTTCTTTTTTTTATGCCCAATATCGCCGTCGGACCATCTGGTCGACCTCACCTCAGCAGCCACCTGGTGAAGCGTCACTAGTGCTAATCTCATCCAGAGGGATCCTTGTGGCACACCGACGAAAGCGCACCTTGACACTCCGGCTCCACCCAGTCCACCATCCGTACCATTTCTCAACACGGGGCAAATAGAAAAGGGGACGTCGGGCCCTCCCCGCGTACACGCAGCTGGAACTGCGGGAAATCTGGTGTGCGGAGCCCCGTGGCCGCTTTGCGTGGAACCTGGAGAAATGAAAGTGGCCACCGGGGAACAGCACCACTTCCGCGACGGCACTTGGACGGACCCGGACCCCAAGGAGGCGAGGACGTACCGCCGGGCAGCCTCTGGGACGGAGCGTCGCGACTCCGTGGAAAGGAGGATGGGGAGCCCCGGGGTCGCCCTCTCAATGTCCCCTCCTTTCGGCCACCAGGGTCGATCCCTACTAGGGGAGAAACGTAAACATTTGGGGGTTAGGGCGATCGGGATCCACGGTGGGGCCGCTGAAAACTGGGCGATGTCTGCGTACATCCGTGTTGTTCCCAACCTCCAGGCGAGTTGGAAAATATGAGAAAGTACGACCACCGGGACACACGGAGGACGACGCCGGACACGGACACCCTCTCCTGGTCACACACAACTATCTGGGCTGTCCTTGCGGCCCGAGGGGCACCACGGCGTGCTGGTCGACCCATCCAGTATGCCGAACACTTTACAAACCCTACCGCCAACCTTAGAAGCTATAGACCTGCTCGGCCAATCTCCGGCGGCAACATGAACGGTCCACGCCCCGGCGCCACCGGAACAGGCGCCGCAAGCGTCGCCGGCCTCCCGGAACTCTGCCTCGTGCCCGGCGGCTGAGTCTCAGCCCTCGCGAAGGTCACTGAAGCTCCGGATGGAAGGGACGGTCTCCAAGCTGCCGCCAGTTGGCGCCCGACAAGCGGCGGGAAAGCCCGAGGGACGGATCCCGATTGCCGGCCAGCGAGGGTACAGCGCGGGCCGCCCAAACGCCCGAGTTCGTCCCGCGGCTTCCGCCCCGGAGCTAGCTCCTGTATCACTACCGCGGGAAGCGACCCCGGCAACAGAAAGAGGGCGGGGTACTGGGAAGACGTGGCCGGGAGGCTGCCGCGGAGAAGCGCTCCCCACGCGATTCCCGGCGGGGCGGGCGTACTAGCGGCCCACAGCGCTCGGGCGGGTCCCTGCTCCTGGGAGCACTTAGGGATTTTGCAGGGACTTGGGTTCCGTGGACTGTAAAACTGAAACCATAAAAGTACACGTAGAAAACTTGTATGAATGATTTTTATTATGTGGGATATAAAATGGAGTCCTTGTAAAGAATCTTTTTTTTAAAGTCCAGAAACCATCAAAGTAATGAAACATAAACTTGACCACAAATTCATCTTTATATATTCATTTTTACCTATTCCACAAGCAAAGTCCAATGATAAGAAACCGGTTGTGAGGAACATTTGTGCAAATACATGTGTAATAAGATTACTGATATCAGAATTACTTAATATAAAAACAGAACATTCAGAAAACTTAGCCATTAAGGGGGAAAATTAAAAAAATTTTCTACTAGTTTACAAAGAAAATTTGGCACTTTATAAAATAATGTTGACATTTCAAACATTGTCAATTCCGGATACTTGATTAGGCTGTGTGTTTTAAGAAAGGCTGGATTGGGCTTCCCTGGTGGCGCAGTGGTTGAGAGTCCACCTGCCGATGCAGGGGACACGGGTTCGTGCCCCGATCCGGGAAGATCCCACATGTCACGGAGTGGCTGGGCCCGTGAGCCATGGCCGCTGAGCCTGCGCGTCCGGAGCCTGTGCTCCGCAACGGGAGAGGCCACAACAGTCAGAGGCCCGCGGAACGCAAAAAAAAAAAAAAAGAAAAAAGAAAAAAAAAGGCTGGATTATTAAAAATACTGTCTAAAATTCCGAACTTTTGTAAAATTGTTCAGCAAGATTTACGAAGAGTAAAGCAAGATTTATTTTCCTAAGAGCCAGGTTTCCTGTTCACTGTATCATGAAATAAGTATTTAAAAAATTAATTGTTTGGGTTCAAAAGTAAACTTTTGAAAATCAATAATGGTTTTTATTAGAATAGAAAATCTGCTGCACATGTGCCTTAACATTCCATTTATCTGCCATTTTATTTGAACATCCATGGGGTATGATTTTCAAGAACACTGTACAAGAGGATCTCTATTTTAATCATTATTTTGGGCTCCTAATTTTCTCTTAACTTAATTTTAGATAAGCCAAAACACCCCAGATGACACACTCTTGCCATATAGACATTTCCTGAAATGTGCTATAAGCTATATACATTATTGATAAATTTGAAATGAAATGTATTGATAAATACATAAGAAAAAAACAAAATGTATTTTGTTTGTTTTATTATTATGCAAGAATGCACTTTTAAGAAAGAAATGTTCTACCAGATGCAAGAATCTCTGGAAGTTGCATGAAAATATTTTGTATTTAATAACCGAAAATTGTGTACTTCTAGACGTTGGTTATTTTTGTTAAGTTTTCAGAAGCATATTAAATTATGTATTCATTATTTCATCATTGTGACCATTTTTAGAGTTTGCTTCACTCCCAAGTGTAAATTAGAACTCATTAACTCCTGATAGTTTTCTATCAATAAATTATTCTTTTTCTAAAAATAAATAAATTTATTTATTTTTTAAAAAAGGATCCTATAATAAAAGAAGCTTCTCTTTTAAAAGGCAGTGATGGACAGGGGTAAGAGTTCTTGTGCAATGTGCAGATAAAATAAAAATGAAGTTGGTTGCTATCGTCATCCTTAGTGCAATTTCACTACTCTGTTTTTTTCAGTATCCTGGAAAATTAAATCTGTGATCACTCTTAAAGTCATATCATTTTTTAAAATACATCTTTATTAGAGTATACTTACTTCACATTACTGTGCTAGTTTCTGTTGTACAAAAAAGCGAGTCAGCCATATGCATACACATATCCCCATTTCCCCTCCCTCTTAAGCCTTCCTCCCACCCTCCCTATCCCACCCCTCTAGGTCAGCACAAAGCATCGAGCTTTACATTCGGTAGTGTAAATACATCAATGCTACGTTCTCTTCGCCCCCTACCCTATGTCATCAAGTCCATTCTCTATGTCTACTTATTTATTCCAGCCCTGCAACTATGTTCATCAGTACCTTTTTTGTTTTTTCAGATTCCATATATATGCGTTAGCATATGGTATTTTTTTCCCTCTTTCTGACTTACTTTAGTCTGTATGACAGACTCTATATCCATCCACCTCATTACAAACAACTCAATTTTGTTTCTTTTTATGGCTGAGTAATATTCCATTGTATATATGGGCCACATCTGCCATATCCACTCATCTGTCGATGGACATTTAGGTTGCTTCCATGTCCTGGCTATTGTAAATAGCGCTGCAACGAACATTGTTGTGCATGTCTCTTTTTGAATTATGGTTTTCTCAGGGTATATGTCCAGTAGTGGGATTGCTGGGTCATATGGTAGTTCTATTTTTATTTTTTTAAGGAACTTCTATACTGTTTTCCATAGTGGTTGTATCAATTTACATTCCCACCAACAGTGTGGGAGGGTTCCCTTTTCACCACACCCTTTCCAGAATTTATTGATTCTAGATTTTTTGATCATGGCCATTCTGATTGGCATGAGGTGATACCTCATTGTAGTTTTGATTTGCATTTCTCGAATACTTAATGATGTTGAACATCTTTTCACATGCCTCTTGGCCATCTGTATGTCTTCCTTGGTGAAATGTCTATTTAGGAGTTCCACCCATTTTTTAATTGCATCGTTTGTTTTTTTGATATTGAGGTCCATGAGCTCTTTGTATATTTTGGAGATTAATCCTTTGTCTGTTGCTTCATTTGCAAATATTTTCTCCCATTCTAAGGATTGTCTTTTTGTCTTGTGTATGGTTTCGTTTGCTGTGCAAAACTTTTAAGTTTAATTAAGTCGTATTTGTTTATTTTTGGTTTTATTTCTGTTACTCTAGGAGGTGGGTCAAAAAAGATCTTGCTGTGGTTTATGTCAAAGAGTGTTTTCCTCTAAAAGTTTTGTACTGTGTGGTCTTACATTTAAGTCTTTAAACCATTTAGAGTTTATTTTTGTGTATGTTGTTAGGGAGTGTTCCAATTTCATTCCTTTACATGTAGCTGTGCAGTTTCCCCAGCATCAATTATTGAAGAGGCTGTCTTTTCCCCATTGTATGTTCTTGCCTCCTTTGTCATAAATTAGGTGCCCATATGTGTGTGGGTACCTGTACTATCCTGTACCATTCATCTATATTTCTGTTTTTGTGCAAGTACCATACTGTTTTGATTATTGTAGCTTGTGGTATAGTTTGAGGTTAGGGAGCATGATTTCTCCAGCTCCGTTTTTCTTTCTCAAGATTGCTTTGGATATTCGGGATCTTTTGTGTTTCCATAAGAATTGCAAGGTTTTTTGTCCTAATTCTGTGAAGGACGCCATGGTAGTTTGATAGGGATTGCATTGAATCTGTACATTGCTTTGGGTAGTATAGTCATTTTCACAATAATGATTCTTCCAATCCAAGAATATGGTATATCTCTCCATCTGCTTATGTCATTTTGATATCTTTCATCAGTGTTTTATAGTTTTCTGAGTACAAGTCTTTCACCTTCTTAGGCAGGTTCATTCCTAGGTAATTTATTCTTTTTGTTGCAATGGTAAATGGGAGTGTTTCCTTAATTTCTCTTTCTGATTTTTCATTTTTGGTGTATAGGAATGCCAGTGATTTCGGTGCATTACTTTTGTATCCTGCAACCTTACCAAATACAATGATTAGTTCTAAAAGTTTTCTGGTGACATCTTTAGGATTTTCTATGTATAGTATCATGTCATAGGCAAATAGTTACAATTTGACTTCTTATTTTCCTATTTGGATTCATTTTATTTCTTTTTCTTCTCTGATTGCCATGGCTAGGACTTCCAAAACTATGTTGAATAAGAGTGGCGGGAGTGGATATCCTTGTCTTTTTCCTAATCCTAGTGGAAATGCTTTCAGTTTTTCACCACTGAGTATGAGGCATGTGGTAGGTTTGTCATATATTGCCTTTATTATGTTGAGGTAGGTTCCATCTATACTCATTTTCTGGAGAGTTTTTATCATAAATCAGTGTTGAATTTTGTGAAAACCTTTTTCTGCATCAATTGAGAAGATCATATGGGTTTTATTCCTGAATTTTTTAATGTGGTGTATCACATTGATCGATTTGCATATATTGAAGAATCCTTGCATCCCTGGGACAAATCCCACTTGATCATGGTGTATGATCCTTTTAATGTGCTGTTGGATTCTGTTTGCTAGCAGTTTGTTGAGGATTTTTGCATCTATGTTCATCAGTGATATTGCCCTGTAGTTTTCTTTCTTTGTGATATCTTTTTCTGGTTTTGTTTTGTATCAGGGTGATTGTGGCTTCATAGAATGAACTTGGGAGTGTTTCTGCTTCTGAAATTTTTTGGAAGCGCTTGAGAATTATTGGTGTTAGCTCTTCCCTAATGTTTGATAGAATTCGCCTGTGAAGCTAGCTGGTCCTGGGTTTTTGTTTGTTGGAAGATTTTATATTACGGTTTCAATTTCATTACTTGTGATACATCTGTTTATATTTTCTAATTCTTCCTGGTTCAGTCTTCGAAAATTGTACCTTTACAAGAATTTGTCCATTTCTTCATGGTTTCCCATGTTATTGGCATATACTTGATTGTAGTAGTCTGTTATAATCCTTTATATTTCTTTTTTTAAATTTATTTATTTATTTATTTTGGCTGTGTTGCGTTTTCATTTCTGTGTGAGGTCTTTCTCTAGTTGCGGGGAGCGGGGGCCACTCTTCATCGCAGTGCGTGGGCCACTCACTGTCGTGGCCTCTCTTGTTGCAGAGCAGAGACTCCAGACGTGCAGGCACAGTAGCTGTGGCTCTCATGCCCAGTTGCTCTGGGGCATGTGGGATCCTCCCAGACCAGCGCGAGAACTCGTGTCCCCTGCATTGGCAGCCAGATTATCAACCACTGCACCACCAGGGAAGCCCAATCCTTTGTAGTTCTGCAGTGTCAGTTGTGATTTCTCCTTTTTCATTTCAAATTTTATGATTTGTATCCTCTCCCTTTTTTCTTGATGAGTCTGTCTAAGGGTTTATGAATTTTGTTTATCTTCTTAAAGAAGCAGCTATTAGTTTTATTGATCTTTGCTATTGTTTTCTTCATTTCTATTTCATTTATTTCTGCTCTGATATTTATGATTTCTTTCCTTCTACTGATTTTGGGTTTTCTTTGTTCTTTTTTCTCTGTTTTAAGTGTACAGTTAGCTTGTTTATTTGAGATTTTTCTTGTTTCTTGTGGTGAGATTCAATGGCTATAAATTTCCCTCATAGAACAGATTTTGCTGCGTCCCATAGGTTTTGGGTCAGTGTGTTTTCACTGTCATGTTTTTCTCTGTATTTTATAATTTCTTGTTTAATTTCTTCAGTGATCTCTTGGTTATTTAGTGGTGCACTGTTTAGCCTCCATGTATGTGTGTTTCTTACAGTATTTTTCTTGTAGTTGAATTCCAATCTCATAGCAGAGTGGTCAGAAAAGATGCTTGATATGATTTCAATTTTTGTAAATTTTCCAAGGCTTGATTTGTGACCCAAGATGTGATGTATCCTGGAGAATGTTCTGTGTGCACTTGAGAAGAAAGTGTATTCTGCCACTTTTGGGTGGCATGTGCTATCAATATCAATTAGGTCTATCTGGTCTATTGTGTCATTTAAAGCTTGTATTTCATTATTTATCTTCTGTTTGGATGATCTCTCCATTGGTGTAAGTGTGGTGTTACAGTCCCTTACTATTATTATGTTATTATTGTGTTACTGTCGATTTCTCCTTTCATGGTTGTTAACATTTGCTTTATGTATTGAGGTGCTCCTATGTTGGGTGCATAAACATTTATAATTGTTATATCTTCTTCTTGGATTGCTATTTTGGTCATTGTATGGTGCCCCTCCTTATCTCTTGTAATAGTCTTTATTTTAAAGTGTATTTTATCTGTTACAGGTATTGCTACTCGAGGTTTTTTTTTTAAAATTTCGATTTGCATGAAATATCTTTTTCCATCCCTTCACTTTCAGTCTGTATGTGTCCCTAGGTCAGAAGTGGATTTCTTGTAGACAGCATATATATGGGTCTTGTTTGTGTATCCATTCATCCAGTCTGTGTCTTTTGGTTGGGGCATTTAATCCATTTACATTCAAGGTTATTATTGATATGTATGTTCCTATTACAATTTTCTTAATTGTTTTGAGTTTGTTTTTGTAGGTCTTTTTCTTCTCTTGTGTTCCCAGCTTAGGGAAGTTTCTTTAGCATTTGTTGTAAAGCTGGTTTGGTGGTGCTGAATTCCGTTAACTTTTATTTGTCTGAAAAGTTTTTGACATCTCCATTGAATCTGAATGAGATCCTTGCTGGGTAGAGTAATTTTGGTTGTAGGTTTTTCTCTTTCATCACTTTAACTATAATCTGCCACTGCCTTCTGGCCTGTTGAGTTTCCACTGAAAAATCAGCTGATAACCTTATGGGGATTCTTTTGTATGTTACTTTTGTTTTTCCCTTGCTGTTTTTAATATTTTTTCTTTGAATTTAATTTTTGTTAGTTTGATTAATATGTGTCTTGGTTTGTTTTTCCTTGGGTTTATCCTATATGGAACTGTCTGTGCTTCCTGCACTTGGGTGACTATTTCCCTTGCTATATGAGGAAGTTTTCCACTATAATCTCTTCAAATATTTCCTCAGACACTGTCTTTTTCTCTTCTTCTTCTGAGATGCCTATTATACAAATGTTGGTGAATTAGTGATATCCCAGAAGTCTCTGAGATTGTCTTCAATTCTTTTGAGTCTTTTTTCTTTTTTCTGCTCCTGAGCAGTTCTTTCCAACATTTTTCTTCCACCTCACTTATTCTTTCTTCTGATTCTGTTATTCTGTTATTGATGCTTTCTAGTGTATTTTTTATTTCAGTTATTGTGTTGCTCATCTCTGTTTGTTTGTTCTTTAGTTCTTCTAGATGTTTGTTAAACATTTTTTGTATTTCTCAATCCATGTCTCCATTCTATTTCCAATATTCTGGATCATCCTTACTATCATTACTCTGAATTATTTTTCAGGTAGGTTGCTTATTTCCTCTTCATTTATTTGGCCTTGTAGGTCTTTATCTTCCTCCTTCAACTATGACATAGATTTTTGCTGTGTCATTTTTTTCCCTATGATTCGGATTGTGTTCCTGTTATACTGGTTCTTTGGCCTGAGGCTTCCAACCCCGGAGTTTGTAGGCTCTTGGCTAAAGCTTTGTCTTGCTGCTGAGACGAGGAGCTCTATGAGACCTCACTCTGATGAATATTCTCTGGGGTCTGATGTTCTCTGTTAGTGTAGTGCTTTGGACTTCGATCTCCCAGTGCAGGATTTTCCACCCAAACCCAGGGTCGAGAATCAAGATCCTGTAAGCCACGTGGGGCAGAAAAAAAAAAAAAAGAGACTGAGAGAGAGAAAACAACTATAACAAAGTAAAATTAAAATTAGACTAGGAAATTAACAGATATGTTAGAAAGAATATAAAATTAAACATATAGATGAATCAACAAATGGAAGGTACAAAAGTACCACAATAGTAAAAAAGAGGAGGGGGAAAGGCAAAAAAAAAAAGGTCGGGGTGGAGGGGGAGGACTTGGCTATGGAGAGTGGGAGCTAAGCAATGGTGAGGTTTGGGCAGTGGGTGGCGCCAATGCTCAGGACCCACAGGCTGGAAAGGGCCCTGGGGGCTGTGGGGAGTGGGGCTTAGGCTCAAGAAACAGAAAGGTCCCACGCGTGCCCCCATCCCTGGTCTCAGAGGGCAGAGGACCTCACCTGGCAGCCCTTCAGGCTTCCTGGGCTCCAGTGGGTAGAGCAAACGTCCTTCTCTCCTCGCCTCTCCTCCTCGTACCGTAAGGCCCTTTCCACCTATCTCTCCTAATCACCCTGGCCTCCTTCCTATGCCCCCAGGGCCCATCTGGCCTGCATGGGGCTTTGGAAGGGGGGAAGAGGCTTAGGAGCTCAGCAAGCTCTCCGGCCTATGTGGGTCAGGCGATCGCCCTCCGCTCCTTTCCGCTCCTTTCCTACTCTTCCCGGAGAGTCCCTCCCACCTGCCTCTCCTGGCCTCCCGTGCCTCAGGGACGCAGATCTTGTCTGGTTTACACTTCTCCTCCCCCTTCAGTCCCCATATGTCCTACCAGTTCACTCTGGGGTTCCTCCCATCTGCTTGGGGTTCAGAGTCCCCCACCAGCGGCCGGCATGTGCCCTAGTTGTGGGGACACACTAACTCCGCATCTTCCCACACTGCCATCTTGAATACTCCCCCTATTCTTTAAAAAACTTTACATATTCAATGAACTCTGGCAAACACTTTCACAGTCAAAAGAGTTGTCTCCAAACCAAAGTTCAAACTAAATAGTTTTATGGTTTATGATGCCCCGTTTTGATACTCAGAAATTACCTGGTACTTTTTATAGTTGAAACTCATGCAAATGGGAGCTGTATTTCAGTAACAGGAAATTGTGAATTTTTTCTTAGATGAGAGAAGGCAGCAGGTGGATTCCCTCCCCAGAGCAGTAACAATTGTACCTTTTGTGTCTTAGTGTTTATTCTAACCAAGATTACTGAGAGTAATGTAACCAGTTTTATATTTACCAAAGAAAGCATTATTTCACATGGCAAAATTTCCTAAGTTTACTTGTTCTTTAGGTAAAACTCCAACATGTAGTGTTAAAAAATAATACTTTCTTAACCCATATCTGGCATAATGTTCTAAAGGGCAGATAGTAAATCTTTTAGGCTTTGTCACATGACCTGTGTTGCATCTACTCAACACTGTTATCGTATCAGGAAAGCAGCTGCAGATAAAAGGTAAATGAATGAACATGGCTGTGCTCCAATAAAAGTTTATTTATTTATAGAAACTGAAATTTGACAGTCATAGAATTCTCACGTCTCACAAATTTTTTTTTTAATATCTTAACAATTAAATTTATAAAAACCATTCTTAACTTACAGGTCCTACCAGCACAGGTTTGGGCAGAATTTGGCGCACGGGATGCAGGATGCCATGGCCTGATCTATAGAGCCACAGTGGAGCCGACACTTTTTAGAGATCAACATTCCAATATAAACTGATTGCATTACACACATGCCAGAAAATATTAAAACCAAACAAATACCAAATTACCAAATGCTCCCCATCAAGTCCTCCCCCAAGGTGCCCCAGCCCCCCATGCACGGCCTCCTCATCTTGGCATCCCCAGCCACCGGCAGTGAGTGAAACCTGTCCTTTCCCTGTGCCCCATGTCCTGCCGCGTGCAGGGCCCCCATTAGTTCTGAGCAGCAGCTACTTGCTGGGTACATATCCACATCCGTCAAGTCACCAGTACCTACAGTGTCTCCCAGAGGGTCATAAAGCTGCCTTTCCAACCCCACCCCTGGACGTGGAGTCCGGCCACTGAGTCCTGCTTCTCTGACGGCTAATGGCCAGCGGAGCGTGGCAGCTGTTTTGCGCTCTGTGCACCCAAAGGTGGTTGAGACTGTGACCAGATCTTGAGACTCACAGCCAAAGCTTAAGGATGACTGGCATTTCTATTCATGAACCACCTTGTTTTAGCAGGGGACCGAACGCCTTCTACAATATAATTTTATATAACCGTTATTACCAGGATGGAAGCCTGGGGCTGTTCACACCAGAGATAAGGATCAAGGAAGGGACGCGCGGGGTGCGGCGTGGACTTGGTGCCGCAGCAGCGGCCCTGCGCGTAGCACGCAGACAGCGGAGGGGCCGGAGCGTCCTGTCCGCCTACTCCCTGGGCGCCAGGTCCGCAGGCAGGCGGAGCAGGAAGTGGCATCGTCCCTGCGCCCCCAGACTTACACGGGAGGTTGGGCTCAAATGCTCGGGCTGCCGCTGGGCCGGCATGTCCTGGGAAGGAGCGCGGGAGGAGCAGGGAAAGCAGGGGACCTACCGCGGGTTCGGGACCTCGCACGTGCTTCGCCGGCCTCGCAGCCCTCCGCGAAGGGGACACGGGGAGGCAGCTCCAGGGCGCGTGGTGTCAGGTGTCTGCGGAGTTTCCGAAGGGCAGATCCCTGCTCTTCCAGAATCGCGGCTGTGCCCCCAAGGTCCCCTGATGCCCCCGACCCTGGACATGCGGGTACAGCACAGCCGGGCTCCGACTCCTCTGTGTCTGAGCTGCTCGATCGTTGAAGGTACCCTGCGCGACGCCGGCTGTTTCTCCGCCCGAAGAAGCAGTCAAGCTGCCCGCCCTGTGGCCCTGGAGCGCGGAGTCCTCCCTCTCGTCCTTCTTTCCTTCCCCAACCTCGGGGCACCCGGACTCCCATCCTAGGAACCCGACCGGACCCAGTGCGCGGGCCCTGAAACACTTCTGAAAGGAGGCGGCCTGCGCTATCCGACACCCGCAGGGGCGGTGACGTGACCGCCAGAGGGTCTGGGCAAGTTCTGGGCTGAGAAGTGGAGGCCACCTGCGGACACCTGCTCCAGGCCATGGGCACCTGCCAGGAGCGCGTCCTTGCTCTCTGCCCTTGTTCCACCCTGTGTGCCCTCAAATCAAAGTGGGGTTCACCTTTCTTCACTCAAGGCCTTTGCTTTTCCCTGTGCTTCTCCTTGACCACAATGGTCGGGAAGTCACTCTGGGGTCCAAACACTCTGCTGCGTTGTGTTTTGTGTTGAATGGACTCTACATCGGGACACCAGGATGAGACCCGGTGTTAAGGTGGGCGGGGTACTTGCGCAAATAACTGAAGTGAGCAGCGTCAGCATCTCAGGGGCAACCACACCCACAGCTGCACCCTGCCCACCCAACCGCCACCCTAATGTCTTGGGCTCCTCCTGCCTAAACCCCGCAGCAGGCCTAGCTGTGCATTGCATTCTGTGCCTGTGTTTCCCGGGGACCCTCCTGGCTCATCCCTGGCTGTGCACACGCCACCTGGTCTCCCCATCTCGTCCTCCACGAAGCTGCCCTGACAGGCTGTCACCATATAGTGTGCACGCCTTGCTTCTTGCTGGTGATAAACTAACAAAGCATTATTCTGTATCCATCTATTATGATCCACGCTGATTACCCCCATTGTTTGATTATCTGTAACTCATATTATAGTACTTAGTTGTATTCTAAAGTATTGTGAAGAAAGTTTTCAATTATGTAAAATAATGTCCTTTCAAATGACGCAGAAGGGAGGGTGGCCAGCAGAAACATGGATCCTCAAGTTGTCCAGGCCCCAATCCCCAGTATGAAGATGTAAAGTCACCTGGCAAAAGGGACTTGTGTAGGGTGATTAAGTTAAGCATCTTGAGTTGGGGAGAGCATTCTGGGTTATTTGCGGTGGTGCACTGTGATCACATAGATCCTTGGAAGTGAAAGAGAGAGTTAAGAGGGTCACAGGTGCAGGAGATGGGAGGACGTGACAGAGGCGGGAGTGCAGTGCGTCCTGGGGCCACAAGCAAGGAGTGTGGCAGCTTCTAGAAGCTGGTGAAGGAACAGACCTTCCCCCAGAGCCTCCAGAAGGAACACAGCGCCGTTCACACCTGATGTCCGCACAGTGAGACCCATTTTGGACTTCTGACTCCAGGACTGTAAGAGAAGGAACCTGTGTTATTTGTTATATCAGCAATAGGAAAAAAATACAGGTAGGGAAATGTATCTTTTTGCTCTTTTTAAGTAGGTTTATTATAACACTGGTAAGTGAAATTACCTTGTATCGCGAGTTAGAATGAAGAGGGGTGACACTGATAATGTTTCCTCAAAAAAATCATTTTAGAAACCCCTCTCCTGCGAAGAAAGAGCGGATCAGGAGCAGGGGAGACTCAGGGCACCAGGGGGAGCAACTGTGTGCCCAGCACCTGACTGAGGAGTTCTGTGGGCCTCTGAGTGGGACAGGAAGATGCTGAGAGGCTTTGCTGAGGTCTCTGTGTCTGCACCTAACCAGGAGCTGAGCGCTGGGCGTTCATGTGGAAGCAGGGACGCTGCCTCACTGTCCTTACTTCTAAAGCAGAGATGACAATACTATCACGTCATAGAGTTATGTGGAGAATTACATGAAGTAATGTGTGTATTAGCACATATCTCAGGGCACGGAGCAATCCCCGATAAACCATATGAATGACTTCAGATAATTATGTGTTACTTGTCTAAATGGGCCACAGGGTGGTCAGTCTTTGCTTTGGATTCTGGCACTGCTTTGGACCCTTCTCCTCGTTCCTGACTTGTTTCTACTTCTCCATCCCCCTTGATCCACACGGACATAATGACTTCCAGCTGAAACTCCACTTTCCCTTGTATGTGGTTGGAAGGTGGGCAGGAAGCAGCCTTCTTCTGTGCCCACCTGAACCCTTAATTTCAGGATCTTATTTAATTCTCGTAACAAATCACTGAGGCAACACAAATATTCTCCTGATATTCGAGAACACAGAACTGAAATTTGGTGCTTTAGTAACTTGGCCAAATCTCAGAGTGAATGAGTGAGTGACCAAGATTTAAATCCATGCAAGTCTGATTCCTGGGCCCTCACAACCACAGGAAGTTCACCTCCTGTGCTACTCAGAGCTCAGTGACTGTACTGGTGTTTCTTTTGAAGTAGTCTTCAAATTCTGGTCACGGAATTCTCTTATTACCAAAACCCTTTATATTTATTGTAGCAAGCTTTAAAAATATTGAGAATCACGAAACGAGATATTTAAATTCACCTGTAACTCACAACCCAAAAAATCTACCTGTAAGAGAGGATCTCTCTTTTTCCATTTCCTTTCCATTTTAAATATTTTCCTGATATAGAAGTTACTAGATTTGTTTCACCAAAATTCTTACTGTTGAACATTTAAGATTATTTCTCATTTTAGATTAGGTGTTCTGATAGTTAAAATATTATACCTAATTATGTATCTAATTTCCCACAAATGAAAACAGAAATTTCTATGTCAAACAGAATCCATTTTAAAGGCTTTTGATTTGCATATACTGCAAAAGGGCCAAGCAGAAAAAATTGAAGAGATGCAGATCTTAATGGGTGAAAGCTAGAGTCTTTGTTAGTGGGTAAGATATTATATAAACAGATTTTTCTCTTCAGAGAAAGGAAAATATTTCAGTCTAAATTTATACAGATAGGTTGTTTTCCTTTCCTGTTTTCTAGTAACACTTTGTATTTCTTCATTTGAATTTTCCCACTTACATATCCTGCCAATTTTTCTGCTACAATGTTTATACTATTATATATTTGTAGGAATTATTTATCAGGAATATCAGACTTCCGTGAAACATGTTATAAATAACATTTTGACTTTGTAGTTCAAAGTCAAACTTTGTAGTTCAAACAAACTTTGTTAGTTTGGTTTGGTTTGGTATTCTTAGTGATAAGAACGGTCAGTCCTCAGTAAATATTGAGTAATGAACAAATGAGTGCAAAGGGGTGATGGCCACAATTTCTTCTGACCTCACCTTGGCCCGGTAGGAAGCCAGTGTATACGTTTAGAGCTGCTGCTAAACAGCCTCTAGAAATGGCTACTTCTGCTTTTTGCCATGACGAAGATTTTGGGGAATGAATCTCAGGCCACAACCTCCTGCCGTGTTCCCTTAGTGAGGATTGGTGACTTGCAGCCCTCTGTCTGTCTCTGCTTCCCCAGCAGGTGCTTATGGCTACAGGCGTGGTGGGCTGTGACCTCCTGCCAGGTTCGGCTCTCCTGTGTCCCTGGCTGGCTGTACCAGACTCACAGGAACCCACCTGCTGGAGGGGACAAAGATCTGAAACCATTACCTGCTGGGGGTTCAAATTCGGGACGCTGGTTGATTTGCATTTGCTTCAGTCAACAAGGGTGTCAGCCTGTCCCTGAACAGAGGGCTGGCCAGGCTACGCTGTCACCTTCACCTCACAGTCAGCCTCCTGTCGTTCCACCTTGACTCTGCCTGTTCCCTTGCCTTATGGAGACGTCCTACATGTCACAGCCACTGCTGTTCCTCGGCCGATATCAGGAAGTAGATAAGTTCTTCCTGCACTGAACATCCCTGAGGACGTGAGTTATGTGTCCAGCCCTGACCTCAAGGCCACAGTGATGAACAGTGACCTGGTCAACATGGCCATATTGTCAGGGTGGGCACAAGGGGCAAAAGTCCTTGTGACCAGGGAAGTCACACAGAACACGACCTGAGGATGAGGATGGAGTGAGGTTCCCTAGAGGCCAAGGATGCAGAGAGTAGACCAGACCCCAGGAGAAGCAGAGCCTTCAAAGAAGATGGAGAGAAAATGTGAAAACTGGGTCATGAATGGGAACCCAAAGCAGCGACGGCACCGCAAGAGGAAACCGAGTTGAGAAAGAGAAGAGACATGCAGAAGGAGCGGAATACAGAGCACCTGGGGGGGGGGGGGAGGTGGAAGGAGTCACGTCAGAAGAGGAGAGAAGTGGAGGGGATGGGAGAGGGGCCCCCGGACGGCAGAGGTCAGGCCAGGGTCCCGCAGAGGACTCTGCAGCCGCAGCCCACCTGCTGCCCACCAGTCACGGAGGGGAAAGCACCTGTGCAGCAGGACATCGTATAACTTAGTAATACTACAGCCCTGGTTAATGAAATCCTCAACTAATGCCATTGCTTCAAAAACTGACATAAATACTTACTTTTACTTTTGGTTTAGTTTTTTTTTTTTTTTTTTTGTATAAAGACCTGAGCTTTGACTGAACTCCTGCTCCACATGATAACTCAGCTTATAATTACAGACAGACCTGGGGTGCCTCTCAGCTCTGCCTCGTGGGAGCTGTGACTCAGGGCATGTCCCTCACACCCCACCCCCCTCAAGCCTCAGTGCCCTTATGTGTAAAATGGACATGATAAGATTGTGTTGATGATTAAATAAAAAATTTCCTGTAAAATTCCACAGTGTCTTGGCCATGATAGGCATACAGTGTCATCTTATTATGGATTTTATGTTTCCAGTGTGAAATTAGAGACACTTTACAAAGGGCATCCTGATGACTGGACTGGGTAGAGAGATGGATATTCTTTACCTCAAGGGATGAAGCCCTACAACAGTTAGCTTCACTGGGTCTTCATTCTTCTCCATCTTGGCCTGCACTCTTGGTCCTGCCTAGTTCCCCTCTCCTTCCCTCTTTCAGATGTTGTCTATGTTGGTCTCTCTCCAGTGTTGAGTTTTGTCTCCAGTTGTGGCCAGAGTGAAATGGCAGTCATCCACCAGGGGAACACCTGACCAAGATGAAAGTAGATGGGTGCTAGCTGTCTTGCAAACAGGGAGGTTTCAGAGCGCATTTGTGGTTGATGACATGTCTAAGACCATTTAAAAACCAAAATGGGGTAACTATGCTTCAGGCATCCATATAGAGTCGAGTGGCCATGGTCGATGTGGCTTTACATACATCCCTGCATCACCGAGAACTTGAATTTTGGGGGCTGTATCAAACTCAAGGACACCACTAGCCATTTTCCAAGCAATGTCTGCCAACAGCTGCCTGTTGCAACCCTAGAATTTCAACATCACCCTCCTTCAAAACTATACATTTATTTTGAACCCAAACCAATCCTTGCTTAACAAGCCTCTTACTTCCTACCAACTTCAATCCTACTTCTTGTCAAACAATTTACGTAACATCGCAATTTTTTGGCTTTATACACTTTCCCCATTTTGTAGTCTGTGAGAACACAGTTCAAGTGCTTCTTGGATGTGTGTCTTCTGGGCTGCAGTCATAACAAACCCCAAATAAAAGCCTTTGTTTCAAACATGGCACTGTTCTGGGAATTTGCTGTCAACACAGGGTTGCTTTTCTCTCTGCTTCCCGTGTCTTTGTCATCATTCTCCATGAGACCAAAGTTCACACTCCGTTTCTTCCCAGGACTTCTGCTGACCCTTCATTGATGAAAAAGTGCCTCAGCTGATCAATTTACCCTTAACATGTAGCTATTTTACAGATCTTTTCTTACACATATTGATACTTATGTAACTTGACGCTCTATATATTGGCAAATCAGTAGACAATTTTTCAAAGTGTGAAAAAACAAAATTCAACTGAGTAAATGTTAAACATCCTATTGGCTCCATTCAGTGATTCTTGAATCTGGCACCATCTGGTCTAGCAGACAGAAATGAGCTCCAAGAGCTAAAGAAGGCAAGAGGTTTTACAGGTGGAAGGGAGCAGAGGCAAGAGAGTTACGATAGGCAGCAGGCTCATTGCTAATTGCAAGGTTCCTTTCCTTTAGGAGATGGAAGGGGCCTTGCGGGCAGATAACCTGATTAGTCCTGATCAGGAGATTCCTAATTGGATGGTTCAAGATTCCATTTCTGGGAGATAAAAAATCTCTTCCTGGTTGACCTATAAGTCACGTAATTGATACACATACTCTCTCTCTCTCTTCTCATTGTAGAGCAGTGCCCCTGCTTCCATCCATAAGCTCTCTGAAATTGCTGATCTCTACCCATTCAGCAGCGTGAGTGACATGCCTAGGTTGAGCCCACCTCTTGCACAACAGCCAGATATTTGGAGGAGGAATCATATTCTCACCGGAGAGAGCAGAATAAAAAGCTCATCCTCTTACTGATGGTGAATGCTTCATCTCAAACAAAGCTATCCTTGGCTACAACTGTTTACTATTGTTGATCTTGCACATTTGTGCTTCCTGGTTTAAAGTGTTTTCTTCTGTGATGAATTGATTATTAAGTGTTCCATATACTTCACCGTGTGCAGGAATTTCACTTTGGTCTTGTCCTAATGACCAAGGGATGAGAAGATTAAACAAGCCTGCCTGATTTATTAAAGATTGATTCTATACAAGATTTCCCATTAAATCTCAGCCACATAACTAAAAGTAAACACGGTGAAATAAAACCGCAGCTCTGGCATCACTGTTCTGTGTAGTTCTATACTTTAAAAATATGGCTTCCCTGGTGGCGCAGTGGTTGAGAGTCCGCCTGCCGATGCAGGGGATACGGGTTCATGTCCCGGTCCTACGGGAAGATCCCACATGCCGCAGAGCGGCTGGGCCCATGAGCCATGGCCACTGAGCCTGCGTGTCCGGAGCCTGTGCTCCGCAATGGGAGAGGCCACAACAGTGAGAGGCCCGCGTACATCAAAGAATAAATAAATAAATAAATAAATAAATAAATAAATAAATAAATAATAGATCTTGTCATCAGAGCTTCCTTTCATCCATAGTTGCCGTAATTGGCATGTTTATTACCATGGTGATGGGCTGCTTTTGTTGTTTATACCAGAAGGGTCATGGCTGGAGGCTAATCTTTTTCGGCACAGGCTCGAAAGAAGCCCATGTTATCCTCCAAAAGTATATCCCATCTATCCCTAGAAATATCTAATTTCCATTGGTGACTAGTTTTACATACACCAGTTGTATGGCTTTGGTTTAACATCAACCTTCTAACAATAAATAAATCCATTTTTGTGTGATGTCAAATTAGGTTGCTCTAAGTCGTGAAACTGATTAATCCCATGATGAATTCCCAAAGCAATGCTTTCCACACTGTAAGTCCTCTCGGGACATGACCTGATCCATTTTTGGTTGAGAGTTGCTTTACATAACATGGAAGATAACACACAATTGGAGGGATGACCTTGAGAAAGAAACTTTGTATTTGCTTACATCCCTCAGATATTACAGCCATGAGAAACTAAACTCAGAGAAATAGAGAAAAGAATGGTGGTTTCCAGGTTGGGGTAAAGAGGGAGGGGTTGGGAAAAGGGAACAGGCATTCAACTATGAGATGGATAAGGTCTGAGGATCTAATGTAAACGATGGTGACTATGGTTGATAACGCTGTTTTTGTAACTGAAATTTGCTAAGAGGGTGAAACCTAAATGTTCTCTGACACACACACAATGATAAATATGTGAGGAGACGGGTGTGTTAATTCACTAGGCGGTGGACATCTTTTCACATTTATACATATTCCAGATCAACATGATGTACACTTTGAATATCTTACAATTTTATGACAATTCTACCTAAATTTAAACCTGAAATTTTAAAACAGATATTGTTGCCGAACCAGGTTCACTTGCCTGATGCACAGCAAGCCAAACACTGAGACGCCAAGTTTGCAGCAGGGAAGGGTTTATTCATGAAGCAGCCAAGTGAGGAGACAGGAGAAGAAATCTCAGATCCACCTCCCCGAAGGTGAGGGCTCAGGATATTTACAAGAAAAAGTAGCAGGGCGACCTTAGGCATGAGGAAAGGTGATTGGTGGTGGGGGAAAGGTGAGGTTATCAGTGTTGTTCCCAGGTGTATCTGGATCACAGGCTTCTATGAGATGCATGTTCATAGATGGAGGCACTCAACATGTTCTGAGATTGGAACATGCCCCTCTGACATCAAATGGTCATTCATCAGACCCCTGGGCAGACCCAGTTGTAGGGGTGGTGGGTCTGAGCCAGTCTTAGTTAGATGGAACCGATCAGGAACCAACTCGAAGTTCCTTTAAAACTACTTAAACCTCCCTGTTACTATAGTGACCCATAGTCGGAGGCGTTATCTACAGGGATGGTTAAAGTGTTTTGTTATATATTACCTAGGTTACGTGAAGCTTGGAGTGTATGGAATTAAAGAGAGACAAGGAAAATATAACTAAAGTGAGTTCAATCAGCAGAGGCAGGTTTTCAACATGCTATTCCCTTATCTGTTGCTCTGTAACACAAGCTCAAAGATTTCTCTTAGTCACTACTTTCTGTTAACCCGGGAAGGGACATGGTTTCAGTATTACATCCATGAAAAATGGAAGGTTGATAGTGTCTAGCTCCATAACACTTAGGATTATCAGAAATGAGTCAAACATCACACGATCCAAAAGGTCCCCCTGGCTGACAGTATCTGAGCAAGGCTTATTTATTACTCATTTCTGAATTACCATGTTTACTGGCATTGGTGGCTTAGTGCATGATTTACAAAGAGCTGCACACTGGAAACCTTCTAGAGTGTTCGATCCTATTGTCCCAAAGTAAAATGCTGCATTTGGAGATTACCCTTCGTGGGGACTCCTTTGATTTTTTATATATTAGATTGTAATGAGACATAGGGGGATATCATGGAATAATTTTGTATATATATATATTTATGATTTTCTTCAATATGACCCTTTCTCTAGTTAGTAAGAGACATGTATGTTACCTCAAAAAGGATTAGGTTTTTATCACAAGAATGCAAAGAGAAAGAATGGTCCGATGTTCTCCTTTTATATTTTCAAAATAAACTGTTTAAGTCCAGACGGGAAATAGTTGTTTTCAAAGCTATCCCTTTCATTTGCAAGAGGTGAAATTCACTGAATGAAGACAAGGTCCTAGAAAATAAGAATGAGGACACTCTGATAGAAGAGCAGCACAGTGATAACCTGCCCAGCAATAGGAGGAAAGAAGAGGAGAATGACACAGACCACCCTGCCCAGGAGAGGAGACAAGATTCATTCTGGCTGAGAGAGGAGAAGAGGGTGGACAGAGGGCTGTTCTTGGAGGGTTTGCGGCTTCATGGATGAGGGGACATGGCTGGGTTTACTGATGAGGGATGAGAATCATCGTGGAGAGACATTATCCCTCATCAGCAGGGTGTGGGCATCAGGAAACCTCACTGAGACCCGTAGACCCTCTGCAGCCAATGAGTGAGCACCGGCCACCATTGCTCAGGGGCACATTGGCTGTCCTGGTCTTTGAGGTTTCCGGTGGCCCTGGGTAACTTCTGTGCTCGTGTATCCTGGACCATCCAGCCGAAGCCCTGATCATCCTTTCCCTGATCTTCTCTGAACTCTAACTGAAAATTCTCCCTTTTCAGTGAGCAGGGGTGTTGGTAACATTCCAATAGTTTGCAAAGTCAGACACAAAATAGAAGAAGAAGGACAAAAAAGGGAATAAAGCATCATTACCAATTTTTTTGAACTCAAAAATTTTTAAAGAACAGAAACTGTTTTCTGAGGGGACAGGAAGCACAGCAGTGGTAGGTGAGGTCCAATGGCGGCTGGGGACTCAGCAGAAGGACTCTCTGAAGGAGGTCCTGGGATCCTATGAAGGCTGGAAAGAGAGTCCATGGCTGACGGTGGGAAGTGACAGCAAGAAATGGGAGCTGCTGGGACAGGATGGGGATCTGCTGCCCTGGGGGCACCTCTTCCCTTCCACGAGCTGCTGCGCACAGACGTCAGGCTTCAGGATAATGACTCTCGGGCGAGCGAGACTTGGCAGGAGGTGTAGCCGGGGAAGGCGGCCACGGGTTTCTGCCCACATTAGTGGCAGCTGCTCGTGACCTGGGGCTGCCGGGTAACCTGCAGTGCTTCTGCTGGAAGGACGTTCTGCTTGAACTGATGGCTGATGACTGAGCTCTCTTATGGAGACAGGGCAGAGGGCTGGTCTCTGCTGGGATAAAGCAGATCCTTCTGGGAAACTAAGAAAATTTGGGGCAGGCGGGGCGTGAAGGAAAGATCCTATGCCACACCCTTTAAGGGGGAAAGGGTCACCGAAAGGAGAGAATGCATTTGGATGGGCTAACAAGTTTATTCGGGAAGGATGTCATAGGAACAATTTTTATGTGTAGTCTGTAAACTAAACGGGGGCTTCTGGGTTATCGGGCCTGAGATGGAGCCCCAGATATGAGTCACGTGGAGTCCAGGTTTGTGCTTGAGATGCTGTTAAGCCGGTGGGGACAGCCCTGTGTGAACAATCCCTTACTAACCCGGCAGAACACCTGCAATGTGCCTGCAAACAGGCGGGGAACACTTGACACTCAGGAGGCATCAGGTTATTGAAGGAAGAGACCCCGTTGTTTGTCTTTGGCTGAGAGAGGACAGTGATGACACTCATCCAAGGGCTGATGATGAAAACCTGCGACACTGGAAAGGATACATTGTCCTTTGGTGTGGCTTTACTGTGCTCAACTCTACCGTAACTGCTTGCTTTAGATTTCATACTTGTAAAAAAAATATGGAGAATGAGAGAAAATCAGAGATAACTGGGGTGGGTACTCTTGGTGCTTGCTCCACTTCCCTTATGAAAAAATAAAGTAAGCCAGTGCTTGAGATGACATATGGAATGCCTGATATAATCACCATTAAATATCTAGTTTCCATGCGCTGAAAGTGACTTCCACCCCATGTGTGCTCGGTAAGACAAGTGACCTGCTCCTGTGTGATGCAGGTCACGGCAGTGGGAAGGGCAGGAATGGAATCATGAGGGTGGATGAGCAGGTAGGATTTCTTATTTCAACTCCGTGAGCCTCTGAAGAATTTGTGGGTGGGTCACACTAAAAGTGTCAGTGCTGGCCTGAGAGATGGTGTGAACTGTACTTTATGGACAGTTAACTGAAGATCTGAAAGACAAGTTTAAGATCAACCCTATGCAGAAGTATCATTCATCTACAGATCCAGGAAAGAAACCAGAGATTTTTGGGTTTTCCAGAAGGCTACATTAGCCACTTCAGTGCCTGATATGTTGGCACTGACCCCTGCACCTTAAACCCAGCCTCACCCACCAAATGTCATGGTGTTTAGAAATGAGAAGGTGGTGAGAGCATGTGGGTGGTGACTTGGATTCTTATTTAGAGAGTGCCCTAGATGGCTGCCATGGTTGTGTGCAGCTACACAGTACAGATTCTTTTTGTTCCTGATATGTCCTCTGATTCCTTTTACTATATCAGGTTCCACAAGTTCATCTTTAGCAGCATCCTATGCTTCTATCACAAGCCCCCAAAGATCATCTCCTTTAAAGAGGCCGCCTCCTTCTCCATCATGCTGCTAGCCTGGGACTTCCCACTGTCTCATAGCCCTTTCCAAGCCCTTTCTTTTTGACATTCTCACAGCTAATGCTCTGACAACAAATGTTACTTTTTCTCACTATTTCCCACTCATGTCAGCCTACAGGACCTGGGTGTGGATCCCCCATTATGGTGTCTGTCTATAACCACCAGCAGGACCCAGCACACTGTCCTCCTTTCCTTCTGGTCTCTGCCTGACACTCAGCTCTGCTGGGGGCTCCCAGGCTGACTCTTACATGGATGTCGAGCAGGGCAGTGCACTGTTTTTGCATGGACTCTGGGAGGGTATGTGCTTCCTTTTTGGATTTTTAAAACTTGTAATATGGAGAGATTCTAACTGAACTTGCCACTATACATCTTCATTTACAGAATTCCAGACTTCTTCAATGTAAACCAACATCAGTGACCCAGCCTAATCCAACAGAGAAGTTAAGAGCCACCCCTGCTCCACTCCGCTCCCAGGTAAGAAGAGCTTTGGTCAACCTCAAGACAAGAAACATGGGTGCTCCTGCTACTGAACCAGGTTCTTGTGTCCTATGCAAAGAAAGCCGAAAACGTGAGACACTGAGGTGCGGCAAAGAAAGGCTTTATTCACAAGGCATCCAAGAGAGAAGAAAGAACAAGTCTCAGATCTCCCTCCCCAAAGGCCAGGGGCTTGAGACATTTGAGAGATAAAGAAGCTGGGTGGCCTTAGGCCTGGGAAAAGGTGACTGGAATTAGGGAAAGGTGAGCTAATTGGTGTTCTGCAGAGGCGTATGAGTAATGTGCTTCTTCGTGGGATGTAGGCTCTAAAGTGGAGGCACTTAGCATGGTCTGAGGGTGGAAATTCTGGTCCTCAGACCTGAAATGGTCATTCATGGGACAGCTGCACACGCCCAGGTTTGGGGGCAGTGTTCCAAACAAGTCTTAGCCAGCTCAAGCTTGAATTAGACGCAGCTGACTCCAAGTTCCTGAAAAGAACTTGGGTGAAACCTTATTGTTTAGTCAACACAATGCTTGGAGGACATGGAACAAAACAATTAAAGTGAGCTTGCTCACCGAAGGCGGGTTACAAGCAGTGAGGTGTTTAACGAGCTTTAAGACAAGCTCAAGAATTCTGTTAGTCACCAGATTCTGTTAACTGCATGCGGTAGAGTTAACTCCTTTTATAGCAAATGAAGCCAAACTGTAATAAGTTCATCATGGGTGTGATTCCCCTCACTTGGAGTGCTTCCTTTTCAGTCTTTTGTTTTCCCTGGTCTTTGGTGACAATCAGGGCTGACATGCTTAGCACGGTCCTTGCACCAAAGAATCCTGGCCAGATTGTTAGAGGGACCAGAAGAGACATGTGATTGTGTGGACAGCCTAGGCCATCCCAGTGGCTCAGGGAAGACTGTGTTTCCTTCCCTAGCTTCATCTCTGTGCACTTTTTGCCTCAGAACACTGGGACATACGGGGACATGATCTAAGGTGAGCATAAAGTAAAGGGGCTGAGGGACAGTTCACTTGACCTTTCATGCAGACCTTATGGCAGAGAGGAGACAGGAGCCTTGTAGCTTTTCCGCTCAGTTAGGCAGATTCTCCCAGGGCAGGTATTTCCCTGGAATTCGTGGTAATGGCAAGTGTCCGAATCATGGATTTAGAATTTCAGTTGTTCCCCTTCTTGAATACAGATAATTGGTTGTAAGTAGGAGAATAAGAAAAAATATTTTATACATCCCTGGACATCACACAGATCCCAAAAGCAAAACTTATTGCTGAGCCTGAAAATGGACTGAAGCGAAACTAGACTCATTAACTGTGATCACCCTTTCCATTGCTCTGCCATAGATTTCCTGCTTCAGGCTTCTCTCCTAGCAGGAGCAGTAGTGATATAAAAATCTAAATGATTTAGTTTCACACACATGCATTTTTCTGCTCTAGAATAAACAATCATGTTTTAATCTATTCATAACAAAATTTGTTCTGAAGGGGAATTAACATGAGTGGGTTTTGCGTATATTTACACCTTTACTTATAAGCCTGTGTCTTAGTGTCAAGAGACACTAAGACTCTTGACTCTGCAATGTTAGCGGCTCAGGAGGGACGTGGCTCATGATGCCACTGCACTGGAAGGTCTTTGCGGGCACATGGATATGTGTCATCTTGCATCCCTCATGGCATCTGGGTTGGGAGTTGACAATATACACAAACAGGGAGAGGAGGAGTTTCTAGGGCCAATTCAGCTGAGAGTTCCCAAAAATGCAGCAAGTCAAGGGGAGAACAAGCGCCAACAGTAGAGTTGAGGTCAAGAGCAAGAAATACTGGGTAAGGTACCAAACGGCATCTCCTTGATGAGGGTAAGTGGCTTGTGGAGATGGCATAGAAGTTAGAGAAATAGGATCAGGGGAATTGAAAAAAAGGATTCAAGGAGACGTCAGGAGGGTCAGTGAGCAAAATCCCATTTCTTGGCAAACTCTGCATGCTGTTGGAACATGTGATCTGCTGAAAGGGGCCACGAGAGACCACAGGGAGCGCTGGTGAGTTTCTGACGTCTAATGTATACTTTCCAGATGGATTAACAGGAGAATCAATAAACATTGTCTACACTTGACATTTTGATAAATAGAAGTATAGTATTTGCTGAGGTGGCAGGTGTTACCATGGCAGAGATGTAAGTTATATAAGAATATCTTATTTCTTGGGGTGTTTTCACTGCACCTATATTATTAGTTACATAATAATCACAGCTCCCCTGGGTATTGTTCTGTGATAGGCGATCTGACCAAACCCAGTTCTGATACTCTTTTACTCTGTGACACAGGATATATTAACTTAACTCCTCTAAGCCTGGATTTTCTCATTTGTAATACGTTGATGATAGCACCTAATCAACAGGGCTATACAAAAGGTTAGAGGAGAGCATAGAGAGGAGATATTTAGCATATGGCCTAGAAGAGTAATTTCTCAATACATATGAACCACTATCACTGTAGACAGATCATTCGGAAGAGACAAATCGTGGAACTTTGGAGAGATAGTCTCAGACCTGGATTCTAGGACCACAGACGATGTTACAAATTCTACCTTCAAAATATCACTTAATTCCCTCATTCAGAACTGCATTATTTTTTGTTAATATATTTATTTATTTATTTTTGGCTGTGTTGGGTCTTCGGTGCTGTGTGCGGGCTTTCTCTAGTTCTGGTGAGCAGGGACTACTCTTCGTTGTGGTGTGCAGCCTTCACATTGCAGTGACTTCTCTAGTTGCTGAGCACAGGCTCTAGGCGCTTACACTCAGCAGTTGTGGCACGTGGGCTCAGGAGTTGTGGCTCGCAGGCTCTAGAGTGCAGGCTCAGTCACTGTTGTGCACGGGCTTAGTTGCTCCACAGCATGTGAGATCTTCCCGGACCAGGGCTCAAACCCCTGTCCCCTGCATTTGCAGGTGGATTCTTAACCACTGCACCACCAGGGAAGTCCAGAGCTGTATTATTTTTCCCAATAATACTCCAATACATGCTCTCTTCCTCTCTATCCCGATTCAGTCTACCCCTCACACAGCTATGGACTTCAGTGTGTTTGTTTGTTTTTTCCCAATTATAAAATGACAATGTTGATTTACTTCCTCTTTGAAATTTAAAATTATCCTAAAATAAATAAAATCCCAAGCAATATAATTTATTAAATGACTTTAGTGTTTAAAAAAAGAAAAGAGAAAATAAAATAACTCAAGCCAGCTACTCTTCATGTAGCAGGATGCTCTCCGGGTGCAGTGGCTTTCAGGTGGGGTTGGCCAGCGGCTCTGACTGAGGTGTTGCCAGCAGTCCCCACCCAATATCCTAGACCTGTTTCCACAGTGAGGATTCATACTTCCCTTGTGTAATTGATGACTTTGCAGACAGAAAGTGAACAAAAGGGGAAGCATGGTTGTAGAATCTCAGAGAGAGTCCCCGTGGGAAATATGTGTGACCTCATGAAACAGTCCTGGGAACAAGGCCAATAATCAGAGGGGTTCAGTTGTTCTAGAGAAACCTGGTGACTCTTACTTGAACTGACCCTGACCCAAACAATCCAAATGCCAAGTGGGAATGAAGCTATGAGTAATACCGGTGAACCGTCTAATAAATGCATATAGGGTAAGAGAATCATATTTTCAGTTCAGCAGGAAAAAGGAAGTCCTGGGAACTTTTCATTTTGTGAGGCACAATACAGCAGAACATCGTGGACCTAGTGACAATGTGGAAGTGAGCGTGATGTTCAAATAAGGGCCGGGAAGAAACTAGGGAGCGATTTAGAGGCCGCGGTGGCCCGTGTGGTCAGTGCAGAAACTGGAGTTCCAGATATAGATGATGTCGGTGGTAAACGAAGCAGCAGGGGCTGAACCGGCAGCTCTGAGCAGCCTCCCTGTGTGACAGGCTCACCAGCCCCAGAGGCACGTGAGGCAGCAGGAGGAATTGCTGGGGAGGGGGGCCTGGAGCAGCGTGACAGGAGCAGTGAGAAGCATGTCTGGAGGGGAGAGGGGTCTCACGTGTCAGGGCAGAGTTCAGCCCCCAGGCAGGGGCTCCCTGGAAGATTGCTCCGGACGGGAGCAGCATGGCTCTGGCCAAGGAGATATGAACATCGACTAAGGATGGAGGGACAATCAAGTCATAGTAGGTTATGCGTAGACAATGAAAGCTGTTAAGGTGTTGTGTAAGAGCCCGTCTCCGAGAATCCTAAGGAATGCTGTCGAGGGTAAGTCCCCATGGACCATGAGAGCTGAGAGCCTCTGCTGGGCATGGCCAGTGCACTTGAGAGCTGGTAGGATCAGTACAAACTTACTTTATTATTACTTCATTATTGCAGAGGTAAGGCCCAGACAACCTTCAGATTACATTCATAAACTAAAGTATTTCTGTGTAAAATTTGTGTACATTTTACATATTTTTTTCTGGGTAAGTAAACGCAGTAATATATCAAGATTAACAATACTTATATGTTTGAGGTTTTTTTTTTTTTTTTGTCTGTTTGTTTGGTTTAGATTTTTTTTTTTTTCTAATTCAATTGGCACTAAAACACCCAAACTGAGTCTCTTAGTCTCCAAGGCGATTATTCAGTTGGTGACTCCAATTAGTATTTTGAGACTCTTTTTGAAATTCTAAAAAAATAGGAATATCCCCGAAAAGTAATATTTAAAATTTTCATCAATTTAGACTTTCTTACTAAGTAGAGGTGAGGCCTTGATCCTCAACTCTGGCTGCAATATAAAAGACTCAGGTAAATGTTTAAATATCCTGCCATCCAGCTGCCCCACTCCTGCACACTCTGCCCTAATTGTTCTCGTGATGTGGAGTCCTCTGTGACAGAAGTTTTGAATCTCCCAGTGTGATTCTAACAGGAATACAAAGATAATTATCAGTAAGCTAATGGGCAAGAAGTTAAGAAAAGTACAACGGATCTCAACTTTATAAAGTACATCTGTCATCTCTGCTCTGCCCCTTCTCTTCTCCAAAACATAAACCCACAGGTGCACACACCTCCCCGGTCCCCACCAAGAATCCATCCTCCAGACTTTACTGTATTTGAGCGTCTGCATTCCAAAAACAATGCTAGATTCCGAGGGTTTTCTCTTACTTCTCTCTCCCCTCATCCTCTGCTAGGCTCCTCCCGTGGTGCCCCCTCCCGATTTCTACCAGAGCCCAAGGCTGTGGCCACTCTACTCAGTATCCCACTCCGTGTCTAACATGGGACCTGCCCAGACAAAATCTTAAACATTAGCTGAATTGAGGTAATGAAGTTGCTATTTGTGGTGTCTTACTAGCTGCTTTTTCTGCATGCTGGGAGGGCAAGGTTTTGTTCTCATTTTCTGGGTCACTGTTTCACCAAAACCCCAGGTTTCACGCTCCGAGTGTTGTGCTCTCTCGTGCATACGTGCAGTTGTATCTTCCATATTCTTTTTCCTATTTGTGTTTCTCTCTCGCTCGCTCACTTTTAGCCATAGAAAAGAAGCTTTCAAACAGACACATGAGGATAATATCATGAAAAGGAGGGGGCGCATTATCCACAGATCCTTGATAACACCCCGCCCCCTGGGGATCCTGCCCATCTCTGCCGCCCCCCTTGTGACCCTCTCCCCATGGTTCCCTGCATCTGATGATGCCAACCTCCTCTCACACCCTAGAACATACCGGGCTCTTTCCAACCTCTGCTCCTGTCCT
This sequence comes from Pseudorca crassidens, assembly GCF_039906515.1. Classification (NCBI taxonomy): domain Eukaryota; kingdom Metazoa; phylum Chordata; class Mammalia; order Artiodactyla; family Delphinidae; genus Pseudorca; species Pseudorca crassidens. The sequence continues at coordinate 1,689,261 of NW_027136316.1, forward strand.
TTCTGCCTGGAATACTCTTCATCTTGCTCATCACCTGCACATCCTACAAGTCTCACACCCATCTCATCCCCTCAAGGGGACCTTCCAGACACCTTCTCCTGGGGAAGGGAGGCTAATTACCTGAAGAGGAAGCTCAGAAATCCTCTCTGGCCTGTGAGGTGACAGCTGTGCAGACCCTCCCTCCACCCCAGTGTCTGACAGTGGTTATTTATTGATATATATTTTTTCTGACAATGTTTAAATTATAAATTGATCTTAGTTGAAGGGATTAAAGAAAAGACATGTGGACATAGTGTGAGAATATTTGTGCCTACAGACACAGAGGCTATGAACACATGAACCGAGTAAAAGTGTAAGTTTTAATTTTTTTGTATTATCCTTAGACTTCTAAAAATCTCCAACATAAGGAGCTCTGTTACCCCTCAATATAATCTTCAGGTATATCAATTATCAAAGGGAAACAACCAAAGTAAATGTTGTCAATATTTATGATTGAAGTAAAAGCAATATTTTGAATGGAAAACAGAAGTTGGCCACTAATCGATGTTCTGTTCTTTCTTTATAATAATTGAAAATTCTCCTTGGCAACATTGATTGACAAGATGAGGAAGTTAAATTTCATAAACTTCTTATAAAGTCTTGGGTTATCCTCATTTATAAATAATGACACTCAGAAGAGAATTCGGGTTTTTAATGTTAAAAGGTTAAATAATAATCACATTATGAATTAATTAATAAACTGGTTAATAAATCAGTTAATAAACTGGTTTATCTTTTTAATGTATTCATTCTACTTTAATGAGCATAATTTATACTTTATAATTGCCTGTGGCATCCTGTAAGTGAATTTATATATTTTCAGTAAACTTATTAGATGGAATAGAAAAGTGTATGGTGCACAAAGAGGTTGAAAAAATGAAAATATATAATTAAAATCATCTTTGTTGTTATAGCATCTAGACCAGAGAAAGAAAAAAAAATCAGTAAGTATATAGAAGATTTGAATGACACTATTCACCTTGAAGTAATGAACATTTATAGAGTTCTCCACCAAATCATTGCAGAATAAAATAATATTTTTTCTAGTAAATATGGAAAATTTACCAAGATATTCTGCCCAGAAAACAGGCTCATTAAATATGAAAATAATCAAAGTATTACAAATTATGTTAAGAGAATTAAACAAGATCTTGCATGTAAGGGCTCAGGTGGGCACAGAAGGCTGCTTCCCACCCACCACTCTAACCACAGACAAGGGAACACAGAGTTTCAGCTGGAAGTCATTAGGCCATTGTGGATTGAGGGGATGGAGAGGTAGAAACAGACCATGAGAGATGAAAAGGGTCCAAAGCAGGACCAGAATCCAGCACTAAGAGTGACCACCCTGGGGCCTATTTAGACAATTGACACAATTATCTCCAATCATTCATTGGGGTTACTGTGTTTGCTGCATGGTCTTAGATAAGTGCTAGTAAATACATCATCTCATGTAACTCTCCAAACAGCTCTATGACATAGTTGTATGGTCATCTCTGCTTTAGAAGTAAGGAAAGTGAGGCTAGAGTTGGTTAGGTGGCCTGTCCAACATCACACAAATAGGAAGGGGTAGAGCTAGGATGGGAATGTTTGTGTAATTCAGGACCACCTTGTGCATTTCCTAGCAGCATCCTCATGTCTAAATGGATGAGCCACACCTCACACAAGCACCTTTAATTCAGGATTGGGAAATGAACTGTGAAAAGTCTCCCACATATTTTGCATAATCTTTTGAAAAGTAAAAGAATATATAAGTCTTCCCTGGTGGCTCAGTGGTTAAGAATCCGCCTGCCAATACAGGGGACACGGGTTCCAACTCTGGTCTGGGAAGATCCCATGTGCTGCGGAGCAACTAAGCCCGTGGGCCACACCTACTGAGCCCGCAAGCCACAACTACTGGGCTCGCGAGCCACAACTGCTGAAGCGCGAGAGCCTAGGGCCCTTGCTCTGCAACAAGAGAAGCCGCCTCAATGAGAAGCCCGTGCACCACAACAAAGACTCAATGCAGCCAAAAATAAAATAAATAAGAAAATTAGTAATAATAAAAAATATATAATATAAAAGATTGTTAAAGCATTAAATAAAACACAGCTGTCACTTTTTATCAAGTGTAGTGAGGAAGAGAAAGAAACAAAACTGAAACATTTTAATAATTAATTAGTTAATTAACTAATTCCCATGGTTCACTTTTTTGTTGTTGGCTTCCTTAGATCCTCGTGTGCCTCTCACCGCGGCGGCTTCTCCTGTTGCGGACCTGTGGCTCTAGGCGCGAGGGTCTCCGCAGCTGTGCCTCGCGGGCTCAGCTGCTCCTCAGCATGTGAGATCCTCCCAGGCCAGGGATCGAACCCACGTCCCCTGCACTGGCAAGTGGACTCCCAACCACTGGGCCACCAGGGAAGTCCTGGTTCACTTCTATTCTCCACCCCTCAACTTCTGATGGTTGTGCTCAGCTGCTGGTTAAGGTGCGAATGCACAGACCTTAGGAAGGCCTCCTTCTTCAGCAGAGATGCCCGCAGAGGCTCTAAGAAAGGCCCACAGTCCCTCTCTGCTTGGCCCCCTCAACCTCCTCTCCTCACAACACCCCTGCTGTCAGGAGGATCCGCAGCATCTGCCCACATCTCCCCCTCCCTCTTAGGAGAGTGGCTTCTACATTGATTTCCTGAGCAACATTATCAGTGGGACCCTTCCTCCTTCTAACTCCCAAATACAAGGACATTCCACAAACAGTGTTATACTTTGCTTTTAAAAAGATCCACCTAGGGCTTCCCTGGTGGCACAGTGGTTAATCATCCACCTGCTAAAAAAGGGGACATGAGTTTGAGCCCTGGTCTGAGAAGATCCCACATGCCAAAGAGCAACAAAGCCCACGCACCACAACTACTGAAACCCATGTGCCTATAACCCGTGCTCCATAACAAGAGAACCAACCCAATGAGAAACCCGCACGCAGCAATGAAGAGCCGGCACATCATAAATAAATAAATAAATAAATTTATAAAAATAAAAAGATACACTTAAATACCTGTATTAGTTTTCTGTTGTTGATGTAACAAATTACCAAAAGTTCCTTCTCTTACAGTTCTGGAGGTCAGAAATCCAAAATGGATCTGACTGTGCGAGCTTAAAGTGTCAGCAGGTCTCTTCCTTCTGGAGGATCTGTTGCAGGGTCTGTTCCCTGCCTTCACCAGTCTGTAGAGGCCACATGATTTCCTTGCTTTCTGGCCCCGCCGGCAATCACATCACTCCCACCTCTGCCCCAGTCCTCACACCTCCTTCTCTGGCTGTGAGTCTCTGTCCTTCCTCTTTCATAGCTGAAGACCTTTGTGATTGCTTTGCACCCACAAAACTTATCCAGGAGACCCTTTCCAAGTCAAGATTCTTAATTTAATCTCACCCACACAAGTTCCTTTAGCTACGTGAGGTAATATATTTGTGTGTTGGCAATTAGGCCATAGGCTTTCTGAAGAGCCATTATTCTGTTGACCAAACTACCCTTTCTGCACAACTTGAAAAAACTTTGTTTTACACTGATGGAAGAAATTTTCACATATTAAGGTATGGGGAAGTCATTCTGGCTGACACATGACTTGAACTTTAGGCTATCCCAAAGAGCCTGTTTGTAGCCTATTCAACATGCACTGTACATCTGCTATTAACCATTAAAGAAAAAAATGCATTTAAAAGTAAAATGGAACAACTATGGTTTAGGCTTTCGAAATGGACCGGGTGGTCACTGTAGACAAGGTTTCAAACACATTCTTTTATTAGTGAAAACTTGAGTTTTCTGACCTGTATTGTTGGCGAACACAAGTTCATATGCCTGATGCAGAGTGAGACCAAGGTTTATTGCAGAGCCATGCAGAGGAAAATGGGAGGGCTCATGCTCAAAACATCCCAAACTCCCTGAAGGGTTTCAGTTAAGCATGTGTAAGGGCAAGCTTAAGGAGGGGTGAGGTTGGTTGTTGGCGCAGGAATCCTTTGTCCACGAAGGTCAGGTCACGATGTTCCTGTAAACCTCCAACAAAAGAAATGTTATTCTCTGTTCTGCAACTTTTTATCTTTATATGAATGGGAAAGTGTTACACTCTTAAAGGTCAGAGCATTGAGAATGGGCTATCCTGTATATTTCAGGCTATAGGCAACATTTTTACCTTGAAGCAAAAACAATAGGTTATATAGGTTACAGTAAGAAAACAAACAAACAAACAAAAAACAAACAGATCTAATATGAAGTCAGATTGTTCTTCCCAGTTACAGTATCAGACTCAAGGACACCAAGAGCCATTCTCAAAACAGTATCTGCTGGCAGCTGCCACCTGCAACTTTAAGGTCTCCAGGTCTCCCCTTGTAACTATGCAACAATTTCAAACAGCAACCAATCCTTTCTTAATAGGCACCCTTACCTCTTGCCAGCTCCAATTATAATTGTTTTCTTAAATTTTTATTTTATATTGGCTTATAGTTGATTAAAAATGCTGTATTAGTTTCAGATGGACAGCAAAGTGATTCTGTTATACATATACATGTATCTATTTTATTCAAATCTCTTTCCCCATTTAGCTTATTACAGAATATTGGGCAGAGTTCCCTGTGCTATACAGTAGGTCCTGGTTGGTGATCTTTTTAAATATAGCAGTGTGTATGTGTCTATCCCAACTTCCCAATCTGTACCCCTCAACCCTTCCCCTCTGGTAACCATAAGTTTATTTTCTAAGTTTGTGAGTCTGTTTCTGTTTTGTAAATAAGTTTATTTGTATCATTTTTGGCTGTACCAATTTACATTCCCACCAACAGTGTAGGAGGATTCCCTTTTCTTCACACAGTCTCCAGTATTTATTGTTTGAACATATTTTGATGCTGGCCATTCTGACTGGTGTGAGGTGATGTCTGATTGCAGTTTTGATTTACATTTTGCTAATAATTAGCCATGTTGAGCATCTTTTCATGTGTCTCTTTGCCGTCTGTATGTCTTCTTTAGAGAAATGTCTATTTAGGTGTTCTGCCCATCTTTTCATTGGGTGATTTGTTTTTTTGATATTGAGCCGTGTGAGCTGTTTATAAATTTTGGAGGCTAAATTCTAGTCAGTTGCATCATTTGCAAATATTTTCTCCCATTCTGTGGGTTATCTTTTCATTTTGTTTATGGTTTTCTTTGCTGTGCAAAAGTTTTTCTGTTTAATTAGTTCTATTTTGTTTACTTTTGTTTTTATTTCCATTACACTAGGAGATGGATAGTAAAAGATATTGCTTTGATTTATGTCAAAGAATGTTCTGTCTATATTTAGTGTATAGTGTATATAGTGTCCTCTAAGAGTTTTATAGTATCTAATCTTACATTTAGGTCTTTAATCCATTTTTAGTTTATTTTTGTATATGGTGTTAAAGAACGTTCTAATTTCATATTTTTTTACATGTAGCTCTTCAGTTCTCCCAGCACCAGTTTATTGAAGAGACTGTCTGTCCTTCATTGTATAGTCTTGCCTCCTTTGTCATAGATTAATTGACCATAGGTGGGTGGGTTTATTTCTGGGCTTTCTATCCTGTTCCATTGATCTATATGTCTGTTTTTGTGCCAGTACCATACTGTTTTCATCACTGTAGCTTTGTAGTATAGAGTGAAGTCAAGGAGCCTGATTCCTTGAGCTCTGTTTTTCTTTCTCAAGATTGCTTTTGCTATTCAGGGTCTTTTCTATTTCCATACAAATTTTAAGATTTTTATTCTAGTTCTGTGAAAAATGCCACCGATAACTTGATAGGGATTGTATTGAAGCTGTAGATTGCCTTGGGTAGTATAGTCATTTTAACAATGTTGATTCTTCCAATCCAAGAACATGGTATATCTTTCCATCTGTTTGTGTCACCTTCGATTTCTTTCATCACTGTCTTATAGTTTTTGGAGTACAGGACTTTTGTCTCCTTATGTAGGTTTATTCCTAGAAAATCCTAAAGATGCTACAAGAAAACTACTAGAGCTCATCAATGAATTCTGTAAATTTGCAGGATACAAAATTGAAACATGGAGATGTGCGTTTCTATACACTATACAATAACAATGAAAGGTCAGAAAGCAAATCCATTTACCATTACATCAAAATACGTATACATATAATTCTTGACAATCAACTTACGTCATTTTGAGGTTTTTGCCTTTATAAGTCTCCCCAATCTTGTAGTCTGGCTGAACACATTTCAGGTCCTTCTAGAATGTATCTCTCCTGAGCTATAGACCTCATTTTGGTTCAAGTAAAATTCTTTTCTATTCCTAATATAGATTGATTTAGAGAATATTTATATTGACAACACAATTAAAGAGTTTCTTTTTAACATTTCAGAATATAATGAACAGCTAAAATATGAGTTACAGATACTAAAGCCCACTTTCATTTAGTGCACTGAGACTGCTACAAGGGAAGGGGACAGGCACATTCTCTGGGCCCAGCAAGGAGGGCCTCGACAGCTCTCTGCTCCTCCCAGGCGCTCCGAAGCCCACTGCGCCGCCCCTGGTGGGGGTGGGGACGGCAGCTCAAGCGTCATGGGGACCCTGGGGATATGACTATGAGTTGGGAGGTCCCCGGACCTGCATCCTTCAGAGACCATCTCCGTCGATGACACTCCAAGCTCTGGAACGTCAACCTGAGGTCCTCTTCTTATGGAGCAAGGGATCATGTGACTGAGGTGCAGAAAGCCCAACTGACAGCAGGTGTTTTAATCAAAGTAAGGGTTTATTTACAGATCTCCAAGCAAGGGAGTGGGAAACAAGCCACAGTTACACTCCAATTTGGCTTTTGAGTTAGCGGCTTTTTTAAAGGGAAGAAAAAAGAGGCTGCCATTAATCATCATCATTTGACATGTCTGTGACTCTTTCTTTTCCTTTTTTTAACAAATTGAAGTATAGTTGACTTATTGATACAATATTGTGTTACTTTCTGGTGTATACCAAAGTGATTCAGTTTTATATATATATATATATATATATAATTTTCCATTATAGGTTATTACAAGATATTGAATATAGTTTCCTGTGCTATGCAGTAAATCCTAGTTAGTTACCTTTTTTATGAACAGAATTGTGTAACTGTTAATCCCATACTATATGTGACATTTGTTCATCATAACTTCAGAAGTCAGGCTGTCTCTGGTTTATGATTCTCAGGCCAGGTGTTCCCTGGCTCAGGGGTCTTTGAGCTCATCTTGCCCTGGAGAAACAACCTGAATTTGGAGTGAATGATGACATCTACAACAGCAACTGGTACACTGATGATGTTCACAACAGAAGTGTAGTCACCTGACTCTGCTTGATGAGTGTTCAGTTAGCACAGGATTGAGGTCAGAGGTGACAAAGAAAAGGAAGAAAGTTTTGGATAGAGAGATCATCTGTAAACTCAGTGAAGGAACTCTGTTTTAGGGGGACTTGGATTCACCCTGCAGGACGTGGGAGGACAGCACCTCACTCCTGGTGCCCAGTCCCATCAGCCCCTGGACGGACCCCTGCGCCTGAAGAGGCCCCTCTGGGGAAAGGAGGAGCTGCTGGGACAGCGGCCCCTGAGCCCCTCTCTCTTTTGGCCCAACTCAGGGCTCCGAGTTCCCGGAGGAGCGGAGGCGGAGGCCCAGGTGGGAGCCAGTGGCCCGCGGAGGAAAGAGGAGCCCAGCTCTGCAGCGGCCCGAGTGCAGGAAGCCGGGGTGGTTCTGGTCCCGTTGGGGAAGAGCCTGGGGTCGGAAGGCCTTCTGCGAGGAGCGCGGTGCCGCCCGCTAGCTCCCCACCTCTGCCGCCTTCCCTGTGGGCGGAGGCCTCTGGGCGGCTCGGGACAGGTTGGCGAGGCCTCCTTTCCCGCCGCTCCTCCAGCTCCAGGCCGGGGCCCTGCAGCGGAGCTCTTTGTAGCTGAAGCGCTTGCCCCGCCCGGAAGCCCGGGGAGCGGAGCAGAAAGGCCATGGCCGGGAGCCCTGGTCTCCGCCCGCACCGAGGGGCTCCTCCCAGACCCGCCGGCCAAGCTGCAGGAAGGGCTGGTGGATCCACAGCCGCGTCCTCACCAGAGAGGAGGTTCTCATCTTGTCGCAGGAAAAATTCAGAGACAATAGGGAGAAGGAGAAGGCACAGCGAGGATTTCTGGGGCACAGAGAGCCGAAGGGGGTGAGCAGCGGCGCCGAGCCCCTTGGACAGGCTGCTTACACGGGACGTGAAAATGAAGGGGCGGAGTATTCATTGAGGAGGGTGGGGCTTGTGGGTCGCACTTCCTGATTTTCACCCAGCTCCACCTTTCTGAGGGGAGGTGGGAGTTTCCTCCTTATTTAGCCTTAGTGGGAAGTGTCCCCGCCCCAGTGCATGATGGGAACTTCTCATCTGCAACGCTAATTTTATTGTAATGAGGGCATAATGAGCAAAAGGTTACATTTAGAGGCCTGAGATTCCCGGTTTCCTACCTTCCCTTGCCTCCAGGAGACTTGTCATTCCAAAATGTATCATTTTCTGTCCGCCCAGAAGTTCCTGCTTTTCTTTGTCTGCCTACAGACCCCCGTTGTTTACAAGATGTATGGTTTCCTGCCATCTGGCCCCACCCCCTTTCTCTGCTCCAGGCTAGCTCTTTGCCTGCTGGAGCAGCCAGAGGTGCCGCCCTGGGATCTGGGCTGGTTGGGGGGCAGGTGTGTTTACACTTCTCACTCTGCTGGCTTCCAGGCTGGGGCCAGATAACTGGAGCGGGACGCGCTGGGCCCTGTGCTGTCTGTCCTGAGCCCAGGGCTGGCACTGGACAACAAGGCAGGAACCAACTACTCATGCCCAGGCAGGCCCCTTCTTTAATCCTTCATCTCTGGTGTGAAAGAGCCCAGATTTCCCATCCTGGGCAAAAATTATTCTTTAAAAATATTTTGCAGAATGCCTTCTGTTCTCTGCCAATATAAGATGTCGGTTGAGTTAACATTACCAGAGTCATCTGTAGGGATTGTCTGTGAGTAGCAAGGGCGGCTAATAGCCCCAAACCCTTTAGGAGCAGAACATAGCTGTTCGACTCCCCTGGGTCATTAGCTGTCAGAGAAGCTGGAGCCTTACTTGCAGGACTCCAAGTGAAACTGCAGAACGTGTTTCAGGCCTTAGTAGAGCATAGGTTATGCACAGCTCTTGTGCAATATGTTTGTTTTAGAATGCTCGTCTCTAAGAAGCGCCCCTTCCACTGTGGCTCTATAGATCAGGCCATAAAATCCTACAACCCATGGGCCAAATTCTGCCCCCAACCTGTGCTGTACAACCTGCAAGCTAAAAATGATTTTTGTATTTTTAAATGTTGAAAAAATCTTTAAGTATTTTGCAACATATGAGAATTATATGACATTCGCATTTTAGTATCTATAAATAATGTTTCATTGGAGCACAGCTCCTTTGTTTACCTTTTATCTGTGGCTGCTTTCCTGCTACAATGGCAGACTTGATGGATAAAGCAGAGGTCATATGGCAAAGTTTAAGATATTCACTCTTTGGCCCTTTAGAAAAGTCTGCCAGCTCCTTCTCTAGAAAAGTAGTATTTTCTTACCACTATATGCTGAGGGTTACACTTAATAAGCATGTAAACTTTTGGTGAATTTTGCCCCTTGAAATAAACCTTAGGTAGCTGTAAAACTGATGACATTACTCTCAGATATCTCATAATAAACCTAGCCACCAAATGTGCTGTTATTATTATGCTGAGAAGGAATTCATGTGGTGACTTCCTTCATCCAAGAAATCACCACAAATTAGCATAACTGGAATACAGCTCCCATCTGAATTAGAATCAACTGCAGAAACTGCCACATATTTCCAATCCTACAAATGGGGCAGAGTAAACCATAAAACTAGTTTGACCTTTGGATTAGAGACATCTCTTTTAACTGTAGCAGTGTTTGCCAAAGTTTATTGAACATGAAAATCAAAAAACAATAATAATTTATTGATAGAAAACTATCAGAATTTAATAAGTTCCATTTACACTCAGAGGAAAGAAAGCTACAAAAATGGTCACATTGATGACACAATTACTATATAATTTACATATGAAAATTTTATAAAAGCAAAAATAACTAATTAGAATCAAACTATTTTTTGACATTAAATAAAAAGCATTTTCATGCAACTTCCTGGTATACTCTTGCATCTGTTGCACCGTTTCTTTCTTAAAATGCATTCCTGCATAATGGGAACACATAGATAAAGACAGTTTGTATTTTTCTTTTGTATTTATAAGTACATTTTAATTGAAATTTATCAATAGTATATATAGCCTGTAATACATTCTGGGAAATACTGATTTATCTGGTAATAACGAGTTATTTTGAATTGTTTTGAATTATCTAAAATTAAATTAGAATAAAACTAGAACCCCAATAAAATAATCAAAATAGATATCATTTTGTCAAATATCATTTAAAATGGAAACACATTAAATCTCAAATAAAATAGTTGGTAAACGGAATTTTAAGAGGGTTGTAGAGAAAATTTTCTATTCTTATAAAAGATACTGATTTTCAAAAACACAATTTAGAATTCAAACAGTTAAATTTAAAAGTAGTTATTTTACAATGTAGTTAACAGTAAACCTTGCTCTTAGGAAAGGAAATCTAGCTTTCCTCTACTTGTGTCTTGCAGAATAGCTTTCCAAGGGTTCAGAATTCTGTAAAATATTTGTAATAACCCAATCATTCTGAAAATATAATCTTTCAGAGTCCTATAATTGACAATGTTTTAAACATGAATTTTATTTTATCAAGTGCAAATTATCATTGTAGACTAGTTGCAAATATCTTATAATTGTACAATATATGAACACTTGTCAGAAACCTGGAGGGTAGACATACACATGGATCTCTGGGGGGCTGGGCGTTGTCTCTCTGTGAATGATTGTACACGCCCCTGGTGATTGAACACATTCTGAAAGTGGGATTCATATCATGTCTGCAATCATCTACCACCTTCACACATAGTTATGGAGATATTGACAGGTTTTTGGTGGAAAAACAAAGAAAACAAAGCAAACCCTTAGCTACAAAGTCTAAGGTAAGTGATGAACCTATGCCTGCCTCTGAATTCTTGGAATGTTCCTGTCCAGGTACACACAGTTCTTCAGGAATAGCACTCTTGTTAAGATTAAATTAATTCTCTTTTCAGTTATGAGGAAAATATTAAATGAAATTTAACAGCAATAGAATTAATCGAAGAATCAGAGTTTAATCACAAATCATGTGTTTATGCTAGTGGCCATTCATCCTTGACATGTGCATACGTATTTGAACACTAATATAACAGTTAACCTCATTTGTGTTCCACTATTTATTTACCATTCAAAGTTACTTCCTGATTAACCCTAGTGTTTCTAAGTATATTTACAACTTCATAAAGACAGAAAGTCACTAAACACAGATAATAAAGACAGAATTGATCACTAATCACTGATCAATAATGACTGTATTGAAGGAAAACTGGCCCATTCTTATTGAGCACAAGGTTTCATTGTTTTGAAAACACACGCTCTTACATTTAGGTCTTTAATCCATTTTTAGTTTATTTTTGTGTATGGTGTTAAAGAACGTACCATGTCTGCAATCGTCTTACATATGTCCAAGCACTGATCCACTGAACTGCGGATGCTTTATTTCTTGCTGCTTGTTATCAAAGTTTGCATTCAACATTTCTCCAGATACTTCACCATGTACACATTTCTGCTGTCTATTTGTAACACACCTTCACACAGTTGATATTGTAGAGAATATTTTTTCCTGGATCTCAGCACTCGTGTTTTTGTGTGGTCAGTAGCAGTTGTTTCTGTTCTGAAATGTGCAGTGAGCATCTCTGGATTGGCCGGAGGTGACCAGCTGAGAGACTATAGCAGCTCACTTAACTCCTCCGTCACTGAGAGGCCTGGACGAATGGGACCTTAAGGTCCCTTGTGTTCATTCTTCAGCACATTTTCTGAGAATTGTACACACTGGGGACACATTATGAACAAGACACAAGGGACCCTGCTCTCACATTGCTGGGCGGAGTACACAGACTCCTGTAAATGAAAGTCTAAGAAAAATAACTTTGAACAGCTCTATCAAGACAACAAAGGTGGCAATGACTGAAGGCCAGAGCGCCCGGGCCGCTGCTGCGGGGACAGCAGGCCAGTCTCACCAGAGCGGGGCACTCTCTGCTGCTGACTCAGCCTCTTTCATTACAGATGGCATTTGAGATGTGACGGGAAAAGAAAACTCTAATGTGCAATGGGCTGGGGAGTGTCCAGTGTTAGACGAGGGGGGCCCTGAGTCTTTTCTGAGGAGATAATATCTGAGCCTCCCTCCAGGTGAGTGGAAGCCACCAGCCCTTTGAAGGTCTAGGGCAAGGGCACCCTAGGCAGAGGGAAGAGCAAGGTCAGAAAGTTGGAGATGGGTCCAAAGCCGGATGGAGAGAAGACAATGGCTCCATTGTCCTGAGTAAGGGGCATAAATGATGGGATGGGGGTGGAATGAGAGGGATGGGCCGAGTCAGGGCCTGGCTCAGGCTGGGAGTCTGTGTTCTGAGATTTGCTGCTGATGTGAACGCTCCCCTATGTTCCTAGTGCACATTATATGTCCTGGGCCCACACAGGGGGAAGACCGAGGGTCCAGAAATCATACTGGGCTGGATGCACTAGGCGAGGCACCAGCAAGATCACAGGGTCTGAAATCAGCAGGGGCTTTCGTGACATCAGTGAGCCAATTTCTAACACAGGAGACTGAAGGCCAAGTTCAGCAGTCTTGCTCAGCATGAACAAAAATGAATTCATTTATGAATTTGCAGAACCATTGTCTCAAAGAAAAACTTCATGTTTCTGAAGGTCACATAGAAAGGGTACAAGGGAACCAGACCTTAGAATTCCTACTTCTGTGTAAGACAGTCACCAGGAAATTGCTTGGACATTTTAGGGAATGTGTAGTTTTAAAACAAAGAAAGAAAATATGGAAAAGTAAGAAGAGTTCAGGGGTGAAGGGGCTCATTCTAAGCCAGCAGGCTGTGTCTGGTGGTAGGCAGCCGCTCAGAGCTGCAAACTCCTTGCCCTGTTGCCAGGATCATTCATATTGTGCTTTATCTGCACACTTACAAACACAATTCAGCTGAAGTAACTCTTACTGACTCAGCTATCTCCCACTTGACGTTCTCAGCTCAAGGGCATGTGGAGTCTGCAAGAACCGCCTCCTCCAGAGAAGGCCCAGGGTCTCCACCTGACACATGTGTCCCCTGTCCCATCATTTCACCAGTGTCATGTGGCCTCCTTGTTTGCCTCTGCACATCATGTTCCTGACGGGATTCCTTTTAAGGCAGGGGAATCATTCTTTTCAGCCATCACCTCAGCATCAATGTCCTCTCACCTGCAATTTTACTCCTATATTCTTTGAAAGAACATTTCAACAAATTCTCGATTTGAACAGGTATGTTTTGTATTTATTGATTTTTATGCATCCTTCAGTGTATCCTATGCTCTGTCTTCTGCCCTTGGCCTGTCGTGAAACACCTGTCTGAGTTTATCAATGACATCTAATCTCCCTTCCTGTTACCTCTTTTCAATTCTTCTCCACCCTTCTGTGACACAGGTCACTACAGTCACATGCTCATTGCCATGACATTCTGTCCTTCCTTTGGGATGCTTATTATGCCTTCCTGCTTCTCTGATGCATCGTGGTCCGGTGTGTGCTCTGCCCATCACTCCCAGCAGCCTCCCCCCTCGCTCTTCCCTTTGGAGCCCCTGCCTCCCAGTTCAACCGTCATTACTGGGCACCAGCTCCCAGTAATTTGCAACCTGACTTACCCTGTCCCCGCATCTGGGCTCTGTAGCATGTTTCCCTGAATAATTACCATGCATGAAACCTCATTCCTCTCCTTCTTCTTCTCCTCAGCTACAATCCCTGTGGATGCCCCATCTCTCCTGGGCTCCAGGGCTCCATGGTTCAGAATCATCCATGATCCATTTCTCTCTACACCAGAGGTTATCTGGCCATGTGGAGTCCAGCTCTAATGGAATGAGATGAGCAATGATGGGCAGAGGGCAAGGTAGAGACAGGAGGTATGTACCAGGTCAGGCTGTGATTGGGTGAGAATAAAGGGCAGTGCTCAGAAGAAGAGCAGATTATGGAGGTTTTCTGAAGGTAGAACAGATTGGAGAATATATTTAGACACAGGTGGAGAAGAGGTCTGATAGGTTACAGTTTAAAGAAAGCGGAATTCTCATTGCTACTTTCCTCAGAAGGACTCAGCTACTCACCGTCTTTACATAGTAACATCTTATCAACTGTTTTTTCAGTTAGAGAAAGTCCAGGTTACACATCCCTTGGAAACTTATTCTATAAATTTTCTAGCAGTGAAAAATAATAGGCCAAGGTTATGCATGGCGGCGGTGTTTGGAATACCAAAAGATCAGTAAATATTGGCGTTTTTTCCCATGTGGATTGGTGAAGTGAGCTGGTGCTGTTCTTTGTGTTTTGTCTAAATCTCCTTCTGAGCCATCGCACAAAGCCCAGCAGAATGTGTGAAGCAGAGGTGCGGTGTGACACGTCTTCTCCTGTTACCGAACACAAGTTCCTGTGCTCGATGCCCAGTGCGGCCAAGCAAGTGGAATGTCAATGTTTGTAGCAGAGAAAGGTGTATTGCAGGGCCACGCAAGGAGATGGGTGGCTTGTGCCCAACAAAAGCCCAAACTCCCCAAAGGCTTTCAGCGAAGCATTTTGAAAGGCCAGGTGAGGGGGTCGAGGTTGGTTGTTGCAAACTTCTTGGCGCAGGAAAATCCTTTGTCCATGAAGGTGTCACGGTGTTCCTGTAAACCTCCAACAAAGAAATGTTGTCTGTTCTGCAAATTTATCTCTAGATGGATGAAAAGTGTTATCCCCTTAAGGGTTAGAGCATTGAGAATGAGCTATGCTGCCTATTTCAGGCTAGAGGCAACATTCTTCATTCAAAGCGAAGGCAATAGAACACAGAGGTTAAAGTAACAAAACATCCACAGTGGAATGAAGTTCGTTCTTCTCTATGATGACACTCCTTACAACGTGTCTGATCGCCGTGCAACTGGGACAGTGTGTGACCGAACGTCCAACTTCCTTCCCACCAGTGTGGCTGTGATGGGACCAGAGGCCTGAATGGGGAGGTAAGTAGGGATGCCTTAGTCTTCTGTTACCTCCCAGCCAAGGAGCTCTTAATCTGCGGGGATTAGGGAGCCCAGGGACCCTGGGCCCTCCCTGAAAGCACGTATAAAATGTGTTTGTGCACAGGCTTTTGTTCATATAAGATTAAATGCTCTGGGTGCAGCCTCTCCAGAATATTTTATCAACATTTCTAGTCTTTAGTTATTCTTGTGAATTGTACCAGGACACACAGCTACAGTAATTTGAACACATATTAATTGTTAACTGTACCGAATAAAAGTAAGCTTTCGAGGATTGGGGGAGACCAGTCGTTGAAAAGGTGTAAAAACATTCTGTGAAGTACATCGAATTGAGAGCATTCGAGCCTGCACTATGAGTGTTACCAGATATTTTAATAAATAGTAGTTTGTTTCCCACTTGTGAGCTGCTAGGTTAACTCTTTTGTTTGTTTCTCTTTTAGTTTCTTTTTCTACATAAGAAAACCGAACTTATCAAGTCTGTCTGTCTGAACAGGATCACAGGAGAAAAATTTCAGGGCTGGTCTCAAGTATATTTTTAGATGGCAGAGCCTGTTTCTGTGGTTAATTGTAAATATTTCATAGACATGATTTTAGATGGCTTTGTGCTCTTCAAAAACTATCCCTCCAAGCTAATGTGCTTGTACTTAATGCACTAGTACATAAAAATATTTATGCTTCCGTGGCAAGTGTGGCCAGCTGCTTAAAAACCAAACAAATAAAACAGTAGGGAACTGAAGGATTTGTTTGTTTGAGTTTTGTTTTTTTTAATGGACTAAACTTGCCACTTGCTGTTCAATCCGTAGAAATGCCCAGTGTATATAGTCTGAACCTTGTCTACTGAGAGCGAGAGTATCTAGGATATCAAGGTAAGTTAGACTCACATGTCTCTCTAATTATACTCTATTTACACTGAGTTATGTAGTTATATTTATACTCTGTCCCCAGAATGCCAACTCTCTGGTTGCAAAAAATAAGAAATTTGCAAATTATTTAAAATTGTGGGTGATGTAGAAAACAATATAAGGCCATCCCTTGCTTTCTGTAGATCCAGATTATCCAGGAATAAAATGCCTTTAGGCACCCAGAGCAGAAATGCTCCTTGGCTCTCTCACTCTTGGTCAGGACCGAAGCCCAGGGCACCCTGAGCTGCGGCTGCCAGCACGGATGCCCGGCTGCTCAGCGCCGCGGGGGCGTTGCCTGCTGCCCACTCGGCCTCCTTTATTTTATATGGCATTGGACACATGGCAGAAAAAGAGAAATCTCTAAATTGGCAGAAGTCACCAGGTATGCTAAAACGGTGCTTTTTAATATTGGTTTGGGTTGTTTGTTTTTCATGTAGCTATCCCTGACAGAACAGGCCCCAAAGAGTTTTGAGACTAAAATGTACCTTTTCTTCCACTGACAGACCGTAGTAGCCAAACTAATAAACTCATCCGTCTTTTCTATGAGTCTGACATAAATTCTGACTTGCCTTGGGCAACTAACTGATTTCCAGGCTGACTTAAGCCCAGCGAGTGCTCAAGAAAAGGTCTAGTGACTAGAGTAGAAAACAGTGTGCAGCCAGGGTTTCGTTAATTGCGCTTCGTGTGTGTTCTGTGTTTAATCCTTACATTAAGATGCATTCTCATCCACAGAATAAACCTACCTGTTGCTTGACTCCGAAATGTATTGGCTAGCCTTTACAACAAGCTAGTTTTATAATGCCACAGGCACAGTTACTGTTGTTGTGTTTTAATACAAACAGTGGACATTTTAATTCAAATTTACCCTACTTTAGGGAAATAATTCCCCTGTGGTCCCGTGGTTAGGACTCGTACTTTCACTGCCAAGGGCGCTGGGGGAGTAAGACCCCAGCGTATAGCCGTGTTGCAGGGCCCAAAAAACCCCCCAAAATAACCAAACACATTTCCCTTTCATCCCTGTCAAGGTGTGTGATGTTTATTTGTATAATTTCCCCAAACTTTAAATATTTTTTTTCAAATCTACATTTACACACAAATAACGTAGATTCATTTTCAGTTCTGTTAAATAAATAATTCCTGTTGCTTTGCAACTTGCTGTTCTCATGTAACAGTAAGACTTTGAAATACCACCATTTCCTTTTTTCTTTCTTTTGGTTTTTCCATTGCTGTATAATAACTGTGCCAAAAAGCTTTCCAGAATCAGGTAACACTGTTGTAAGCATATCCAGTTTCATATTTTATTTCTATCCCTCACTTATTATGCTGATCACTATGTAAATAATTGTGTCTAATTTTTTGTGTATAAATTTTATTTAAAGTTAATAAAGCCCAGTCAACAAGCATATTTTGTGGTGCCTTTACAAAGCCTAGTCTTGTTTCAAATTCCTTACAACTTTCAGGCAAAAACTTCACTGTAAAATTTAGGTTGAACTTTAGGCTGTATCTGGTGCACCTAATTCTGTTATTAAACTTGGTGGTGATGGGCGTTCCCTGGTGGCCTAGGGGTTAGGATGCCGGGCTTTCACTGTGGTGACTGGGTTCTACACCTGGTTGGGATCCCAAAAGCCATGCAGCGCAGGCAAAAATAAAATTTTTGTGGTGATAACCAGTTTTCAGATGAATTAAATAAAAATATCCAGCACATTAATGATAAAACACAGTATTAAAAGTGAGTTCATAACATGGGACTTTTGCAGACGGAGCACCAGTGGCTGCTGTTCTGTGTCTGAGAATAAGGAGCCTCCCCTCCCACAAGAAAGAGACATCTTCTACCTGACACCACGAAGGGGTGACAGGGGCTGTGGCTCAGCAGGGATGAGGGGAGAGAATTAAGTCAGCCAGTAAACGCGCCCCTGAACCTGACCCCTTGCCCGCTCAATCCTGTTCCAGACGCTCACGGGCAGGACGACCTCAGCTGACATGGGCCCTGAACTGGCTCTTAAAGCTTCACACCGTTGTTGCTTCATCTTCCCAAACAATCCCCAAACCGTAAGGGATTTTCTAACTTTAGGACAATGCCTGTAAATTAGTAAATGTTTTCCCAAAGATTGGAGAGATTTTTTATTTAGTTTGAATACATGTCTTTTAGAACAAATTTTATGGCCAATATCCTCTTTTTTCTTTGCTGCCATCCCCAACACAGCTTTTAAATCTGTTCACAAATAATTCACAGGAAACTGAGGTTGGCATTGAAAACGTTACGTTGTGCACATTTGGGGGCTTGTGCGTTTTTATTGTAGGTTTTACAATACATTGGCTTTAGTCACCGGGTTCCTGAGAGGTTGGGCCCAGGCCTGAAGGCAGCTCCCAGACCCCAGCCCTGGATGCATCATGCTTTGAGATGCAGACCATGTGGCTCAGTCTCTGTAGCCTGGGGAAAATTCTACTACACAGAACAGTATTTCTAGGAAGGCTTGCTGTTGCTGTTATTTTAAACAAAACGTTTCACTGAGGCTTGTTTTGGCCCCTCTGGGTTCACGCATTACAATGGCCAGTTCAAGTGCTCTGAGAAGGAAGAGGATCCTCATTCCAGAATGTACTGGTTAATTCATACCCTCCCAGACATAGCCACTCGTGAAGTTGTTCCAGGCAAAAATGAAAGCAAAATAACATTTTAGAAAACAAAATCCGGTTCCAAAACTTTTTTTTCAGCCTGGTAAAATCCAAGGTTTGAATTTCAATAACTATTGTAGAAGCAGATTTTTTTTTCCCTTGAATACGAACACATAAGCTGAGAGGGTGGGACACTGCTACATGGAGTTGATTTCTTTTATTCTTACTTTATAGAACTGTTTTATTATGTCACTGATTTTGGCCACTCTCCCTGTGCTCTCAAGAATTTGTTGGCACAGGAACAATCTCTGCTTTGCACCTGTTCACCTGAAGCCCATATCTGAGGAGGCACTTTTTTTTTAATATACAGCAGGTTCTTCGTAGTTATCTATTTTATACATATTAGTGTATATATATGTCAATCCCAATCTCCCAGTTCATCCCACCACCTTCTCCCCAGCCCCGCTTTCCCCCCTTGGTGTCCATACATTTGTTCTTACATCTGTGTCTGTGTTTCTGCCTTGCAAACCGGTTCATCTGTACCATTTTTCTAGATTCCACATATATGCATTAATATACAATATTTGTTTTTCTCTTTCTGACTTACTTGAGTCTGTATGACAGTTTCTAGATCCATCCACATCTCTACAAATGACCCAATTTCGTTCCTTTTTATGGCTGGGTAATACTCCATTGTATATATGTACCACACCTTCTTTATCCATTTGTTGTTGATGGGCATTTAGTTTGCTTCCATGACCTGGCTATTGTCAATAGTGCTGCATTGAACTTTGGGGGGCACGCTGAGGAGACATCTTTTGAAAACACCTCCTCTATAGCATGGAGAAAACTCAGAAGTTATATTTTCAAGAGTTCAGTAGCTGAGCATAGAAATTATATTTTCATCATGTGTTACTGACCCCTGATCCTTGAAACGTGGCAGAACTGAAGTAGCTTCATGGAGGTCATCTCCTCTTATTTCAAGACCCTGTTTAGAAGGTGTCTGACTCTGTATCAGTAAACCCCAGTGTGGTCTTTCTATCAATACTCCAGCTCCCTCACTGAAAAGTCTTAGTGCAACTCACTCATATATATGAGTTAATTTTCATCGTGAAAACCTTGAGCCTTGCGGGGGCCCTGTGTTGGGGGCATCATTGAGAACAGTAGCTGGAGCTGTCCCATCACTGTGACCTTCCAGCACCTGTACTGCCACCCAGGCTGGACACTATGTGTTCTCCTCCTGGCCCACGAGGGCGTTCTTGTTGCATCCAAAATCCCTCTCACATTGTCTCTCCCACTCCCACCCATCACAAGTTAGTTTCTCTGAAGGCAGAGATTGGTATGGATCTGGACAGGCAGGACTGTGTATTAAATGTCAGCCTTTGTGGCAGGCAGGGAGGAAGCAGGATCAGGCAGACGGCAAATTTGAGCTGTGATGCAGCCATGGTGAAGGCTTGCCCAGACCTCCGGGGTGGGAGGTGGGCCTCTGAAACATATGTGACCCTCACAGTTGTTCCGGGACCCACACTGCACTTGGCCAGCCTGAGTGCAGTGGAGGACCAGCAGGTGAGAACCCACTTGCGGCAGGCGCTGGGGCTCCTCCAGCCACCACGATCCACCAGTCTGAGTGACACAGGTTCTAATTTGTACACCTTCCATCTCTCAGGGTCCTGCTCATATGTGATGCTAAAGAAGTGGCCAGTGATCAGCTGATCACCCTACCCTGAGTTTACCTACATCAGTTGCCTGTCTGGGCGCTGAAAGACCAGCCCGGGGTGGACGTGGCAGAGCTGCCACCACAGCTGCCTCCATAACATCTGAACTGCCTGGTCCCACCACTCACGCTGGGCCAGCTTCCTCACTTCACCTCTTACCATCACCATTTCCCTTAACAAAATGAGGTCTCTATTTGAATTTCTTCTGGCGTTTCTCATTGGTATGGAAGATTATACACTAACATTTATAAAGCACTTGGACAGCTTTGACTGAATTATGTTATTTTACATGTTTGTCTACATTTAGTCCCTGTTCAGTCTGCCGTCTTGAAGCCAAATGGCAACTAAATTTCCCAATCACCAATGTTTGAAAATCTGAGTAAAAATTGGAAACCTCTCATTGTAAACATATAGAAGATTGAGTGTATGGGAATATGCGCACCCAAATTATGTACATATTTAGTCCTGTTAATTGATTTTTTGCAGGTTATGACTTAAACCAACTCACTGCCTGTACTTAAGTGAGAAACGATTAACATCCTCCAGTGAGTGCCAGCACCCACACTCGGGGCAAGCCAGAAGTGCCCTTAGCTGTCCTGCACATCCGACCATCTGGAGGGGAGGAAACTGAGAGCAGGGAAGGAGAAGAAATCCCTGGAGGAAGCTTCCTCACCCCCACTCCAGACGGGGCGCACGGGGTGGGAGAGCAGTTTGGCATGCACTTCCCTCACTAAGACTGTGCGGTTCATGCTGGTCTTCAGAGCTCACTTCGTGCTTCACTTGAGGGATTCCGTTGTGGAGGCTTCACTGTGATTGCAGGTTGGGTCTTCTCTGCCCGCCTCCCCCACACATTTCACTTTGCCCTCAAGACTTCATTTTTACAGGCAAACAGTGTGTCTCAGTGGGCAGAGCTGAGCACGCAGTAGGCAAAGGCTTGACTCTCAGATGTAATATATATTCATATTATTATGTTAACTCATTTATATTGATTAATTTACTTTATTACAACTATATAAACATAATATATAAATAATATATAATATAGCAATACTATAATAATACTTATATTCCAGTAATATATGTTAATATTGATAATGTATAAGCTAATTTAGTTAGTGACATCACTGGCAAGAAGATTAATGAAGACGAAATAAATCAGAAGAGGCCAGAACTTTGAAGATCTTTGAGGGAACGCCTTGCCCATGATGTAAATGGAGAGAAGTATATGGAAGGTGTTGGCTAGGGCTGCCTGCACTGCTCCTTTTGACCCCTGTTGCTGGGTCAAGAGTGAACCAGGGCACCCCAAGTGTGTGGGCAAAGCAGGAGCCCAGAGGCCAGGGCAAATCCACCCTGGCCTAGTGCCTTCCTTCTTTCACCACATTGCAGTGTCCCAGTCCGCGCGCGCCTCAGCTCCTCATTTACACTCTTGTGAACAAATGTTGTCACTTCTCCTACACAATGAAGTGAACATGGTGCAGGAGAAATGGCACCTGCCACATGGTGACACACATCTTAAAGCTGGGGAGAGGGAGAGGGGGAGAGAGAGAGAGAGAGAGAGAGAGAAAGAGAGAGAGAGAGAAACACCAGTTTTATACTATAATATAAAATATAGGAAAATACAAATTGATGTTAAAACCGTTTATAACAACTTAGCCTTTATTTTCATCTATGCCTGCACTATACATTTTAGTAGTCATCTAAGTAATCTGGTTCTAAAAGCAAAACGTAGGCTTTAAATTTTGAAATAATACAGTTTTCTACGTTACCAAAAATGTACTTTAGAAACCAGTATTCAAATCATCCAGTGTCTTCTTAGCCAAAGCAGACCTTTTTAGCATCTTCAGAGACCCTGTCAGAATGTGCCCTGGAGGTTAGGGGGAGTTTCCTGGATCACAGTCAGCCCTTCCCCTGTTGCCAATCAATGCGGGTGTTTATTATAACTGCTGGTTCTAAGAGAGCTGTGTGAGTGGCTCTGGCACCTACACACGCAGGAGCACTTTGTCACCATCAACATCTTTGGCAGGTGCAGCTGCAGCTTGTAAGCAGCCTTAGATCCGGGCCACCAAGCAAGCCAAGCCGCCCCATTGTCCCTCTTACACCGCTGGTAACCCTCACTGGGATCAGAGTGCACTGGGCCCTCTTGTCCCCTCCTACCCTTCCCCACTCAGAGCCACGACCAGTGTCCTGGTTCTGGTTCTGGTTTGGGGAGGCAGAAGGTACAGGCCCAGCCCGGGGGAAGTCCGCAGGGGGGACCCCATCTGCTCACACAGCCTGTGGATTTGTCATGGAGGTTCGGGTGCATCGTGATGGCTGGAAGAGCCTCAGCGCCTGCCATGTGCGGGTTCTCACCTGCTGAACAAAAACTCAGAATCCCTCCAGGTGTGGGTGTAGCCGAGGGGAAGGTGAGACTCAGATGGGACAAAGGTGGAGGAGAGGGTTTTCTATGTTCCACAGCACAGACAAAACATTTTCTCAGCTAGAAATATTGATGGCTCAGCACCAGCCCCACCAAGTGGAGGGTTTGGTGGATGTCCTGAGCCGGGGCTTCTCAGGGAAATGCGAGGAGATGTTGGGAAGAGGGGAGATGCCGTGAGAGCCTGAGACCTGACGTCCACCCGTATGACTTCAGCGCGGGAGGTGCGGGTTATAAATAGGATTTTCCCCAAGTCAGAGCAGCTGCTTTCCCTGGGCCTGATGTTGACTCTTTATTATAATAGTGAGATACATGCAGAACAAGACACCAAGACCTGCAGCCGAGTGTCCTCTAAACCCTTTATTCTCCATCTGGCATAAGCTCGCTGATACCGAGCTGTCTCCCACTGAGTTCCAGGCCTGTTCCAGACACTGAGGTGCAGCAGTGGTGATGAAAAAGGAGGGAGTCCCCATTCTCATGCAGGCGACAGACTTGTGGGGGAGATAGAAAAAAATTAAATGGACACAACGTCCGATGGTGATATGTATCTTGGGGAGAAATAGTCAGGAAGGAAGGTTGAGCAAATTTCTGAGTGTGTTCAGTGAACAACAATGGAGAAGGCAGAGTGTTCCAGGCTGAGAGATCAGCAAGTGCAAAGGCCCTGAGGTCACAGTGGGCTGCATGTTGAGAGTTTTAGTTACTAGTGTGGATTCTTAGATTTCTCTTGAGTCTGCATTTTGCTTTTATTTGTATTCTTCCTTTCACTTTCTTAGCTCATTAACATAAAAGCCTCACCACCAATCTGTTGAATTCAGCATATTCTATTCCAGTGACTCAACGTGAAAACTTTGGTGACTTTGGGTCAACTCAGTGCATGTCTATTGAGTGGCCTCCCTGGACCCAGCACTCTGTGAGGAGCTAGCAGCCGGTGGAATTTACTTGAGGGGTCTCCACCTTGATGACCCCAGTTCATGAACTTCCTCTGTGTCCTCAGTCTCCTTCCAGTCCACCTCCTCCCATCTCGTCTGGGTCATGAGTTCTGATCATGACACTCTCTCACACTTTCATCTTCTATGTCCAGCTCCTTCCAGAGGTCTCTGCCCAAAGGTCCGCCAAGCTTCTCAAAGTCAGTGCAGCCCAAACTGAGTTGCATTTTTTTTCTTGGAAGTCCCTTTGGTAAGAAAGCCACTAACACACCCCCTAAGCTCCAGGAATGGCTGTTGCCTCACCCCCCCACCAGCAGCCCGCACCATGATCCCACTGCTGCAGGACTATGCACCATCCTCTCTTTCTTTTTAGTCCTGGGATGCACACCAAAATTTCCCTCATCGCAAAGGCCCTCATGTGGCAGACAAATACACATGGGTCACCACATGTGGTCACTGCTGGTAAGGGGCTACAGGATCCCAGAGCAGAGGACAGACATATCTCCCTGAGCCAGTAGAGCACAGGTCACTGCAGCAGCAAAGACCATGAAAGGAGTGAGGCAGGTATCATGCTGCAGCATCTCCCCACTCTTCCCCCAGTGCACCCTGTGTTCCCAAGCCACCATCTTGGTGGGATGCCGTCCTTGTGTGGTGTTAGGGGCATGCCCATTTATTCCTTCATTCCCTTATTCATTCATCTTGTGTGTTTCCTGCTCAGTGCCACTTTGGCGAGAGGAGAACTCATCCTTCGAGTCCCAGCTCAGATGTTGCCTCATAAATGAAGACATGCTGATGGCCACCCAATCTTGCTGACTTTGGCCCCATGTGCAACACCCCAGGGCTGTGATCATGTTTTGATTACCTCTCCAGCCTGTGAACTCTGTGAGGACACTGGGCGAGCCTCAGAGAGGAGCTCGTAAATGTGTGGTGATGGCTAAATGACTGAACAGTGAAAGGATTAAACACCGGCCATGTGTAAGTCAAGTTCACCGAAGGTCAGTTTCCTCCTCCTCCTCCTCCTCCTCCCTCATTCAAGGACCAGGAGGCCGAGGGACGTTACTCACCCTCACCTCCTCTGCCACTTCAGTAGTCTGGAGGTCTGTTATCTTTCATTTCAATTTGTTTACACTTTGAAGACATTTCATGGCTTTACGTCTCAGTATTGAGAACCTTAAAGGCAGGAGCCCTTCTGTGGTGCCTGAGCCAGGAGAAGACATTATGGGAGCACATGGTGTTGAGGAGGACGTGACCCAGTGTCTGGGCCCCTGGGCAGTGGGAAGTGGGGAAGCAGAAACAGAGGAAGTTTTCACCCCTCCCCCACCAGGACACATTCCTCCCTCTTTGCCTTTAACCAACCTGATTATGATTACCTGGGGTTCAGTGTTTCTCCTTGGTAGATTTACCGGCCACCAGACCTCAGTTCTAAGCTTTCTGCATGGCCTACTTCAAGTCAATAGTGCCTTTGGGGCCTCTGTTCCTAACTCTAAGTAAATCTGACAGTTATGCTGGCTGAGGTGGAGCCTGGATGAGTTCCTGGCATTTCACTGTAAGACGCTCAACTCTTGCTGTCCCCTGTCACTGCTGTCCCCGTAACCCCAGCTTGCAATATGGTGGTGGAATGTTTTCATAGAGGAATGAAAGAGTGAGTAGCAGAAGGGCAGGTGGTGTCAAGGCGGCACTGAAATACAGGGGACAGGACTTTGCTATTGGCTGGTCCTGACCTTTTGCAACTGGCCACACACCCTGAGTGTGCACAGTCTCCTGGGAAATCAAAAGTCCCAGCCTGAGCGTGTGGTCCACAGAGGGCTGAAGGATGTGACAGAAATGGCCCACTCAGAGGAGCCTGGGCAGCCCAGGGCTCAGAGCACACTGGGGAGTGGAGCCTCACTGGCAGTGTGCCCCCCTGGATGCCATCATCGTACACCACACCACTCTGAGGATAAATGGGCTGTACTTGATTGGGAGACTGTGGGTTCCGGGGGATCACGCTTTTGCCACCTCTGTCTCCTTTCGTCTCTCTGTCCATTGTGCAACACTACCCCGCTCCCTGCACAGGTGTTCTCTTCTTTGGCCGCCAGCACGAGGCACCCATTGGTGGAGTCCTGGTCGGGGTGGGTGATTTGTGGGGTTGTGAGAAAATACAACAGGTCTGCACTCGTGTCCGTGGGGCTTGGGGGAAGCTGTAGGATGGTGGAGCAAGTTGCGAATCTGCAGGAAAATTTGACATAATATCATGGAGCTGTGTGCATAAAATGGTTATGATGGAATTTATATATTCTGTATGTTTCACATTTTAAAATGATAGGAAGTGTCCGTGTACGTGTGTATATCTTAATGATCTAGAATGGCAAATTCTTATTTCTTATTTATTTATTTATTTATTTTTGGCTGCATTGGCTCTTTGTGGTTGTGTGCGAGCTATCTCTAGTTGCGGCGAGCGGGGGCTACTCTTCATTGTGATGCGTGGGCTTCTCATTGTGTTGTTCCAGAGCATGGGCTCTAGGCTTGCAGGCTTCAGTAGTTGTGGTTCACAGGTTCTAGAGTACAGGCTCAGTAATTGTGGTGTATGGGCCCTCAGCACCATGTGGGATCTTCCCGAACCAGGGCTCGAACATGGGTCCTCTGCATTGGCAGGGGGATTCTTAAAAACTGTTCCACAAGGGAAGCCCTAGAGTGGCAAATTCTTAAGTGAAACAGACGAATGAACCACAGGCTAAAACATGGATGAGACGCCACAACATGACACTAAGTGTGAGAAGCCAGACAGAGCTGTCCAGAATTGTGCAATTCCAATTACTTGAAATATACAGTACAGGGAAATCCATAGACAAAAAGCACAAAGGGGGTTGCTGAAGGCTAATGGGGAAGAGTGGGCAGGGGAAGTGGCTGTATAATGAGGTGTGGATTTCTTTCTGAGGTGATGGAATGTTCTCAATTAGTACTGATGATGGTTGTACAACTTTCTATGTCAACTCTAAATCACTGAATTGTACACTTATGAAAGGGTGAATTTTATGATATGTGTATCTATCTCGCTTTAAAAATCATCATGAGTAAGTGTGATTTTTATAAGAGAACGTCAAAAAATATATAATCCTGAGTTGCTTGTTTATTGGTTTGTTCTCATTCTCACTCTACTAAGCTCTGTAGACATGAGGAAAGACCTCCCAAGCGAGACAAGCACTATTTGTTCAGAGCCGGCGCTACAGACTGAGAGGCACAGACACCGCCTCTCACGTTACACTGACCCAAGCACACGCAGAAGTGCTTTCTGGTGGCAAAAAAGAAAGTTGTGATGTGAGGAAGCTGGAGGCGGCGGACAAGAAGAGGGGAAGCCCGCATGACTGCCTAGGGCAACATATTTGGCTTTCCTACATTCTGCTCTGAATGCAAAGGATGAATAATGAAGTTTTCAGTCGCTGAGCAAGCACTGACACTTGGGGTCTGTTGCTGCACAGATTTGTGTCTGGCTTTCCAGATTGCGTCCTGCAGGGGTTGGGGCAGGACTTCATGATTAGAGGGATGAGTTCCCTGACTCCCAGGCGTAGATAGAAAATTCTGTATTCTGGAAACCCTCTTTCAACATCTTCAAATACTCTTGGGATAAAGAATCTTTAGTCAGTGTTTTCAAAATTAACTGCAAACAGTGGTAATAATTACACTAGTGTTGAGTAACAAAAACAATGGTAATTTTCATTACCAAAATCTCAGGATTTCTTATTTCATGAATGCCCACATTGTGGTGAGTCTACTGTGAGTCTTATACTGAAAGAAAGAAAAAAAAAAACATTAATCCAATGCATATTTTTCTTGTCCCCAATATCGTTGCCAAGCCATCTGGTCGACCTTGCTGCAGGAGCCCCCAGGTGAAGCTCCAGTGGTGCGAATCTCAGCGGGACGAACATGGGTCCTGCAAGGGCGCAGGCGTACAGCCGCCGCCCTAACTCCTTCGGTCGCACCCAGGCCGCCATCCGTCGCGTTGCTCGGTCCGGTGTGGGCCACCGCGGGTCCAGAGACAGTTCCTAGGATCCAGAGAGAGGGCTTATTCCGTGGGGGAGCCTCAGACAACCGCTTCCAACCAGGATTGCGCACGGGCTTGTGGCTCCTCCGGACCATCTGCGGACGGCCCAGGCCGCACCCCGTTTCCCAAACGTTTGTTAGGGGCTCCGACCACCGAGACACAAGTGGGACGGCCGCCGTCTGGAGCGTCCTACCCATTCGCCCGCGACACTCCGTGTCGTACCCCGCGGTGAGGGGACCTGCGTGTGCTGTCGACACACAAGCGCTGCGCCGAGGAGAACAGGTGACGGGAACATTGTATATGCAGCCTGACCTGAAGGGAATCCCATCTACGGAGCCCCGTGACCGCTTCGCGTGGAACCTGGAGAAACGAAGGTGGTCGCCGGGGAGCAGCTCCACTGCCGCGACGGCACCTGGACGGACCCGGGTCCCCAAGGCGGCGAGGACGCACCGCCAGACGGCCTGTGGGTCGGACGTCATGGTCCCGCGGGCAGGAGGAAGAGGAGGCCCGCTGTCGCCCTCCCAGTGCTCCTTGTTTCTCCTTGTTTCTCCATCCGGGCCGGCTCCACTCCGGCGAGAGACATAAAAAGTTGGTGAATAAGTTCGGGATCCAGCGGAGAGGCCGAGGAAAGCCAAGCGCCGTTCGAGTACATCCGTGTCGTTCCGCACCTTCGGATGACTCGGAAAAATTGAGAAAGTACGACCACCAGGACGTGGAGGACGACGTCGGGCACGGACACCGTGTCCTATAACCACGCTCAGTCTTGCGGGCGGAGGGGTACCAGGGCGTGCTGGTAGACCCACCAGGACCACCCCAACCACAGCCCCGAAGCGCAAGGCCGGCCTCACACCAGATGACTCTGCTCGGCCAATCTCCGGCTACAGCAGGAAGCGCCCACGCCTCGGCGCCACCGGGACAGTCGCCGCCAGCATTAGCGCCTCCCGGAACTCTGCCTCGCGCCTGGCGGCCGAGTCACAGCCCTCGCGAAAGTCGCCGAAGCTACGGAGGGAAGGGACGATCTCAAAGCGGCCGCTATGTAGCGCCCGGCAAACGACTAGAACGGACTCGGGAAGGATCCCGATGGCCGGCCGGCGAGGGTGCAGCGCGGGCCGCCCAAACGCCCGAGCTCGTCCCGGGGCGTCCGCCTCGGAGCTAGCCCCCGGCTCGGTACGACGCGGCCCGACTCCGGCAGCAGACAGAAAGGGGGAGGGAGCTGGGACCATGTCGCCTGGTGGCTGCAGGGAAGGATCCCCGAGCACACGGGCGGGTCCCTGCTCCCAGGGCGGACTTAGAGATATTGCGGCGACTCGGACTGTGTGGAATGAAAAACTGAAACAATGAATGTACTCGGTGAAAACATGTATGAATAATTTTTATTTGTGATTTCATAGTGGAGTCCTTGTGAAACATTTCTTTAAAAAGTCCAGAAGCCATCAAAGAAATGAATGGTAAACTTGACCACAAATTGATATTTACATATTCCACAAGCAAAGTCAAAAACAAATGGCTGTGTGGGGAACATCTCTGCAAATTACATGTGTAATAAGAATATTGATATCAGCTTTACTTAATACAAAAACAGAGTATTTCAAAGACATAGACATTAAGAGAATTTAGGTAAATAAATTCCGGTTAGTGCATCCCCACAATGCATTATTATCAATTGGTGTTTGGATTACTGATATTTTTTAAATGAGGTAGATCTATAGGTACTGACTTAGAAAGATGTTGATAATGAACTATTCAATGAAAATAGCCATTTGTAGAACTTCCAGGGTAGTTAAAAAATAATAATAATAAAGAAAAGAAAAGCCAGCACCAACAACAGGATATGCATTTATCTTTTAAAGAATCTGAGTTGGAAAGGCAAAGGAATTAGAATAGCTGAAACAACTCTGAAAAACAAGAATCAAGTCTTCCTTATAGCCTGGTGTCTGGAGCCAGAAAGATGAGTGTCTTCAGAAACAAAGATGGGCCGCACCTCCTGCTTTTCTGCCCCTTACTACTACAGCTCCCAGGCAGGAGCTGGCATCCCAGTCCGTAAATGTCTCTGCTCCACCCAGGCCCAGATGCAAGTGGGGACCTTGTGTAAACTTGACTCTGCAGACCTGACCTCCTCAGCCTGTTCCCTCATCCTGGGAGACCCTAGACATTCACTCAGGCGCCCCAGTCATCCCCACCAGTGGCTGCTGGCTCGATTCTCCATGGTTTTAGCTCTTCACTTCATGACATGAGTTGCTTTCCCAAGGGAAAGAATTCCCCTTACACAACAGATGTGAACCAAGGGGACAACTGAACTTTGCACCTGGACTCATCATACACACTTTGTCCTCACATCTGGTGATGAACACTGATGAGAGTGGAGATGATACAGGCAACACCTCCTGACCCCAAGTTTACTATAAAACTTGTCCAGTCATGCAGAGGGGTGCACATTACCTCAAGGCTCTCTGACATTTTAATGACAATATTCCTGAACAAATACTAAATAACATATAATAATATATAGCTTTTATTTATTGGCTTTTGTTATGTGAGAAGCACTTACCTATTAGATCATGTAATCACTCAACTCTCTCAAGAGGTTATGAAACTTATTCACACCTGAAAATTGTGAAGTTCAAAATGGGAAATAATTTGCCCACAATCAAAGCTGATTAGTGGCAGAAGATGGATATTTCTTGCCTTGTGTTGTCTGTAGATTTAATAAAAATTGGTGGAACACAGGGTTTATTTATTAATTCCCAAGTACAAATATTATAATTGCTAGCCCGGAACTCAGAACTTACATTCTGTCATAGAATGTGCTGGTTATTTCACACCACTTATGTGATATTCCTTAATCATGAAAACTATTGTGTATTCAGAGTGTGCACATCTCTGTGATGCATTTGAAAGACATATGCCAAGTCAGCCCAGAGAAATATTGGACTTGGCCTCAAGAAGGGTTTGAGCTTTTGATACACACAGCTGCCTTATCCCAGTGCAGTCACCCTCAACCATTACCTCTGGATACTCTTGGGCATGGAGAAGCCTGAACCAGAAAGTCCAGCATGTTTTTAGGAATTAGCCACCTTCAAATTGTGGCTATAATCTTCATCAAAAAAGGGAGACCTGGGCTTCCCTGGTGGCTCAGTGGTTGACAGTGCCCCTGCCGATGCAGGGGACACGGGTTTGTGCCCCGGTCCGGGAAGATCCCAGGTGCCGCGGAGCGCCTGGGCCCGTGAGACATGGTGGCTGAGCCTACGCGTCCGGAGCCTGTGCTCCACAACGGGAGAGGCCACAACAGTGAGAGGACCACATACAGCAAAAAAAAAAAAAAAAAAAAAAGGGAGGCCTGTTAGAGCCATCTCCGAGGAACCTGCACAGGGATGTGATGCTGGAGAACAACAGTCATCTGTTCTCTGTGGATGACACTGTCAGCATTTATTTATTTAATAAAAAATCATCCAGAGTAGCTTCCCCAGAGTTCACTCCCCTCCCCACCCTGACACATATACATTCATAAAGCACTTACTAAAATCTGGACGAAATGATCTTGTTCATTTGTTTACTTCATCTTTGCCATTTCAAAAGATGTAGACTTTCCGATAACTGTAGTATGTCTTTCTTGCGGCTCCATATCTAACACTCAGACCAGTGCTGGGC
Source organism: Pseudorca crassidens (assembly GCF_039906515.1). Taxonomy (NCBI): domain Eukaryota; kingdom Metazoa; phylum Chordata; class Mammalia; order Artiodactyla; family Delphinidae; genus Pseudorca; species Pseudorca crassidens. The sequence continues at coordinate 1,720,672 of NW_027136316.1, forward strand.
GCTCACTGCATGGAGGCCTTAAATGGATAAATAAATGCATTAAATATTTTCAAAAACCATTCTGCTGTGCAAACTCTGGTGGAGTTTAACCCTACAAAGTTACACAGAACAGATATTGTCCCTTTAAAATTCAAGTCATAGGGTTGGCATTGAGTTATAATATTGGATTTTTTTTTTGAAAATAAAGATTAATCCACTATAGAACAATTGATTCACACTGGTCAGAGGAAAGTGGGAAAAAATGATCCTGCAGTCTGTCAAAGTGCTGGGACCTACACATCAACAGACAGTTCCTTAACATCTGAAGTAATGGTCAGTGTCCTTCTGTTCTGGGGAAGGGCTGGTGGTGCTGCCAGAGCTCAGGACGCCCTTCCCTGTGCTGCTCTTTCCTGTTGGCCTTGCTTCTCCTCCTGATGTGAACCTGAAGACCACACGCAGATCCCAAATCAGAACTCCAAATCCATATACATTTTTCCACAAATGGTTTTTGCCTCTACAAGTAGATGTGATTTCCCAGCCGTAATCAGGAGAAGAGGTGTAGAGGAAGAAAGAGGATTCCCAGAGTCCCAGCTCTAGGTGGGCTCCAGGCTCTTGAGATTCTATGTGGAGAGGGGCCTGGTCAGTGAGAGAACAGGACCTGTAATGTCAACTGCAGATTTCCTTGAAGAAGAAGTCTTCTCACACCTTGTAAAGCCAATGCAGAAATACCACTCCAATGGTGTCCTAATTCTTTGAGCACATTAATCTCTATTCATCTAACTTTATGTACATTCCTTGGCTTCTGAGAAAGTGCTCTTTCTGTTACTGTTATTCATGTAGCAACTTTTGTTTCAGTCTCTCCCTTTTGTTGATTTACTGTGTCTTAATCTCCCTGACATCCCACCTTCATTTTATTTTTCAGTCATTTTACTCTTAAAAATAGTATACATCATCAATGTTCTATATCATGTATCTAATTGTTGCTATATTCCTCCATTTCACATCTTTTCTCTGTGTTAAAGTCAATACTTGACACATACTTACATTAGCCTTGTGAGCATTTGCAAAATTTTCCTTCCCCTAAGTCACTGTAGCTATTTCTTTTCTCTTTTTCTCAGACATGGAAGGTGACCTTAACAAACATGAAATGATACCAATACAACATGCGTTCAGGAAGGAGCCATTTATCTGCAGGTCAACGGTATGTTTCTTGGGGATGAACTCAGTCGTCACATAAGAGACCTGGTAATGGGATAAAATAGGAGTTCATGACAATCTGCTGATGGATAAAACGCCTGAGCATAAATTCTGTCCCAGTAGAATATTTGGAATACTTTAAATTTTGGAATAACATTTCCCTGAAGACAAACTGGAACTTCAGTTTCAATAAAAGGGGAATTGCCTCCACATAGCTCATGTATATAACGTGTGAAAAATAAAGAAGACTTAAAATTTAATCAGAAAGTTATGCAGGCGAGAGGCTACAAAATAGAAAATCAGTGTGAATTCACCAAGTAACACTGCATGTGAATAGAACGAACATGGGCCGTTTACTTTAAAAGAAGACTACCAGTGAGAGAGCAGACTAGAGCCAGTACGTAGAGAAATGAGTACATGGACGTGCGTGAACATCTGTAACAGCCTCTCCTTTCCTTGCACATAGCAGAGTCTTCACTCTGGAAGAGAGTCCATGGAATGTAATGCATGTGAGGAGATTTCACACACAACAACGTGAATTTCACAGGTATTAACTCAAACAGGGGAGAATCCCTATAAATGCTATGAATGTGGGAAAGAATTCAACTAGAGCCTTCACCTTTATATACACCAAAAATTCACACAGGAGAAAAATCCTCAACTTGTCACTAATCTGGAAGAGTCTTTGGCCAATATTCCTTTTTTAAGTATCAATAACATAAGGTGAATTATACTGCAGAGAAACCATATAGATCCTATCAATGTGGGAAAGCTTTAGTCAATGCTCTAAACTTAGATGGCATGAGAGAACTCACCGTGGAGGGACCCCTACAAATGTTATGACAGTGAGAAATAGCTCAGCTGGAGTTTTGCCTTTACACACATGAAAAATCACACTGGAGAGAAACCCTAAAAACGAAGTGAATGTGGAAGACCCTTCATCAGAGGCCAACTTTCATTCACATATATGAGCTCAAATAGCAGAGAAGTTCTATGTCTGGAATAAATATGGAAGAACTTTCAGTTGAAACTTGGTTACTTCAAAGTCGTGGACTCATTCACACTGGAGAGGAAACCTTGTGAGTGTCATCATGTGGGAAAACATAAGACAAAGCCATGACCTTAGACATCATGTGAGAAGTCACATTGGGAAGAAGCTCTATAAATATAATAAATGTGGAAGAACTCTTAGATGCTGCTCTCACATTTATATGTATCAGAGAACTCAAGAAGAGACACTCTATATCTGCAATCAATGAGGTAGAGCCTTCAGCTAGAGTTTCTCTTTCTTAAACCACCGGGACACTCAAGTGAAGAGAAACTCTACACCTGTACTCATGGTGGAAGAGCCTCCAGTTGGAGCTCCAGTCTCAGAACACACAGAGGACTCAGAGTCAACATTAATTCAACTAATCCTGTTACTTCAATTTTTAATGTATTATTTCTCTCATAAATTAAAAGAAAATTATAAATTAATTTACTCTTTTACAAGCCTGCTACTCCTGGAGAACTGTGTGTACCTGGACAGAAAAATTCCAAGAACTCAGAGTCAGGCAGTGGTTTATCCCCTATATTAGAATTTTGGAGCCAAAGGATTTTTCTCACAAGAAGGGCAGATACCTATCTCGGTACTGAGAAACTGGCAGGTCATTGCAGACATGGAGCAATCCATTTCCAGATTGTTTTAGAACAGCAGGCTTGAATGTACTAATTCATGGAAACATAAAGCACCGTTCCCAGGATCTAGAGAGAGAGCTTATTCCGTGGGGGAGCCTCAGACAACCGCTTCCAACCAGGATTGTGCCCAGACTCAGGGCTCCTCCCGACCACCAGCGGATGGCCCAGGCCGCACCCCGTTTCCCACACGTTTGTTAGGGGCTCTGACCACGGAGACCCAGGTGGGATGGTCGCGGTTCCTGGAGAGTCCTCCCCGCTCGCCCGCGACATTCCATGTCGTCCCCCGCGGTGAGGGGACCTGCTGCGTGTGCTGTCAACACACAAGCGCTGCACCGAGGCAAAAAGGAGACAGGACGCCGGTTGCTGCCAGTGTAGACGCAGCCAGAATGCAGGGGAATCCCATCTACGGAGATCTGTGACTGTTTCCTGTGGAACATGCAGAAAAGAAAGTGGCCCCCGGGGAGCAGCCCCAGTGCCACGACAGCACCTGTACGGACCCAGGCTCCCAAAGAAGCGAGGACGCACCGCTGGATGGCCTGTGGGTTGGGGCGTCATCGTCCCGTGGGCAGGAGGAAGGGAAGGCTCGCGGTCGCCCTCCCAGCGCCTCCTTGTTTCGCCATCCGGCCCGGGCTCCACTCCAGCGAGAGACGTAAAAAATTGGTGAATAAGTTCGGGATACAGTGCGGAGGCCAGGGAAGGCCAAGCGCCGTCCGAGTACATCCCTGTCGTTCCCCACCTCCCGATGACTTGGAAAAACTGAGAAAGTACGACCACTTATATACTGTTGAATTCTTTTTGCTAGTATTTCACTGAGAATTTTTGCATCTATATCAGTAATACTTGACAGTTTTATTTTTTCTTGTAGTGTTCTTATCTAGCTTTGGTATCAGGATAATGCTGGACTCATCAAATGAGTTTGGGAATGTACCTCAAAGTTTTTTAGAAAAGTTTGACATGGATCTGTTTTAATTCGATTTAAATGTTTGGTTGAATTTCCCAATGAAACCATCTGGACCTAGCCATTTTTTTTGGAAATTTTTTATTACTGATACAATCTTTTCACTCATCGTTGGTCTGTTAGGCTTGTCTATTTCCTCATGATTCAGTTTTGGTAGTTTTTATGTTGCTAGGAATTCTTTTCCTCTAGGGTATCAAACTTGATGGTATATATGTGTTGATGGTCACCTCTCATGAGCTGTGGTATTTTTGTTGCATCAGTTGTAATGTCTCCTTTTTCATTTCTGATTTTATTTGAGTAGTCTCTTTTATTCTTCATTAGTATAGCTAAAAGGTTAATTTTGTTTTCATTTCAAAAACCACCTCTTGCATTGATGTTTTCTATTGTTTGCATGGTCTCTGTTTTATTTCTATTCTCATATTTCTTATTTCGTTGCTCTGCTACTTGTGAGCTTAGTGGTTTGTTCCTTTGTTTGCTAGTCCCCTGAGAAGTAAGGTTGTTTATTTGTGATCTTTCTTTTTTCATATTGTAGGCATTTGTTGCAATAAACTCTCTTATTACTGTTTTTCTTGCAGCCCATAAGTTTTAGCAAGTTGTGTTTCCATTTGCTTTCAATTTTTTTTTTAAATTTAAAAGGCATTATTGTAAAGGTGTTGTAATTTTCCCCCCAGTTTTATTGAGATATAATTGAACACAGTACTATTTAAGTTGAAAATGCACATTATAATGATTTCACTTCCATATATTGTGAAATTGTTATTACAGTAAGATTAGTTAACATACATCATCTTATATAGATGCAAGAAAAGAAAAAAAAGGAAAATATATTCTCCTGTGATGAGAGCTCTTAAGATCTACTTGCTGAACATCTTTCAAATATACCATATGGCAGTGTTAACTCTATTCATCATGTTGTATATAACGTTCTCAATACTTACTTACCCTATAACTGCTAGTTGGTACTTTGGGACTTCATCAAATTCTGCCTCTTCCCACTTCCCTCCTCTGGTAACCGAAAATCTGATCTTTTTCTATGAGTGTTTTGTTGTTTTATTTTTTTTTTCCCCACATGTAAGCTTGGTCTGACTTCTCTCACTTAGTATAACGCCCTCAAGGTCCATCCATATTTTCACCAATGGCGGGATTTCCTTCTTTCTTATGGCTGAATATTACTCCTTTTTCTAAATATATCACAAAGTTTATATCCACTCATCTGTTGATAGACACACGTTTTTTCCATGTCTTGGCTATTGTAAACACTGCTGCTATGAACATGGAGGTGCAGATATCTCTTCAACATAGTGTTTGTAATTCTTTTAATATATTCCCATAGTTTAAAATGCTGGACCATATGGTAGCCCTATTAAATTTTGAGGATCTTCTCTAGTGTTTTCCATAGAGGCTGAACCAATTTATAAGACAACCAAAAGCATACAAATCATCCATTTTCTCCACATCTTTGCTAGCATTTGCTAGCAGATCTCTTGTCTCTTTGATGAATTCCATTCTAACAGTCCTGAGGTGATATCTCATTGTGGTTTTGATTTAATTTCCCTGATGTGTAGTGACGTTGAATACATTTTCATGTATTTGTTGTACATTCACATATCTTCTTTGGAAAAATGTCTGTTGGGGTCTTTGGCACAGGTTTTAATTGGCTTATTTTGTGCTACTGAGTTCTATAATGTATTTTGGATATCAACCCCTTATTTGGTGTAAGGTTTGCAAATATTATTTTTGATCACATAGGCTCTTTTCATCTTGTTGATTATATATTTTGCTGTGTAGCAGACTTTTAGTTTGATATAGTTCCACTTGCTAATTTTTTAAATTGTTGCTTGTGCTTAAGGTATCATCAAAAATAATATTTAAGACCTGTGTTAAAAAATTTTTTATTGTTTTCTTCTAGGAGTTTTATGGCCTCCCGTCTTTACCTTATCTTATTTCTATTTAATTGTCATGAGTGGTGTTAGACAGGAGTCTAGCTTTATTCTTTTGCATGTAACTATGCAGTTTTCCAAGCACTGTTTAATGAACAGATTGTCTCTCCACCGAGTGTTCCTGACTGTCTTATCAAATATTAGTTCACCTTATATGTATAGATTTATATCTGGATTCTCAGTTCTATTCCATTGTTGTGTATGCCTTTTTACATGACAATACCATACTATTTACATTACTATAGTTTATAATACAGTTTGATAACATGGAATGTGATACCTCCAGGTTTGTTGTTTTTTCTCATGATCGCATTGCATATACAAGTTCTTTTGTGATTCCTCATACATTTCTCTGTTGTTTTATTCTACTTTAAAAAATGCCATTGGATTTTGATAGGAATTGCATTAAATCCATAGATGGCTTTAGGTGGTGTGGACATTTTAAAAATATTAATTCTTCCAATCATGAACAAGGGATAACTTTACATTTATTTCTGTCTTTTGCAATTTTTTTCATCAATGTATTGTAGCTTGTATTGTAGATATCTTTCAACTCCTTAGATAAATTTATTCCTTATTATTTTATTAGTTTGGATGCTCTTATAAATAGAATGGTTTTCTTTTTTCCGATCATTGTTAGTATATAGAAATATGACTGATTTTTGCATTTTAAGTTTTTATTCTGCAACTTTACTGATTATGTTGATTAGTTTTAATAGATTTTTGGTGAAGTTTTTCAGTTTCTATATATAAAATCATGTTATCTTAAAATAGACACATTTTTACTTCTTAATCTCCAATTTTGATGCCTTTTATTTCTCTTCCTTGACTGATTGCCCTGGCTAGGACTTCCATTACTATGCTGAATGAGTGGTGAGAGTAGACTCCCTTGTCTTGTTTCTGATATTAGACAAA